>NC_045980.1:1713699-2061199 GCF_010909765.2 Amblyraja radiata
CTCTCTCTCTGACTCTCTTAAAGATTGCGGAGTCAAGGGATATGGATGGAAGGCAGGAACGGGGTACTGATTGTGGATGATCAGCCATGATCACAGTGAATGGCGGTGCTGGCTCGAAGGTCTGCTACTCCTGCATCTATTGTATATTGTAAATTCTTATTTCTAAACTTCTTCCAAAACAAAAACGCATTTCAAATGAATCATCAAATTTGTTTATTATATCTGTTGTTTTACGAGCGGACTACACCTGTGAATGATAATTATTAATAGGAGTGGGCTGAGTGAGAAGCCGTGCTTGGCAGCACACACTGTAATTACCATTCAACTGTTGGCAAAAAGGAATACACAGATAAAATAACTCAGCATAATCAGTCTTACTCTCCATGCAAACGTGCTTTAGATGTTGTTCTGTTTTGCTGCAGGGAATGATAATTATCTAGCATTTCAAATGGCACTCAGCGATTCTTTTTCATGAAGGAGAGGTTTCAATTGTTCCTATTTGGCACGGTTTAAGGTGAGATTTAATAGTGTGCAAATCAATGAAGGATTCCAATGGAGAAACTAAGGAGGAATTGCATCAACTGAAAGGAAAATGGTAAAAAAAAGCATACTGATTTATGGCGATTGCTTAATGATTCAGAAAGGAGATAAAGATAATATTTTTATGGAGGAAGTTGCTTTGATCTGGGAAAACACCCTGAAAAGGTGGTGGAAGCAGATTGTGATGGTGATTTTCAATAGATAATAGAATAAATAGTTGAAAAGGAAACAAATGCATGCCTTGTGTCAAAGAGGCAATGGAGCCTTTGCTTGATTAGTACAGGTGTCAGGGGTTATGGGGAGAAGGCAGGAGAATGGGGTTTGGAGGGAGAGAGAGATCAGCCATGATTGAATTGCGTAGTACACTTGATGGGCTGAATGGCCTAATTCTATTCCTATTCTTCATGACCTGATGAGCGAGACTCCACAAACAAAGAAGCAGCCCAAGAATAATGGGCCAAATGGCCTTCGTTCCGGCTCAGAATTTTACCATGCCTTGAATTGAAAAAAATCTCAAAGTAGGCTGATAAATATTACATCCGCGCCCTTCATCACAGCCATGCCCCTCGCATTGAATCAGAAATATTAAAGTGATAATCTCACAGTTCAGATCAGGACCTCAGCTTTATTCTGGGCCCTTCGATTTATTTCTCTGCCTCTGTAAACCACAAGATATACAGATGTTCAGATGTTTTGGTCTTGTGCATCATGTTGCCATGTGGGATGTACAAAACCCATTGTTCCAACACTACCTGTTTTATCTCAATCGTGAATCACTGCTTTTACTGGAAATCATACCAAGATGAAAAACTGTGGTTTAATTAACAAAATGTCATGCATCCAAAAAGTGGTTTTGCACGATGGGAGGACACAGTACCTTTGCACTTCACTCCTCTCATATGACTTATATTTCTAATGATATCGGAGGGGATGATTTAGCCCATCATCACCTATAGCGGCTCAGATAGCGATACCATCTGTCCCATTAAGGTCATAAGGAATAGTAGAATTTGGCCATTCAGCCCATCAAGTCTACTCTGCCATTCAATCATGGCTGATCTATCTCTCCCTCCTAACCCCATTTTCCTGCCTTCTCCCCATAAACCCTGGCACCCATACTAATCAACTATCTCACCATCGCACGCTGGGGCTCCGACCTTGTACTTTCAGACCGGGAGCGGGGCCGTAAATCGCCCCGCGTGGCCTAAAATGGCCGTGGGACTTATCATCACCCGCCTGGAGCTTGGACATCGGGAGAGAAATTGAGAGCAGGGGAGAGAAAAGACTTTGCCTTCCATCACAGTGGGTTCACTGTGATGGATGTTTGTGTGAACTTAATTGTGTGTATGTCTGTAGGACATTGTTTTTGTTTGTATGGCTGTGGAAACAAAATTTCGTTTGAGTCTCACTGGGGCTCAAATGACAATAAATGTGTATTGTATTGTATCTCTGCCTTAAAAATATCCACTGACTTTGCCTCCACAGCTTTCTGTGGCAAAGAATTCCACAGATTCACCACCCTCTGACTCAAGAAAATTCTCCTCATCTCCTTCCTAAAAGAACGTCCTTTAATTCTGAGGCTATGACCTCTAGTCCAAGACTCTCCCACCAGTGAAAACATAATTCTCCCACTTATCTCCTTGAAACCTCTCCTCTCATAAACGCCAATGAATTCCTTCCATTATTTACAGTGAAGGCTTAAATTTGGAGGACAAGTTGGTCAAAAAGTGGGTTGATCATGGAGTGGAAGGGATTTGGACGGGAACTATGAAGAACTGTGCCACAGATGTTTAAACATATCAACTTAAATTAGAGGATCAGGAATATCCATTCGGCCTCCTGTACCCAATGTGGAATTCAAATAGATCATGAACGATCTATTGCTTACTCTTCCCACATCCATTGATTACCACCAAGCTCTGTCTTAAATATAGTAAACAATTCTAAACAAGGTGTATCGATGAAAGAATGGGTTGACTAGGCTTGTATTCACTGGAATTTAGAAGGAAGAGAGGGGATCTTATAGAAACATTAAAGATTCTAAAAGAAGTGGACAGGCTAGATGCAGGAAAAATGTTCCCAATGTTAGGGGAGTCCAGAGCCAGGGGTCACAGTTTAAGAATAAGGGGGAGGCCATTTAGGACTGAGATGAGGAAATACTTTTACACCCAGATAGTTGTGAATCTGTGGAATTATCTGCCACAGAAGGCAGTGGAGGCCAGTTCACTGGATGTTTTCAAGAGAGAGTTAGATTTCAAAGTCAAAGTCAAAGTCAAAGTAGCCTTTATTGTTATTCAGACCTTGCGGTCTGAACAAAATGTTGTTGCCTTGCAGTCCTACATATAGTAAAAATGACAAAACCACACAATAAACACAAATTAACATCCACCAGATCTTAGGGCTAAAGGAATCAAGGGATATGGGGAAAAAGCAGGAACAGGGTACTGATTATAGATGATCAGCTATGATCATATTCATTGGCTTGAAGGCCTACTCCTATCTGCTCAAGTTCAAACAAATGCCTCAAAACTCATTGGCCGGCTGTAAACTCTACAGCAAGACAATGATCCCAAACATTCTGCTAATGCAACAAAGCAGTTTTTTAAAGCAAACAAATGGTCAATTCTTGAGTGGCCAAGTCAATCACACAGTCTGTACCCAATTGAGCATGCCTTTTATATGCTGAAGAGAAAACTGAAGGGTACTAGCCCCAAAACAAGCATAAGCTAAAGATGGCTGCAATACAGGCCTGGCAGAGCATCACCAGAGAAGACACCCAGCAACTGGTGATGTCCATGAATCGCAGACTTCAAGCAGTCATTGCATGCAAAAGATATGCAACAAAATACTAAACATGACTACTTTCATTTACATGACATTGCTGTGTCCCAAACATTATGATGCCCTGAAATGGGGGGACTATGTATAAACACTGCTGTAATTTCTACATGGTGAAACCAAAATATATAAATATGGCCTCTAGTAAAATCTGACAATGTGCACTTTAACCACATGTGTTTTTTTCTATTACAAATCTCAAATTGTGGAGTACAGAGCAAAATAAATAAATGAGGGGTCTTTGTCCCAAACATTATGGAGGCCACTGTAGAAAGGGCACCTAGGTCTCGTTGCACCTCCCCTTTCCCTAAGGTCTTGTTGCACCTCCCCTTTCCCTAATCTGACACCATTCAGATAATAATAATCTGCCTTCTTGTTCTTGCCACCAAAGTGGATAACCTCACATTTATCCACATTATACTGCATCTGCCCACTCACCCAACCGCAGTGGCACAGCGTAGAGCAGCTGCCTCACCACACCAGAGTCCTAGGTTTGATCCTCACCTCGGGTGCTGTCTAAGTGCAGTTTGTACGTTCTCCCTGTCACTGCGTGGATTTCCTCCAGTTGCTCCCGTTTCTTCCTATGTCCTAAAGACGTGCAGATTTATAGGTTCATCGGTTTCTGTAAATTGCTCCTATTATGTAGGGAGTGGATGAGAAAGTTGGATAATATGGAACGAGTGTGAATGGGTGATCAATGCTCGATGTGCTCAGTGGGCTGAGGGCTTGTTTCCATGCCATATCCTTATTCCAAACTAAACTAAGCTCAGTGGATCTAGCAGCGTGTGTGGGGACTGAGGGGTGGTGAGCATACATTGGGAGTCCAGGATCACAGCTGGGTATCAGTAGCTTTTTCTTTTTTTTTCTCTTTATTTATATAGCACATTTTTAGTCAACTTGCATTGACCCCAAAGTGCTTCACATAATTACATCCACACACACAGGCAAAGGTGGGTGAAGTGTCTTGCCCAAGGACACACACAGGCAAAGGTGGGTGAAGTGTCTTGCCCAAGGACACAACGACAGTATGCACTCCAAGCGGGATTCGAACCAGCTACCTTCCGGTTGCCAGCCAAACACTTAGCCCATTGTGCCAGCTGTCCTGACATATATAACAGGCACATGCCCAGATGTGCAAGGTATTTGGCGAAGGTGCAAGCTTCAAAAACCACACCCTAGCAACAAAATTACCATCATATACTTTAGCTAAAATTATACAAACTATCCCAAAATGCTTCATGAAACATCTTAGATTTTATCCGTACCGCCACCAAACTGTTGCAAACTGAATTTATGATGGCTGTTGTCTAGTTACTGGGCATTAACCAGTTGACAGACATCAAGATCTACCTGATCTCCATATCTTCACCAAGTGTGAAGTCTCACATACTGCACCGCACTCATTATGAGAGTCGGATGGAGTCTATCATCGTATGTACCTGTTTGTGTGCATTACACTCTAACCTAGATATAGACTGGCCCTACACCCAAACAACAACCAACACCCATGGCAATGTCATGGAGCCTCTGTCTCCCCTTGGACGACTGTTTGTCAGCAGTGTTTATACTGCAGGATTCACATACTGGCAGATTCGTCTAATGTTGAAAAAAAAGATAATTAACAGGATTGGAATAAAAATGAAGTAAAGAAATATGAAAGGCAGAGATCCCGAGGGTAAAATTATTAAGGAGGTCTAGAAATGTTGAAATACAGGTCTCAACTAATCAAGAAGAATTAAAATGGGCTGCAATTTATATTTTAATGAATTCCCAGAACAAACCTTTGACAGCTGACAATCCATTTGCAAAATGTTTTGACATGTTTACTCCATAATGTAGGTTACTGGCAAGAGAGTCAAGTCTAGAAGGAGTGATGATATTGAAATGATTGAAATGGAATCAACATTGAAACAAGTGACTTAATCCCAGGTTCATCCAGCTCTTCACATCTCTGGGAATTTTGCTTACTCATGGAATTACAACCTAAAGTTTGGGAATAATATTGGGTGTAATGGGTGAAAATTACATACTGCACTTGTCTTTTAGTTTAGTTTAGTTTAGTTTAGAGATACAACATGGAAACAGGCCTTTCGGCCCACTAGGTCCAAGCCGACCAGCGATCCCCGCACATTAACATTATCCTACGCACACTAGGAACAGGTTACACTTATACAAGTCAATTTACCTGCAAACCTGTACATCTTTGGAGTGTTGGAGGAAACAGAAGATCTCGGAGAAAACCCACGCGGTCAAGGGGAGAAGATACAAACTCCGTACAGACAGCACTCGTAGTCGGGATGGAACCTGGGTCTCGCGTGCTGCAAGTACTGTAAGGCAGCAACTCTACCGCTGCACTATCGTGCCGCCCTATTTTCATGCTGATTTGTTTTTACAGACTTTAAACAAAATGACCAATGAAGCAATTTAATTTTAAAATCTAGCCAATCTTGCTAGTTGGGAATCACAACTGCAAAGTTATCCGAATAATGAATGAGGTAAATGATTTTGATAATGTCATGTTGTTCTTCCAGTACAGCGGGATGGCTGTAAGTGTATGCTGCCGACTGCCACCTTCCAGGATGCAGGAATACATACGAGGAAACACAATGAACTTCAGTGCAGCCAACACAAAGGCTTTGTGGGGAAGGAATACAATCTAAAGCAGTGGTTCTTAACCTTTGTGGCGTACGTATGCGCATATACAAACCAAATAATTTGTGTGGTTAGGTTCCAAAAAATGGGCTCAACAAATTGATATGTTATTTATGACCCCTTCATGTCCCCAGGTAAAGCCCCAAACGAACCCCCGTGGGGGTCCCGCGATTGATTAGCACGCAACAAAAAGCTTCACACCCTACCTCAGCACACGTGACAATAAACAAAACTGAACTGAACTAATCTTCATGGAGTGTCAGACTAAATTTGAATCAAATTTCTGATTCAAGAGGCTCCGAGTTCGGGCAAGCGCAGTCACCATAATGCATGTTAGCCACATTGCCCCCTCTCCTAGTTCAGGTAATACAGGAATCCCACATTTTACTTCGGAGTCACGTGAGTTACTACGTGAAGACCCCGCCAGCACGCGTGCGCGTCATTGCGTCTCACGCAGTGCAACAGCGACAGGCGGGGGTGGAGCCCTCCCGCGGGAAAAATTCAAACGGAGCTACACAGGTAAGGAAAAATTGAAGTTGAAGCCCAAGGGGAAGAAAAAACGGACCTGGACCACAGGCTGCCGCGGGGAACCAGGCCGTTTGCGGCAGCCGACAGCCACCAGCCACGAGCTACCAGCGGCTCCAGGACCGCAGGCTGCGGGGAACTAGGTAGGTCCCGGCAGCCGACACAAAGACGTCCAGCGGCTCCAGGACCGCAGGTTGCCGCGGGGAACAAGGCGGTTCCCGGCAGCCGACACCAGAGACGTCCAGCGGCTCCAGGACCGCAGGCTGTGGGGAACTAGGGAGAGTTCCGGCAGCCGACAGCCGGGTACGACCGGCGCAGGCTGAGCCCAGCACCGCGAGCTGTATACCTGGAAACAACACAGCGGGCTGCAGGCAGGCAGGAGTCGGTACGGCCGATAGACTCGGGGAGTCCGGCCAGAAGGACGCACTGCCTAAGGGCAGTGAAAGTGATCGTTGGTGTGGTTACTAAGGTCCACTTACCGACTCCAAGCTGAATCCAGCGCCATGAGCCGTACAGCTCAAAGCAGCGCAGCAGGCTGGAGGCAAAGCCTAGCAGGATTCAGCCCGGCCGATCATACTCATCTGAGTCCGGCCGAAAGGGCGCGCTGCCCAAGTGCAGCAGAGGTCCATCCGTGACTTGCTCCGGGAGATGGAGCAAGCTCACTATGGGAGTCTTCGCACTCCCACAACAGCACCTTATCGAGGGCTGTAAAACAATGCATCTCCCTCGATAGAGGAATGCGTTGTGGACCAGGGCTGGGCTGGTCCGGAAGAAGGGGACGTGGCTGAAGAAAACGGCAGTGTGCAGGGGGTGCAGAATCCTAAGGAGCTACTGGGAGTGATCACCAAAATTACAGATCAACGAAAAGTACCATTACAGACCAGGCTGGCGGCCAGCATCGACTACCTGTACTTCCATCTTCTGCAGGAACAGGCAACAAAATTACGCAGAAGTATAGGCCTCCTGTGAACTTTACTTCGTTTTAAAAATGCCTGCAGCAAACAATGTGATCTGACTGGCACAAAAACCCAGGAGGTCAAACTACAGAAGATTTCAAAAAATCTGACAGCGGGCATATCATTGGTTGCTCGCCCAGACAATGGTACAGAGAAAAGCTTGACAAAGAGATTAAAGCCGTCGGGCTCATAACAGCGTCATCAGCAACGACAGCACCCCTATGCATCCACCAGCAGGTATCAACACCAGGACGCTGGTGAAAGCATGAGGGCCGCGCAGCACCACGAAGGTCCTTTCAGGCCAAGGCCCAGAGCGACCCTCATGGAAAACGTGCCAACCCCGCACTCCGGCGCCTCTTCCGCAGAAGAGGCAGAAATTGAAGAAAGGGACGTACCACCGGCAACCAGGTAAGTACGTGGATCTGGTTCCTTCCAGAACATAAAGGTGTATGACCTGAACTAACAGGGGGAATATTACACTTGTTTTGGGAGACATGGAGGGATCATTGTCGATATCTAAAATTTAACTGGATGGGGCAACTATGGCAGGGCATAGCGTTGCCTAATGTGCTAACTTCAGCCCCAAGACTTTTCACCAAGATATTAAAACGGGCCTTGGCAATATTAGAAACAAAAACATATTGTCATGGCTTATCTTGATGATATATCATTTGTGGGGGAAAAACCCTGGATCTAGCTAAATCAGCAGTTTTAGCTACCAAACATAGGGTGAAACTCTGGGGTCATCTCCATCCAGATAAATCTAAGTCAACGGCATCCACAACTGGACTTTCTGGGATTTACAATTAACGTTATCCATATGTCTGTAACATTGTCAAAGAGTAAAGCAGACTTGGATAAACCTACAAAATAATTAATTACTAAAAACACTGATGTTGGGTGCGTTTTATGGGCTAAAAGCCTACTGCTAACAATGCACCATCTGCATGACCGCCTACGAATTGATAATATCACAGTGGTGTCATATTGAATGAATGAATGATTGAATGAAAACTTTATTGTCATTCAGATATACACCTAGACACAGTGCACCTTGAACGAAATTTCGTTGCATTTGACTCTCCAATCAGGTAAATAGTAAAAGTAAAAGTGCTAGGTGCGTCCATAAAAATGCCTCATGTGCATATATTAATCATATGGGAGAAAAGATCAATACCATGTGTCAATCTGGCCAATATAGTTGGCTATGGTGTGTTAACATACACATTTGACTATCAGCAAACTTACCTACCAGGTAAGCTCAATACTGAGCCACACACCAGGTCATGAAAATTCAATGACAGCATCGAATGGCTGTTGGACCACAAAAAAGATGCTGATATTACCCAAAAGAGGGACACCAGATATCGATCCATTTGCATCTAGACCCAATCACCAGTTACCAACATATACCGCTTGTGAACCACACTTGGGGCAGCAGTAATGGACGTTACTCACTTAATGCGGAATAATTGTTTACAATGTTTTTCCCTCCTGCCTCATCAGTCGGATCCTAAGCAAAGACACATATGGACTCAACATCAAGTGTCTTGAAAGCACCTGATTGGCCTACACAGCCATGGATCCCTGTGGTCTCGGACATAGTCTCTGAACCATAGTCCACCATGCTAGATCCGGGCTGGCGGACAGGACCATGAGCTTGACCACGGCAGCCTATCAAGAACCAACAAGGACTGGTGTAGCGTATAATACAGCGACAACAACCAACGTCCTGGGAATTCCTGTCCAGCCTTCATGTAGATGAAGGACTGAGCTGCAGCACTATAATTATGCAGGAGTGCCCTGCCAGCTTGCTGGTGGCAGGCGCCACGACAACTCTCCATGGGATCTCACCCTCTAGTTGTCAAACTTATGAGGATTATTTTCAACACCAACCTTCCTGAGGGGGGGAACTGACATTTAAAAACAGTATGCTGATAGTACTGGTCTCAGCTCTAGGGGTCCAGTTGCTACATAAACTGAGACTGGGATATATGATGGCATCTCCAGAAAAGATAGCTTCACATATTAGAGCTTGTTAAACAGGATAGACCAGGAACATCAGGACAAAATTTGGAATCCCAGATATACCCAACTGACACCCGACTGTGTGTAATGACACACCTTCTATTATACCTTAAAACTACTAAAACATAAGAGGAAGTAAATTAGCAGTATGGGCAGCCATAAACAGCCTAATGGCCGGGTATCAGCACTTACATCGCTAGATGGCTCAGACAGGCTTGGGAGCTGCTGGGGTGGATACTGACATCTTAAGTTTCTATCCACAAGGGCAACAGCAACACCGGCAGCTAGAGACAAGGAAGTGCCTATGGACCATATCTTGGCTACAGCAGGATGGTCAAGAGAAAGACCTTCCAATTCTTTATAATAAGCCAATAACCAAACCTGCGGTATTGCAGAATCAAGTTTGCAATATATTTAGCCCTAGGGAAGATTATTTTGTTAAAATAAATTGTTATTGCCTGAATTGGATGCATGACTGAATACAATAACATACTTCCTCCCTTGAATGACTTCGGCAGTGAGTGAAGCATGGACTGTTCCATGGCATGAAATCACAGAGCTTTAAAATCTTCACGTAGTCACTCACGTGACTCCGAAGTAAAATAGTAAGATTAAATGAGAACTTACCAGTTTGAAGTTTGATCTTTATTTTATGAGGAGTTACGATGAGGGATTACGTGCCCTCCGCTCCCGCCCTCAATTATAAAGGTAATCTGGTATCTTAGTTCTCCTTGTCTTTACTATGTTTACTTCAATTACTATTTTCTGTGATTCCACACCGCTGCTTTGAAGAATGTCGCGCACGCGTGCTGGTGGGGTCTTCACGTAATCCCTCATCGTAACTCCTCATAAAATAAAGATCAAACTTCAAACTGGTAAGTTCTCGTTTAATCTTACTATTAATATTTCATCTGTGGGTATTAGCAGTGCTGATGTTTGTCATGGTTAATCGGTTATGGAAACCTTTTTCAAGAGATTGGTACTTGCTGCTGAATTTCAATTCACACTGTCAACATTTGATGGCATCAGAAGGTGAAAGGCCTTGATCTGATTTTAAGGTCAGTTTCCAGCAACCCACTAGGGCTTCCATATGTGTAGGAAAGAACTGCAGATGCTGATTTTAACCAAAAAAAGACACAAAAAGCTGGAGTAACTCAGCAGGACAGGCAGCATCTCTGGAGAAAAGGAATAGGTGATGTTTTCGGGTCGAGGCCCTTCTTCAGACTCAATATGATTTAGTGTGATGGCACTCATAGTTTTTGTTAAGACATTTGAATTATTGTATCATTATAGTGCAGGAAGCTTTTCCCAAACACTCCCAATTATTTGTACTTTCTAATTGCCCCATTTTGTTCAGCAATATTACTTGCAATTTAAATCCTATAGGCTTGTACACCACATGAAAGGTCATAAGGTCACATAGGAGCCGAATTAGGCCATTCGACCCATCAAGTTCAGCCATGATCACAATGAATGACGGTGCTGGCTCGAAGGGCCGAATGGTCTCCTCCTGCACCTATTTTCTATGTTTCTAAGTTACTCCGCCATGCAAACATGGCTGATCTATCTCTCCCTCCAAACCCCATTCTCCTGCCTTCTCCCCATAACCCTTGGCATCCATACTAATCAATAATCTATCTATCTCTGCCTTAAAAATATCCATTGACGGCCTCCACAGCCTTCTGTGGCAAGGAATTCCACAGATTCACCACCCTCTGCTTAAAGAAATTCCTTCCCATTTTCCTAAAGCAACATCCTTTAATTCTTTAATTTAATTAAAAGATGCCAGGGATGTTTTTGGAATGTTCTCAGTGTAAGGTATTGCTGTAAACCACTAAAAAAAATCACCCACATCTTCCAAGTACACTACCCCACAAAAATACTACACCACAAAATTAGAGACTTCTAGATATTGAGTCCTGAGCTACGCTTCTTAGAAGTTCTTTACACGTGTAAACGTATATCTTGATTAAAATACAGCTTTTCTGCTGCTAATATTCATTTATGGTTGTGACTAGAAAAGCCCGGACTGCCGTCGCCAGCAGCCATTTGGCAATTTTTCACTATACAGTAAAAATATTCTTTTGATCTGAAATTCCACATCAATCAAGCCAGTCTACAGAGCCTGTGGCAAAACAGTACACAGGCACAGCAAAGACCTCAATAGAGGTGACAGCACAAGTAAAACCAGCTTATAGAAGGCATTGAAGCAGGATATGAGTGTCAAGCAGAGAATTCTCGAATTGTAATGCACTAAGCAGCTCCCAAAACCACAACGAGGGGCACAGGCGTTCCCGAGCTGAGATATATATTCCCAGGGAAGCCCCGTAACCGCACCAACCGCCAAACTAAGTCATGTGACCCAACCCCTAGAGCCGAGGGTTCGCACTGCGCCTGGCTGACCACCAGGGAGCGCCACAGTATATCTTCATGCCTACTCTTTCACCTATTCAAATAATTTTGTCGTGAAAAGTGTGAGAAACACATGTCGGGAGAAATGAAATAGTACAATACTTCAAACCCAAATAAATATCTAGATACAGAGGACTGCAGATGCTGGTTTATACCATAGAGAGACACAAAGAGAGTGCTGGAGTAACTCAGCGGGTCAGGCGGTATCTCTGGAGAAAAAGGGATAGGTGACGTTTCAGGTCGGGACCGTTCTTCACACTGAAAGTAGGGAGAGGGTGAAGGGGTGGTGAAGATTGGAGGCGAGGAAAGACCAGGACCAATTAGGGCCGGCTGGCCGCACATGGCCTCAGACAGGGTGGTGTCCTGGTAGGTCCATGCCGGCTCGGTGTTATGGCAAACAGGAAACAATGTGGGGATCTGCAGAACTGGTTACAGGGCTAGGGTCGAGGAAGGGGGGCAGTGGAGGAGGGGAGACTTGGTAGAAGTTACTTAAAATGAGAGAATTTAACGTTCATTCTGGTGGGTTTAGTTTAGTTTAGTTCAGTTTAGAGCAAGGGTGTCAAACACGCGGCCCGCAGGATGATTTCCCCGATGCCAGAGCGGGAGATACAACGCGGAAACAGGCCCTTCGGCCCACCAAGTCCGCACCGACCAGCGATCCCCGCATATTAACTCTTTCCGACACACACTAGGGACAATTTATACATACACCAAGCCAATTAATCTACAAACCTGTACGTCTTTGGAGTGTGGGAGGAAACTGAAGATCTTGGAGAAAACCCACGGGGTCACAGGGAGAACTACAAACTCCGTACGGACAATACCTGTAGTTGGGATCAACCCCGGATCTCCGGTGCTGCAAGCGCTGTACGGCAGCAACTCTACCGCTGCGCCACCCTTGTAAGCTACCCAAGCATGAGGTGCTGTTCCTCCATTATGCATGTGGCCCACCTGTGGGAATGGAGGAGGCCCTGGACAGAGAGGTCAGTAAGGGAATGGGAAGGGGAGATGAAATGGCTGGCAACCGGGAGATCTCATAGGCCTCGGAGGACCGTGCAAAGGTGTTCAGCAAAACTGTCGCCGAGCCTATGTTTGGTCTTGCTGATGTACAGAAGCCCACATCAGGTACAGTGGATGAGGTTGGAGGAGGTAGATTTAACTGGGATGGGGAAAGTACCTGAGGAGGGGGTGGGAAGGGTGGGAAGGGATAAGTTGCAGAGGGAGCGGTCTCTGAGGAAGGTGCAAAGGTGTGGAGAGAGGAAGATGTGACTAGTGGGTGGGTTCCCGCTGAGGATGGCGAAAATGTCAGAGGTTTATGTGTTGGATGCAGGGGCTGGTGGGGTGAAAGGTGAAGACTGGGGGAACTCTGATGCAGGGGCTGTTGGGGTGAAAGGTGAAGACTGGGGGTACTCTGATGCAGGGGCTGTTGGGGTGAAAGATGAGGAGGCTAGTGGGGTGAAGGAAATATATTTTTGATTCAAAGAAGAAGAATGCAGCATAAAGATAATAACAAAAAAACATTGCCTCAATTCTGACATGGCTATTGCTAAAAGGTATAGTTACAAAAGGCATGAAATTAAATCTCTGTAAAAATATTATTACAAATACATTGAGTGATAAATAATTCACAATTAAAACTGGTAAGATTAATGAACTGGCATTTCTCTTACATTGAGGGTGTCAGCTGAATATCTAAGGACCTTGTTCTTTTACTTCACCTGTTTAATGAAGCCTGTAAGACTCCATATACGAAGAAGGGGTTTAATTCACAATGGAATGTTCGTGACCATTTCGATTTGTATTTCTATCCTCCTCTATAGGTTATTGTGCATTTTCTTTTACACCATAACCATCTACTTCAAACTTTTGCTTCAACGTTAATCAGGAGACTTGAACTATAGCTAAATATGAATTTACAATTCGTCTTTTAAAAGAGACACTTCCATGTAAAATAAGAATTGAAAATAATTCTGATGAGCTTTTTCATTCATGTTTCGGATTTATCTGTTGCAGTCAGAGTCATAAAGCACGGAAACAGGCCCTTTGGCCCACCTCGTCCATTCTGACCCCATCTAAGCTAGTCCCATTCGTCTGCATTTGGCTCCTATTCCTCTGTCCCTCCTATTTATGTACCTGTCCAAGGGTCTTTTAAAGAGTGGTGCAGTGGTAGAGCTGCTGCCGCACACTGCCAGAGACCCAGGTTTGATCCAGACCTCAGATGCTCTCTGTGTGGAGTTTGCACGTTCTCCCTATGACGCGTGGGTTTCCTCCGGGTACTTCACTTTGCTCCCATACCTCAAAGATGCATGGGCGTGTGAGTTATGAGCCTCTGTAAGTTGCCCCCAGTGCACAGGGAGTGGATGGGAAAGCTTGATAACATACAACTAGTGTGAACGGATGAGCGATGGTCGGTGTGGACTCGGTGGGCCAAAGGTGCTATGTTTCAATGCTAAATGTTGTAATAATATCTGCCTCAACCACCTCCTCTGGCAGTTTGTTCCATCCACCACCCTCGAAGTGAAAATGTTGCCTATCAGGTTCATATTAAATCCTGCCCATCTCACCTTACACATATGTCCTCTTGTTTTGATTCCCCTAAACTTTGTAAATGTTGAGTCTCTTTGCACAATTTATGCCATCTCGGGTCACTGATTCAATCATTTGAGTGGCCTGTTCCAATATTCTTGACCCTCTGCTCTTTCTATAACGCCATCAATCTGCCGTGAAAAATCCTTGTTCCAAGGAAGAATTAAAGAATTGAATTGCTACAGTATCATACAGTGTAAAACAATCATCTCTAGCTTTTAAACCAGGTATAACATCAGTTTCAAGAACTTCCATGTCCATTTCATCCTGAAATCTTCTCAGCAGTCACTCATGATCCAGCTGATGAAATAAATTAGTTGTAGTGAAGAATTAAGAATGGGAAGTTCCTGACATAAGAGATGACCTATTGGAAGTCGTGGGTCTGAGCTGCAGTTGTGTGGTGGATGGTAGTTCTTTGGTTTAAGAAACAAAGAGCATTTATCTCAAATCTTTACATCAGGAGATTAGAGTCCAGGATGAATAGATTGCATAGTCTCCGACCTGGCTTGCTCTGTTTTATTTATCCCACTATTGACCAACGTGCATTAATATTGATCTTGGGGACATAATCCAAGATCAGTACACTTTAATCTGAAAGGTGACTGCAATGGTGGAACTGAAATAGTTCCCTCGTGCTTACCCGTGGTGGCCGGTGTTGGATCCGTGCCCTTGCCACTTTCTGCTTGTTAACAATGTTCATTAATCTTGCTGCGTCAACACCCTTGACGTAAACCACAGGCCGTTTCAATGGGTCCTCCGAGCCCTGATTTAACTGAAAAACAAAAAGGACATCAGCCTGGTTAGACAGCATTTGCAGCACATTAGCAGGACAAGAGACTATGATGCAAAATCAGGTCATAAGGAATAGGAGTGGAATCAGGCCATTCGGCCCATCAAGACTACACCACCATTCAATCATGATTGATCTATCTCTCCCTCCTAACCCCATTCCCCTACCTTCTCCCCATAACCTCTGACACCTGTACTAATCAATCTATCTATCTCTGCCTTACATAATCCAGACGGCGTCCACAGCCTTCTGTGGCAAAGAATTCCACAGATTCACCACCCTCTGAAAAAAGAAATTTCTCCTCATCTTCTTCCTAAAATAACATCCTTTAATTCTATGATCTCCAGTTCTAGACTCTCCCACAATATGCCAACATGTACAGTGAAATGGCAAAAAAAATTAGCCAACACAATCAGGATGAACGGGTTACATCAGCAATGTTAACAATACGACCGTGTGGGTCAGAAATTAAATCATTTTCACTGAGGAACCACCATTGGTTTATTATTTGTATCGCTGTTATTATTGGTCACGTGTCCCAAGAAACATTGTTTTGGGCGTTATACAGGCAAATCATGCCAGACATGAGTAGAACAGGTGGTGTAAAAGCCAAAATAAATGGAGTGAACTATCTTTAGAGAAAGGGCAGATAAAAAAAGTGTAGGCAGCAAGGGTTCGATTAGAAGATTGGAAACTTCATGCCTCACATATAAATCTGTGAGGCTTATAGGGTGGTGGGTGTATGGAACAAGGTGCCAGTGGTGGTAGTTGAGGCAGGGACTATCCCAATGTTTGAGAAACAGTTAGACAGGAACATGGATATTGTTCCCGATGTTGGGGAAGTCCAGAACAAGGGGTCACAGTTTAAGGATAAGGGGGAAATCTTTTAGGACCGAGATGAGGAAAACATTTTTCACACAGAGAGTGGTGAATCTCTGGAATTCTCTGCCACAGAAGGTAGTTGAGGCCAGTTCATTGGCTATATTTAAGAGGGAGTTAGATGTGGCCCTTGTGGCTAAAGGGATCAGGGGGTATGGAGAGAAGGCAGGTACAGGATACTGAGTTCGATGATCAGCCATGATCATATTGAATGGCGGTGCGGGCTCGAAGGGCCGAATGGCCTACTCCTGCACCTATTTTCTATGTTTCTATGATAGTACAGGTTTGGAGGGATATGGTCCAAACGCAGGCAGGTGGTAGTAGTGTAGCTGGGACATGTTGGCTGGTGTGGGAAAATTGAGCCAATGGGCCTGTTTCCACGCTATATCACTCTATTGCTCAATGATAACAGCGGGAAAGAAGCTGTTCTTGAATCTGGTGGTAAAAGTTTTTTCAGGTTCTTGTAACTTCTGCCTGAAGGGGAAGGGGAGTTGAAAGAATGACGGGGTCCTTTTTTATGTGGGAACTTTCCCAGGGCAGAGTGAAGATGATGGAGTTGGTGGGAGAGGGGAGGGGGATTAGGATATGGGGGCTGGTTTGTGCGATGGACAGAGCTGTTTTCATAACACTACATATCTGCAGCCTTATGGGCCTGTCCCACTTCGGCAATTTTTCAGCGGACTGCCGACGACTGTCAAGTTGCCGGCAGTCGCCTGAAAAACTGGCAACTGGAATGGCGACTGTCAGAGTGGAACACACACACACACACAAACACATCACTTCCTTCACCACGCCGTTATGCAGGTGGGGGACAGGGCAAGCGGGGGAAACGCGGTGTAAAAAATTCACACAGTGCAAAGCCAAGGAGAAACAGACACACACCGCGATGAACAGGAAGGTTGGCGCTGTAAAAAGACGGCTAAAGCAGAGTGTACGGTAAGTCCTTTAAAAGAGGGAGGGGAAGGGGAGAGAAGGAGTGGAGACAACTTTTAATAAGCCAGAGATACACGGCTGTAAAACTCGTCAGACATTAACATTACCGGTCGGTTATCCTTGGTTCTGAAAACTACTGCTTATCTTTTTTTGACCTCCTGGCAACCCACTAGGACCTCCTGGTGACCCACCTATGGCACAAGAATTCTTGCTGCACTCCATGGCGGCATTTTTCTCAAGGTTCTTGTTTCCTAATTTCAACCACTATTAGAAGCTCAATTTAAAATAAAACGCCACCATGATCTCCTAATTGGCTGTCGGTAGGGATGGATCAGAGCTGCTCAGCTTTGAAGTGAGAGCAAAATGATGGTCAAAAGCCGAGGCAGCTCCTTTCAACAGGGACTGAGAAGGAACAGCCATGATCATATTGAATGGCGGTGGAGGCTCGAAGGGCCGAATGGCCTACTCCTGCACCTATTTTCTATGTTTCTATGTAATATGTAATCATTTCACTATTAGCTCGTCGTGTTTTCGATGAGATGTGAAACGCACACGAACATCACACACCCACACAAATACACACACATCCAAGATCAGAGTTTTGTAAGTATAGAGATGTATTATCGAAATCTAAAAAAGCAGGCATGGCGAGCCCCCATAACACGCAATATTATCACGCCAGGATAATCATCTTTTGAAATGACGAATAATGGTCAAGAAATTAAGGATAACTCCCATGCCCATCTTCGAGAATGTACCATGGGATCGTTTACATCCACTTGGGAAGCAGATGGTTCAATGGACTCCTCGATTATATTTCTCTGAGAAATGCTCAAGTCCACTGCCTAGCTGTCCCTCAAAGATATATCTCTAGGATAGGCTCTGCTCTGCTCCATACACAAGATCAGATTCCACCATACATTATTCAACCACCTCGAGAGTGGTGTTGCCCATGTATCTGGATACATTTCACAATCTACTTCCCAGCTCTTTGACTCTGTAATACTCCATTGCCACTGCCGTATCGATTTGAATTTGGTGTGATGGGGCGTTACCTCAATGGCATGTCCTCTCAGCAGCTATTGAGGCACAAGTCTTTAAAAGGTTTTCATGCTCTGCTACCTAGTATCGGTAGAGCTACTGCCTTACAGCGCCAGAGACCCTGATTCACCCAGACTACGGGGCAGAGTTTGTACGTTCTCCCCGTGAACTACGTGGGTTTTCTCTGAGATCTTCGGTTTCCTCCCACACTCCAAATATGTACAGGTACATAGGCTAATTGGCTTGGTATAAATGTAAATTGTCCCTAGTGTGTGTAGGATAGTGTTAGTGTGCGGGGATCGCTGGTCAGTGGGCTGAACAGACTGTTCCGTGCTATATCTCAAGAGTTCAAGAGAGTTCAAGAGACATTTATTATCACATGCACTAATTGGTACAGTGCGATTGAGTTACCATACAGCCATACGAATAAAAAAGAGCACAATACACGATAGAATTTAACATGGACATCTCCACACAGCGGAATCAACGTTTCCCACTGTGAGGGAAAGCAATAAAGTTCAGTCATCTTCCTCGTTGTTCACCCGTGGTCGGGGCCTTCAGGCCCTCTCGCCGGGATGATCGGAACTCCGGCGTCGGAACGGAGAACACTCTCAGCGGCTTGGAGTTTCCGAATCGGCCACTTCCTACCGGAGACCGCGGCTTCCCAAGTCCACAGGCCGAGCTGGGCGGAGATTCACCCCCGGCAAAAGATCCCAGAACTCCGCGATGTTTAAAGTCAGCGCCGCCCGCGGCTGGAATCTCCGCAAACCACAGCTCCACGGTGTTAAACAGCAGGCCCAACACTCCGGAGCTCCAACACGGCGATCCCGGTAAGGCAACGCCCACTCTGCGATGGAATCCAGTGCTGCGCCGCCGCTGAAGCTCTGGCTGGTCTCCGGCAGGAAAGGCCGCGCCAATCCAGATGGTAGTCAGCAAGGGGGGGACGAAGATGCGGCTCAGAGAAAAGACGCATCCTTGACCAGGAAGTGACTGAGAAAACGATTTCCCCCTCCCTCATTAAAAATACTAAAAGACCTGCAGAAACAAACTTTCAGACAGACTGAAAATAACAAAAAGGATGAAAGGATGGACAGCTGTTGGTGAGGCTGCCACCCTCGATGGCACCACCCGATAGAGAGAGATCTCTAAACTAAACTAAATTAAATTAAACTACTTCAGAAAAAACATAGATTAATGTGTGTAGGAAATAACTGCAGATGCTGGTTTAAATCGAAGGTAGACACAAAATGCTGGAGTAACTCAGCGGGACAGGCAGCATCTCTGGAGAGAAGGAATGGATGACGTTTCGGGTCAAGACTCTTCTTCAGTCTCGGGTCAAGACCCTTCTTCAGTCTCGACCCAAAACGTCACCCATTCCTTTTCTCCAGAGATGCTGCCTGTCCCGCTGAGATAAATGAATGTGTGTTATCATCAGACCTGCACATAAATGTTGACTTGAATAGGGCTGAAAATCCACAGAAAGATAAAATAGACTGCCAGGCCACCAGGCCACCATCACCCATTTCACATCAAGCTTCCCCAAATAACAGAGCAATCATGGTAGTCAAATCTCACTGGAGTGAGCCTATCTGCTTGTTCTTTCAGCATCTATATTGTCCATGCAACAATGCATAGGGCAGCTGTGAGGATGCATCTCATACCTGGTCAATGGCATCTGGATTTTCAGACACATCAAAGATGACAGCTGTTGCTCCTCTCTGGACTGCCCGCTTTGCCTGCAAAACAAAGCGCCATATAACTGAGAACAAGGTACATTCCGAGCAAAATCTACCTAATACCTGCCAGGCTTTGTCCTGCCCCTCCTCTCCTCCTGCATTCTTGCCCCCACTACAATCAGTTTAAAGAAAGATCCCAACCCAAAATGATACCTATCCATGTTCTCCCGCAATGCTGCCTGACCCGCTGACTTACTCCAGCACATTGTTCAGTTTAGTTTAGTTAGAGATACAGTGCAGTATCAGGCCCTTTACCCCACCCAGTCCGCACCGACCAGTGATCTCTGCATATTAACGCCATCCTGCTAGGGACAATTTACATTTATACAAAGCCAATCATGGCCTACAGGTCTGTACGTCTTTGGAGTGTGGGATTATTTTTTTGGAATGCATAGTCACAGATACAACTTCTAATGTGGTTTGGACTGTTCGTTCTATAGTTGCGTAGCGGTAGAGTTGCTGCCTTACAACGCTTGCAGCGCCGGAGACCCGGGTTCGATCCTGACTAAGGGTGGTGTCTGTATGGAGCTTGTACATTCTCCCCGTGACCGCGTGGGTTTTCTCCGAGATCTTCGGTTTCCTCCCACACTCCAAAGACGTACAGGTATGTAGGTTAATTGGCTTAGTAACATGTCCCCAGTATGTGTAGGATAGTGTTAATGTGCAGGGATCACTGGTCGATGCGGACTCGGTGGGCCGAAGGACCTGTTTCCAAAATATATCTCTAAACTAAACTAAACTTTCTAATGTGGAGTCCAGTTACTTCCAACATGGTAAAACAGTGGAGGAACTGTGACAGCTGAGGCAAACAAAGTGAGTATATTCTACAAGGGGGCTAAATCAACCCAGCAAGCAAATTCCTTCTGTAGTTTAAGCTGAATGGGTACTTATTTTGGAGTTAATCCAAATAGCCAAGGAAATATTCTGTTGTTTCTTTTTTGGCAACTTATCTAGGTAGAACATTCAAGTAAGCACGAAACAAAGGACCTGTATAACCCAGTGTTCATTGTTAGACAGCCTGCACTGGTTTTATAATGTCATGCAAGAAACATGGCCCCTCATGTCTGCTGCACCATTTTACGCAATTTTCCTGCACTAATCCCAGATCCCTTTATGTCCGAAGGAAAATCAATTGATCGCTGGCTCTGCTATGATCCCAACAGTTTAGGGCCATAGACAAACCAAGTGCGTGGGCAAGATCATTGCGGGTGGAATATTGTGTGGAACATGTTAAGTAATCCATTTTGGCGCATAACTGAGAAAAACAGTATTTTGTAAAAGGTGAAAGAATAGGAAATGTTGTTGCTTATAAGGACTTAGGGATCCTTGTACACAAAGAAGGTCCAGAAGTGATTAGGAAGGCGTGTTGTATGTTGGCCTTTAATACCAGAGAATTTGAGTAGAGAAGATGTCTTACTGCAATTATATCTGGTTAGACCATTAAATAAATATGAGTCTTTCTTAATTTTCTTTTGTATGGAGTTCCTGCCACCTAAATTAATAGGCTGTTACATTTACAACCCATTAAGTAGCGGCCAATTGTCCATTTGGCATCCAATGCCAAAGTTACTCGTTTTAACATCAGGCAGATATGTCAATGCTTATTGCTTGGAATCCTCAATCATGTTTGGGTTTATTAAGAAAATAGAAGTATTTCATTATCTTTAATTAGCCTTTAGACTTAGACTTAGTTCCTCCCACACTGTTGAGTGCATTGGGCAGCAAGCTTTCGCCATTCTGTTCGGTTATGTGCGACGTCTTCAACCCTCGATAGGCTTGCGTCCCAGGCTTCCAAATCCTTCTGGAATGTTCCCCTCCATGTGAGTTTTGATCGGCCTCTTTTCCTTCTTCCGTCAGGTTGCCATGTCATTGCTATCTTAGGTGCACGTTCTGGTGACATTCTGAGTACATGTCCTGCAGATTTCATCCTGCGTCCCTCTATGTCCTGGCTGAGAGGCTTTGTTGCAGTTTCCTGGAAGATCTCCTCGTTTGTGACGTGGTCTCTGTAGCTAGTCTTCAGGATCCTCCTCAAGCAGCGTTGTTGGGATGCATCCAATTTATTTTTTCATCTTCACATTGATTTTCCACGTCTCACTGGCACAGAGGGCTGAAGCGAGGACTACAGAATGGAAGAGCTTGACTTTTAGCATCTTGGATATCCCGCCACTAGACCATATTGGCTGCATTCGTCTGAAGACTGATGCAGCTTTACCAATTCGGGAGTTGATGTTGACCTCTACATCTACATCTACTGCGAACATGCTGCCAAGATGGGTAAATCTTGTGTTGTTTTCCACAGGTTCCCCATTGATTATCAGTTGGTCTATTGGCTGCTGGTCTCCAGTCTGCATGGTTTTAGTCTTCTGGCAGCCGATCATTAATCCATCCTTTGATGCATTCTCCTCCAGAGCGATCGTCATCTCTTGAAGGGTGTGTCTCGACTCTGCTAGTAGTGCAATGTCATCGGCAAAATCTAGGTCTGTGAGGCATCTTCCTGTTCTCCACGGTATTCCAAAGTCAGGTTAATTAGCTTTAATCAGCTTTAATAGCTAATAAAATTATAATTAACACTCAACAATTGCTATTAATAATTGCTGGTTTATTTTTCTGGTTAAATGTATCACTTTCGAATTCAAGAATGACAAAATGTATTATTTTAAACTGAAATTGATGGTTTTCAAGTTGGAGTAAAGGGCTGGAGTAAACCATTTACAAGCAGTTGGCTTTGAACATCTGAACTACATTCTATTATCAGATACATATCTGATATCTGTTACAATTGTGCCTTATGACTGAATTGTTCAAATAATTTTGCTTAAAAGGAAACTGATTTAGTTTCTACTCAGACAGTTCAGATGTGAACTGCTGGAACAGAAACTGAATTGGTTTACTTTGGGTGAAACAACCTTATTAAATGCAAATTACAACAATGCCTCTCAGCTTACTAATCAATTTTCCTTCAGTTAGAAGAACTTCCACTAAGGTATCATCCTGATAAACCTGCAGGTAATTACTCTCTAGCACTGACGTGTTTTATCAACCACTGTAGAATGGAAGTGATGTACAGTATATTGAGCCACATTCATATGGACATACACATTATAACTCTTGGGCATGGTAGTTCTAGGTTTATTGATATAATATCCAGCTGCAATAGATGCGAGCCTGGTCCACAAATTGCAAACACAGTAACTCATCTCAAAATTGAAGTTTGATTTTAAATGGTATATGTGAAAGAAAGGAAATAGGCAGAAGAAGGAAGAATAGATAAGCAAAGTGGTTGTAAAAACAGTCATGTGGAGAATTGGTTCTACTGGCCTGTTCTTGCGCTGTTGATTCCAGGTTTGCTGGCAATCTCCACCATGCTTTAGCTTTGTGCTCATAATCATAAGTTAAATGAACTCCATCTATCCGCAAGGTTCTGCATTTAGATTCCAAAGCTTCAAACGAGTAGTGTGATAACACGGCTTGGTGTACTTCAGCCAGATGGCCATTTTCATCCAGATACAATGCCTAGCTGACGGCAATCACCTTTCAATAGTTAATATGAGCATATGCCATGCCTCCTGTTGAAGCAGTTACGTTCCACAACTGCAATAGGTCATCTCACTGTCACAATTTATTCTCCACTGCCCAAGCTTTGATGAGATGCTCTTGTAGATTGCAAATAGGGGATAGAAGACAGTAAAATAGCCATGGGCCCCAGCTATGCCTGCCTCTTTGTAGGGTACGTCGAACAATCCCTGTTCCAAGGCGTACATGGGCCCTATCGCCAAACTCTATCTCCGCTACATTGACGATGGGCCTTCTAGGTCCAAAATCTGCTCTCTATTTGTGATCACTTATTTGTAGCATCATCCTGCTGATAAGACAGAAAAAAGCTTCCTATAAGGTTGCCATCTCCACTGTGCATTCTTTCTACCACAAATCAACATTAATAGAACCACCCTTGTCTAATGACCCCCCACCTCCCCCCATCCAGCCAGCAGCCTGCCTTCTCATCCCATCCCAACCCAAAGTGCCTGATCAATTGGAAAGATTGGGTGCATGGATGGTTTGGAGGGATATGGGCTGAACACAGGCAGGTGGGACTAGTGTAGTTGAGACATGTTGGCCGGTGTGGGCAGGTTGGGCTGAAGGGCCTGTTTCCACACTGTATCACTCTATGATCTATGACTGTATGTGCACTCCTCACCCACTGGGCCACAGGGACACATGGACAACTGCCACAGAGACAATGGAAAGGCAACAGAAGCTGCTCACCAACAAAAGAGATATCAATATCCTCGCAGTGGCCTCTGCACAGAAGAGAACATTTGTAAAAAAACATCCAAAACATCTCCCCTTCTGCCTTAGTGCACCCGAACATGACTTTGGGAGTGCGGGCGGGGTGGGTAGAATGGAAATAAATCTGAATTCAAGTGACTAGAAGCTTGCAGGTTATTGAAATTCTAAATAATAGACTATTTGTTTTGACTATGAAGTCAAGTTGTTCTGTTTGTGATTCCACTGAGTCATGTAGGGATTCTGTTAACATTTGCAACAGAGAGTTATGGTGATCAGTAGAGCCAGGAATTTGCCATAAATGCCATGTGCCTTTTCATGCCTTTTTTGATGATTTCAGGAAGATAATGCCTTTTTCACGATTGAATGCCTAAATCAGCCATTTTTTGCCATTTTAACGTAACCTCCAAGAAAATTTACACCACCGGGGCGAAACCCGGCTGTAAGTGGGTGTGAAGTGGTGATTGGAGAGGGGTGCGTGGGAAAGGGTCCAGTCTTTGCAGACTGGAGTCATGCTTTAAGTAGGTGTGGTAATTGTGGAGGAGTAGGTGGGGAACGTATCTAGTCTTTTCACAAAATTGCTGGAGAAACTCAGCGGGTGCAGCAGCATCTATGGAGCGAAGGTAATAGGCGACGTTTCGGGCCGAAACCCTTCTTCAGAGATCAGAGTTTGGTCTGAAGAAGGGTTTCGGCCCGAAACGTCGCCTATTTCCTTCGCTCCATAGATGCTGCTGCACCCACTGAGTTTCTCCAGCAATTTTGTGTACCTTCGATCTTCCAGCATCTGCAGTTCCTTCTTGAACACTCTAGTCTTTTCAAACTGGAGTCAAGCTATGAGTAGGTGTGAAGTGTTGGTTGGGGATGGGGTGTGGGGGATATCAGGGTAAAGTTTCTGTTTATCGCACCTGCAGTAGAACTCGTTCAGGTCGTTGGTCAGCTGACGATTGTCCAAGGAGCGGGGGGGTTTTCCTCTTGTAGCTTGTGATTTCTTGCAAGTCCTTCCACACTGAAGAAGAGTCATTTGCTGAGAACATGCTCCTCAACTTCTCAGAGTACCTTTCCTTGGCAGCTCTGATTCCTCTTCTCAGCTTCTACTTGGCCGGCCTATAGAGGTCTGCATCCCCGCTCCTGTAGGATCTACCCCTGCAGGCGTCAAAATGCCTAAAATCTAGTTAACGCCTTGTAAAAAACGGAACAATTTGGTGAGAGTGTACGGGAGTGATATATTTTCTATAGACAACTGTGTGCTGTTTTGCAAAGCATGTGAGACAGCAGTGAATCATGAGAAGAAATATTTTGTCTCCCAGCATGCACAGACAGCTAAACACAAGTCGGAGGTAGAGAAACTGAAGGTAGGAAATACCCAAGCTTGTCTCCTCACAACATTTACTGCTGGCTCCATTCGCAAATCTGAGTTTTCGAGTGATCTGGGCAAAGCATTCATTGATGCTGGAATTCCACTGTGGGAATTGGAAATCAAATCTCTCAGAGGTTTTTTAGAGAAATACACAGAGGAACATAGACCGAGTGAGTCATCATTATGGAAAAATAATGTTGACAGATATTTCAACATGTGCAGAAAATTAGAGACGAAGTTGCACGCAACAAAATATGGATCTCAATAGACGAGACAACCGATGCTGTGGGGAGATATGTCAATGTGGTCATCGGTAAACTGGAGGCAGGTCAACCATCAAAGGAGTATTTGTTGACATTGAAAGTATT
This sequence comes from Amblyraja radiata, assembly GCF_010909765.2. Classification (NCBI taxonomy): domain Eukaryota; kingdom Metazoa; phylum Chordata; class Chondrichthyes; order Rajiformes; family Rajidae; genus Amblyraja; species Amblyraja radiata. The sequence goes on from NC_045980.1 coordinate 1,739,625, forward strand.
GGAGAAGTCAAAGAGCACAACTGTTGCTCAGTTGTTTACATCTTCACTTGCTGTACTTTGTACTTAAAGTTCCTGGCGATGTAGGTAAAGACATACAAGGAAAATGTGAGAGAGTGATTTTAGCTAACAAAGATCTTGAAGAAATAAAACATAGCTAAAGTTCTCAAAGGTAGTTGTAATGCATGAATGTAGTGTTTGTAGCTTGTTTCAGGTATGTACCGGTGACCTTAGCTGGGGTAGAAAGAAGTTTTTCACAAATGAAGCATATTCTGTCCGAAGACGGCATAGTTTAACCAGATAATTTGATAAAAATGCTAGTAATTATGTGCAACCAGGCAACTTTGGTCATTTAATGTAGTATACCTTTATATTATCATTTTTAACCATATTTTGGTGGTGGAAATAATTGCCTTTTTTGCCAATAAATGCCTTTTTCGTGCCTTTTTGTAATTTAATTATGCCTTTTTGCCTGCCTATTTCAGAGATATTTAACGCCTAAACATCCTGGCTCTAGTGATCAGCATTATTATTTCCACTATTATTTCAGAGGTGAGGAAAGCTGGGCTGTAGACTCCTGGTCTGACAGTAGGGGGCAGTCACTCCCCTTCTATAACGGGAGATGTGACTGGAGCAATATAAAGAGGTGTGTTTTCTGTGTCTGGGCTATCGATGGCTGCAGGTGTTATAGGAGTAAAAATATTAGCTGCAGATTCTGTCCTGCATTATGCTGCAGCTCCAACTCCTTTACACCCTAATCTCTGTTGGTTCACAAATTTCAAATCGGGGCATTATAATTATTGGAAAAAGTATTTGAGACATTAATAAACCGTGTCCAGTCTAAACCATCAAAAGGGCTGCAATACGAATTTTACATGGGTAAGTATTCTCTCATAAATCTGGTTTGTGTTCATATCTCATCTTCATGAAACATCGATACCATCCCACAATAAACACAGCCGGGCTATGCAATGTTTTATTGACATTCGCCTGTAAGTACCAAAATAAAGCGATGTCAGAGTGATATTGCCATTTGGGTTTTATTTAGTTTAGAGATACAATGTGGAAAGTCTGCGCCGACCAGCGATCCCGGCACATTAACGCTGTTCAATAACGCTATCATACACACACTAAGGACAATTTACACTTATAGCAAGCCAAATAACCTAGAAACCTGTACGTCTTTGGAGTGTGGGAGGAAACTAAAGATCTCAGAGAAAACCCACGCAAGTCACAGGGAGAACGTACAAACTCCATATAGACAGCATCCGTAGTCATAATGCAAGCGCTGTAAGGCAGCAACTCTACCGCTGCGCCACCGTGCTGCCCAATTAATAGACACTAGACAATAGGGCAGGAGTAGGCCATTCGGCCCTTTGAGCTAGCACCGCCATTCAATGTGATCATGGCTGATCATCCACAATCAGTACCCCGTTCCTGCCTTCTCCCCATATCCCCTGACTCCGCTACCTTTAAGAGCCCTATCTAGCTCTCTCTTGAAAGTATCCAGAGAACCGGCCTCCACCGCCCTCTGAGACATAGAATTCCACAGACTCACAACTCTGTGTGAAAAAGTATTTCCTCATCTCCATTCTAAATGGCTTACCCCTTATTGTTATCAAAAGGGAACTGCAGATGCTGGAATTTTCCAGAGAGAGGAGGATAACTTCTTCAAAGTAGGCATACCTTGAGGAGATATCGGTCTGAAGAAGTGTTTCGGCCCGAAACGTCGCCCATTTCCTTCGCTCCATAGATGCTGCTGCACCCGCTGAGTTTCCCCAGCAATTTTGTGTACCCCTTATTGTTAAACTGATCTCTACAAGGCTGAGGCCAGGCGCCAACTCTGACACCTCCTCCTACTTATCCTTGGACCATGACCCCACAGACGAGCACCAGGCCACTATCTCTAGCACCATCACTGACTTCATCAACTCCGGCTCCCTGCCCCCCCAAGCCTCCAACCTCATTGTTCCCCAGCCCCGCACGGCCCGATTTTACCTTCTCCCCAAAATCCACAAACCTGACTGTCCTGGCAGACCCATTGTTTCTGCCTGTTCGTGTCCCATATTTCCACATACCTCGACTCTATCCTATCCCCCCTGGTTAAATCCCTCCCTACCTATGTTCAAGACACCTCACATGCTCTTCGTCTACTCCAGGACTTCCGTTTTCCAGGTCCCCATCCCCTCATCTTCACCATGGATGTCCAGTCACTCTACACCTCCATCCCCCACCAGGAGGGTCTCAAATCCCTCCATTTCTTTCATGACCGGAGAACCAACCAATCCCCATCTACTGATACTCTCCTCCTCCTAGCGGAGCTGGTCCTTACCCTTAATAACTTTTCGTTCGACTCCTCCCATTTCTTCCAAATACAAGGCGTAGCTATGGGCACGCGCATGGGCCCTAACTATGCCTGCCTCTTTGTAGGGTACGTCGAACAATCTTTGTCGAGGCGTACGATGGCCCTATCCCCAAACTCTACCTCCTCTACATCAATGACTGCATTGGTGCTACCTCCTGCACCCACACACAACTCACTGACTTCACCTTTTCACCATTAACTTCCATCCGACACTCAAATACACCTGGACCATTTCCGACATTTCCCTAGCTTTTCTTGACCTTACTATCTCTATCGCAGGTGATAGACTTCTGACCGACATCCACTATAAACCCACTGACTCCCATGGCTAACTGGACTATACTTCTTCCCAGCCCTGCTTCCTGTAAGGACTCCATCCCCTACTCCCAATTCCTCCGTCTACACCGCATCTGCTCCCAGGATGAGGTGTTCCACAACAGGTCATCGCAACTGTCCTCACTCTTCAGGGAACGGGGGTTCCCCTCTTCCACTATAGATGAGGCTCTCACCAGGGTCTCTTCTATTCCCTGTGACTCTGCTCTCTCTCCCCATCCCCCCACTCGTAACAAGGGCAGAGTCCCCCTTGTCCTCACCTTCCACCCTACCAACCGTCACGTACAACAAATAGGTCTCCGACATTTTCGCCACCTCCAACGTGACCCCACCACTTACCACATCTTCCCATCTCCTCCCCTGTCTGCTTTCCGTAGAGACCGCTCCGTAACTCCCTGGTCCATTCGTCCCTTCCCACCCGAACCACCCCCTCTCCGGAAATGCTATACTTGTCGCTTTACCTCCCCCCTTGACTCCATTCAAGGACCCAAGTAGTCTTTCCAGGTGCGGCAGAGGTTCACCTGCACCTCCTCCAACCTCATCTATTGCATCCGCTGCTCTGGATGTCAGCTGCTCTACATTGGTGAGACCAAGCGTAGGCTTGGCGATCGCTTCGCCCAACACCTCCGCTCGGTTCTCAATAACCAACCTGATCTCCCGGTGCCCAAAGACTACTGCTAACATTTTCTACTCTTTTGATGTCTGCTAACTCAATTAATAATTAACGGCTTTAAGTGAAGGGCTAAAAGAATCTCCATTAAAGCTATCACTTCAGTGTCTCAGGGCTGCCAACTCTCACGCATTGAGCGTGAGAATCATGCATTGAGCGTGAGAATCACGCATTTCGCCAAATTCTCACGCTCTCATGCTGATCACAAATTTCTCACGCTCTGTCGTGAGAAATTCTGTGATCAACGAGAATTTCAAAACTCATATCAAGTGCATGGGCCGCGGGTGTTGGAGAGCCGGGGCTGAGGGAGGGATGGAAGCAGAAGTAGCAGCGGGGACAGATGCGGATGGGGAGCAGGGCCTGGCGTGTGTTTGCTGGGCTGGCGAGTCGCTCGCTGCAGCTCCAGCCATGGAGCAGCCTCAGTGCAAGAGTCCCGGGCCGTCGGAGGTGTCGGAAGCATTGCGCTGCTGCTGTGAGAGTCTCTGTGCCGAATTCGCCGAGGTGACTGGCATGGATCAGGCTGCGGCTCGGTGCATCCTGGAGGACAACCAGTGGCTGCTGGAAGTAGGTACCAAGCACTGGGTAGAAATGGCGGAAGAGATAATGGCCTTCAAATGGGGGTGGTTGGTGAAAGCATCCTGCTTGCCTGCTAGATTTTCACTTACTGTAACTGCAGGAAAAATGTTCCTGATGTTGGGGGCGTCCAGAACCAGGGGTCACAGTTTATGAATAAAGGGTAGGCCAGGACAAAATTTCTTCAGCCAGAGAGTTGTGAATCTGTGGAATTCTCTGCCACAGAAGGCAGTGGAGACCAATTCACTGGATGCTTTCAAGAGAGAGTTACATTTAGCTCTTGGGGCTCCCCAAATCAAGGGATATGGGGAAAAAACAGGAAAGAGGTACTGATTTTAGATGAACAGCCATGATCATATTGAATGGCAGTGCTGGCTCGAAGAGCCAAATGGCCTATTCCTGCACCTATTTTCTATGTTTCTATGCTTGAGTATATGGCAATAAAACTCGACCACTTGATTTTGAAGCATTCATGCATGGTGGAGGTATAATGTAGTCATAGAGTGATACAGTGTGAATACAATATCAAGGTGAAAAATGCAAAAGCTATGTACCAATGGGAGGAGGGATACCCCCATCCCACCCTTACGCTCCCTCTGGCTTGGTCTCTCACTTCCAACTCTCACCCAATGCTGGTAGCCCTGGTGTCTCAAAGTGTTGGGGGATGGTGGAGGCCTTTCCTTCAGGCACATGCCGGTCCACCCAATGGTTATGCTTTCCCACCCCCTGCTTCTGAAAGAAAGGTAGGCCCAAAGCCTTTAATGTTCAGACTATTACAGTTTGCATGGCCTACCTTTAATTAGAGGATTGTTTCTTGCTGGCGCGTTAGACATGGGGAGAGAAAACCTGGAGCCATTAACTCTTTATGTTTCAGCGTGCAAACAATGTCTCGGGTCAGAGATGTTTGTCTGTTTGAAAGTCATAGTTTCTGTCTCTCTTTATCCCTTTCCTTAGAAACGTCGCACCCATCACCGAACCACTATGCCAAGCCAATTAACCTACACACTTGTATGTCTTTGGAGTGTGGGAGGAAACCGAAGATGCCGGAGAAAACCCACGCAGGTCACAGGCAGAACATACAAACTCCGTACAGACAGCACCCGTAGTGGGGATCGTACTCGGGTCTCTGGTGCTGTAAGGCAGCAACTCCACCATTGCACCACTGTGCCGCCCTTCTCCTGAGATCCACAGCTTTGACGTAGAGAAACTGCACACAGATAGCATCCGAGGTCAGGATGGAACCCGCATCTCTGGCTCCTTGAGGTAGTAGCTCTACCAGCTGCACTTTTGTACCACCTTGAAATCACTAATGATCAACAGGGCATGGGTGTGGGATATGTGGAGGATGGGAATGGGGTGAATATTCTCAATACAGAAAAGATCCATATGCCTGCCACAGTGAGCATATTTAAATCAACTATTGAAGCACTCACTATTAGTGCAGTTGCTGCAGTATGGTGCTGTCTCCACTGTAAATTAGGGGTTCTGAGGAGAAGGCAGGAGAATGGGGAGAGAGGGAGAGATAGATCAGCCACAATTGAATGGTGGAGTAGTGAGACTTAATGGCCTAATTCTGCTCCTATCACATAAATTGCATAGCTGCAGGAGAGTAAACGGGAGACCTGTTTGAAGAATGGTCTTGACCCGAAACGTCACCCATTCCTTCTCTCCAGAGATGCTGCCTGACCTGCTGAGTTACTCCAGCATTTTGAGTCTATCTTCACTTATAAATTGCAGTTACTCAGCCAGGTCATTCACAGCATCTCCATGATCTCCACCAGCAAGGGCAATAAGCATCTGGGAGCTTCACCACCAGCAGCCTCCCCTTTGTCAGTCCCAATTTGCAGTGAAATCATGTGTGTCTCATCATTGCTGCCTACAAATCCAAAAAGTCCCCAGCCAATAGAATTGGAGTACCTTCATCAGAGGTCAGCGCGAGTTTGTGAAGGCAATTGGGAATGGCAATAACTGCTGGCCTTGCTAATGTTGCCCAGTTCAATGAAGAACGTCTGACAATGAAAAGGTTGAACACCCCTTGCATTTAGTTTAGTTTAGTTTAGTTTAGTTTAGTTTAGTTTAGAGATACAGCGCGGAAACAGGCCCTTCGGCCCACCAAAGTCCACACCAACAGCGTTCCCTGCACATTAACACCACCCCACACACACACCAGGGACAATTTTTTGCATTTATACCAAGCCAACTAACCTACAAACCTGTATGTCTTTGGAGTGTGTGAGGAACCGGAAGATCCTGGAGATAACCCACGCAGAGCACGGGGTGAACATACAAACTCCGTACAGACAGCACCCGTAGTCAGGATTGAACCCGGGTCTCTGGCACTGTAAGGCAGCAATTCTACCGCTGCACCACCGAATCACCCTTCTCCTGAGATCCCCAACTTTGACGCATTCATTTATGTATAAACATAAGCGGCCTGTAGTCCAACCGGCAATTTATGCTCTCATTCACATGCTTTAGATTTGAATTTAGGAAATTCAAGACATGAACATGCTTAAGAACTTCGGTAAGAAGTGCTTTAAATCTTGTCTTGTTAGTGCAGCCTGGAGTTTGCTTGCAGGTAAACACTCACAATATATATCAGTGGTTCTTAACCTTTTTGGCACCAGTACACGCATACGTGAATAAAATACTGTATGTGGTATGTACCTTTGTTAGGTTCCTAAACATGGGCTCAACAAATTGATATGTCATTTGTGTCTCCTTCACGACCCCCAGGTTAAGAACCACTGATATATATACATTTAGAGGCAAATTCTATCCCAACTTAAACAGTTCCTACGAATTAAGACTATAAAAGATGCGATGACAGATGGTGGAATGGTCCTGACCAACTCCTGGTAATGAGCGTTGACATCATCCACTCCACACACTGTCCCATTCCACAACACAGGAACTAAACGTCCCTCACCCGCAAACTACCCCCACCTCCTCCACTCTGCCTTGTGCCTAGAAACAGTTCACAATGTCAGCTTCTGGAGGTGAAACAGGAGTAGGACAAAGCCTGACCATCATCTTGTGGGCAAGTCCTCTGTCAGCACAAGATTTTATTGTTTGACAGGTTTGACACTACTAGTTCCTAACCTTGACTTCCTCAAGCATTGACAAAGATTATAGGGGTCCACAAATGTTTCATTATATTGAGGCAATTTAGTGCAAATGTTCCCACCGATAAATAAAGCATACTGAAGGAACAAGTGCCCCAGCTTAGTTTAGTTTAATTTAGCGATACATAGCAGAAACAAGCCCTTCGGCCCATCGAGTCTGCACCGACGAGTGATCCCTGAACATTAACACACGAGGGGCGATTTTGCATTTTACCAAACTAATCAATTTACAAACCTGTACATCTTTGGAGTGTGGAAGGTACACAGAATTGCTGGGGAAACTCAGCGGGTGCAGCAGCATCTATGGAGCGAAGGAAATAGGCGACGTTTCGGGCCGAAACCCTTCGACATCTTTAGAGTGTGGTAGGAGAGAGAAAATCTCGGAGAAAACCCACGCAGGTCACGGGGAGAACGTACAAACTCCGTACAGACAGCACCCATAGTCAGGATCGAACCCGGGTCTCTGATGCTGCAAGCATCAACTCTACCGGTGCGCCACCGTGCCACTGTAAGACTAGTTCCCACAATCCAATGGATGACCCTAAAGGGCCTGTCGCACTTGGCCATCATTTGCGCGTAAATCACGCGAAATCATTTACGCGTCACGACCCACGATGCGCGTGACGTGACCCGCACGTGATGCACGCTTGATGAGCATTACGCACGCATGGTGCGCGATGACATAGGCAGTGACGCGCGGCTGCACGTGGCGTCGCAGGATTTTGTGATGTACAAAATCTTCACGCGCTGTCTGCGTGACACGCAAATGATGGCCAAGTGGGACAGGCCCTTAACTCATCAGAAGGAGTGGACCCGGACACCGTGAGTCATTTACTGTGGTCAGGGGAAGGTTTGGAAAGGAGTTGTGTTTTTACTCAGTTCCAATAAATACAGAGTCTTGCTGCCTGACCTGCTGGGTTACCCCAGCACTTTGGGTCCTTTTACCAATAAATAGGACTTTCATTCCGAAACTGTAGGAGCTCTAACACCACATCACTCAGAGATGTATTAAGGGAAAGAGAGTATGTTTTGATTTTTGATCATTGAATAGTTGTTAATTTCCTTATAACTGGCATGGGTACAAAGAGATTGATTACTGGGTTCAATTATAGCATCACAGTTTAATGTTTAATCCAAGCAAGTGTGAGGTGTAGCACTTTCAGTTGAATGTTTGTGGAAAATCTACAATTTTACTTCGGAGTCACGTGAGTGACTACGTGAAGAACCCGTCCAGCACGCATGCGCGACATGAGGGTTCACGCAGATGCAACAGCGACGAACGGGAGTACGGGCGCTCCCGCTACAAGCCTGAAAGAACGGACCGCTAGGTAAGTACTTACCCACAGGTTCGAGTTTACAAACTTTGCTCCTCTTTGTTGCACCAGGGGAAACTGGAGAGAGCAAAGCAGAACAGAGGGAAACCGCCCCCGTTCGACTCCAGGGAAGGAGCGTTCCGTCAGTGGAGGGGGCGAGAGGCGGCACCTGGACTGCATACGCTGCGGCCCACAGTCGGGGTACTGAGCCGATGCCCAGTCCGCTAACAGCTGTCTGACCAACAGCAGCGGACTGGAGGGAAATTCAAAAACCGGCCGGTAATCCCTGCATTCTCCCGACAAAGAGATTCGCTGCTCGAGAACCGCAGATGCCGCCCGAAAACGGCAGGCAGCCTCTAGAGCAAAGTCAGCAACCAAACCTCGGGCTGGAGACAGACACGGAAGATGGAACCAGCACTTCAAACTACCGCCCGAGAGCAAGTAAGTGTCTGTTCTCCAAGCCTAGAGTAAGGTCATGGAGCCAAAAACTCCAGCGAGACTTGCCTCGGGAGCAGGGGCAAGCCCGCCAAGGGAGCTTACTACCTGTTCTTTCCAAAAGACAGGTAGTCATGAGGCGTTGGATTTCATCACGCCTCCCCAAAATTGCATTTACTCAAAGTGCCCACCATTATTGGGGGTACATTGAGCAGAGCATTTAAAAAAAAAAAAAATTCTTAAATTGCATTTGATACCCCTGACGTCGGCTATCATTTTTGCATGCTCATTCCAGAGGGGCAGGGTAGTATGGCAAAACACCTGACCCTACTGTTCACAGTATGCTCCTCAACTTCTCGAGGGAAGTCATAAAAACCTGCCCTCAACCTAAAAAATTCACAGGACTGTGAGAACGCCGACCTCACAACCACAGATCCTGCTATCTGGCAAGTTACCAAACCAAGCCTAAAAAACTGGACGAAGTGTCCAAGATATTCGGCATAAAGAGGGCAGGGACTGGAATGAGCACCACACAAAACCAGACAGCAGTACCTCCACGCGTCCACCAGTAGGCGTCTACTTAATGGTACTGGTGAAAGCTCGGGGCCCGCATGCCAACCCCCGTAAGCCTTTCAGGCCAGGGTCCAGAGCGGGCCCCATGGAAAATGCGCCACCCCCCAACAACACCATCCCTACAGACAAGGAACCAGAAACCGAAGAAATGAACACACCACTAAACAACAGTGAAGACAGATAAGTATGGTTCCTACCATCACATAAAAGGTGAAGGGTTTGTACTAACAGGGGGGGGGGATGGGGTAACTATGGCAGTATAAATTATTGACAATGGCTAATATGAGCCAAAACTGTTTCCAGATATTCAAACCAGCCCTGACACGATTAAGGAACATATCGTCATGGCATGTCTCTATGACATTAACGACAGACAAATCCATGGAAATAGCTAAATCAGCAGCATTAGCTACTAAAACTTATTTAGCCTGGGCTCTGTCATACAATCCAGATAAATCTACGTTGACACCATCCACAACTATGGACTATCTGGTATTCAATTAACTCTATCCACTTGTCTATAACATTGCCAAAAGCAGAGTCAGTGTATGGCACAACCTGTAACAATTAATGGTAACAATCAACCAACCATTCAACAAGTGGCTAGAGTAATTGGGAGTTAGTAGCAGCATTACCAGCTACTTAACTTGAACCTTTCCATTAGAGCTAAGGTGCTAATGTTTAAACAAAATAACCCATACCCAGAACATGGTGGCAAATGGACTAATCTGGAGTCGTCATCACTACAGACACTGGGCATAAAACCTAGTTGGAAATATTGAGCACGTTCTATGGGTAAAAGCATATTGTTCAGTAGTGCACCATTTTTGCATGTTCGTTTATAAATTAACAACATCACATTGGTGGCATATACCAAACCACTTGGGCGGAATAAAATCGATATCATGTGACAATTTATTTAACAATTGGTAACCGTATGTCGTCAAACATATTTGACCATCAGCAACTTACCTACCAGGTGAGCTAAATACTGTAAACAGACATATTAAACCAAAGTATTTGCTGAAATTACAAAGCAATATGGAACACCAGATATCGATTTCCTTGTATTCCAATTGAATCACCACGTACCGATGTATGTCGCATGAAACCAGACCTTGAGGCAGCGGCAATGAATACATTCCCGCTGAACTAGAGGGGGGGGGGGGGGGGGGGGGGAATCTAATCTCTATGTTCTCCCCTTTTCTACCTCATCAGTCAGGTACTACGGCCTCATCAGTCGGGTACTACGCAAAATACAGATGGACTCTGCTTCAGGTATTTTGATAGTACCCGACTAAACCCACAGTCATGGTTCCCAGTGGTCCTCGACATGGTCATCAAAACCCTAATGATTTCCCAGTAGCCCAGACTTATCAACTCACCCAGTTTCAGGCATAAGCCACCCATGCCACGCTAAATTAAACTACTGGGTTGCAGATTTGAAAAGACCACTGCTGGGCCTGGGTTGCAGAATTGGAAGACCACTGCTGGGCCTGGATTGTCAGACAGCACTATCGACACGATGACAGCATCCCATCGCATATCCACAAGGGAACATACTTGGCGAACATCAAGAAGTGGGAAGATACTGTTCAAATACAGGAACTACATATTCAACTACAACAAAACCTGTACTGGAGTTCCTGGCAGGTCTTACACCACAATGAAGGACTCAGGTACAGCACCATTAATACAGCCAGAAGTGCTCTGTCAGCCTACTTAACTCAGGCACCAGGACAACAAGCCATAGGGTACCACCCACTGGTGATCAAATTCAGGAGAGGCATATTCAACTCTAATCCCCCAGACCTAGGTACACCCAAATCTGGGATGTCAGTGTGGTCCTGACGTACCTTAGGGGATGGTCACCAGCCAGGTCCCTCACCCTGGAACAGCCTACCCTGAAAACGGTCGTGCTGATGGCCTTGTCTCAGCACAAAGAGTCCAGTTTCTCCATCTACTACGATTGGACAATATGGTTATAACACTAGACCGTGTCACATTTACCATTCAGGGGCTGGTCAAACAGAGCAGACCAGGAACATTCAGGTCCAGTCATGGAATTCTGGGCATACCCACCTGAACCACGGTTATGTGTCATGACCCACTTATTGAATTACATCGACACAATAAGAAATCCTCGAGGGAGAGAAAAAGCCTCATGGGTCAGCCACAAGAAACCTCATGGTCGGGTGACGAGCCAAACTATCTCAAGTGGCTCAAGCAGGTACTGGGAGTTGCTTGAGTAAATACTAACGTGTATAAATCTTACTCCACCAGGGCAGCATCCACATCGGTGACTAAGAGGATGGACGTGCCTATGGACCACATCCTGGCTACAGCGGGGTGGTGTAGGGAGTGTACGTTCCAAACTTTTATAACAAGCCAATGGCAGAACCTGTATCGTTTGCAGAAAAAGTATTAGAATCTGCAAAAAATATATAATTTAAGCCCGGGGGAGCATTTTGGTCTTGTTATTGTTTTACAAACAGATTCATGGTTGATTACGATAACATACTTCCTCCCTCGAATGATTTCGGCAGCGAGTGAAGTATGAACTGTTACACGGTTTTAAATCACAGAGCTTTAAAATCTTCACGTAGTCACTCACGTGACTCCGAAGTAAAGTAGTAAGATTAAACGAGAACTTACCAGTTTGAAGTTTGATCTGTATTTTATGAGGAGTTACGATGAGGGATTACGTGCCCTCCGCTCCCACCCTCAATTATAGAGATCAACTGGTAACTTAGTTCTCCTTGTCTTTACTGCGTTTATTTCAATTATTGTGTTGTTTCTGTGATTCCACACCGCTGCTTTGAAGTATGTCGCGCATGCGTGCTGGACGGGTTCTTCACGTAATCCCTCATCGTAACTCCTCATAAAATACAGATCAAACTTCAAACTGGTAAGTTCTCATTTAATCTTACTATTAATGGCAAGACCCTTAACATCATTGATGCATAAAGGGATCTTGGACTCCAAGTACATAACTCCCTGAAAATAGGCAACACAAGTAGATAGAGTGGCATAGAAAAAACATGGTATACTTGGTCGGGGCATTGAGAATAAGTGTCAGGAGGTCATGATGCAGCCTTATAGGACTTTGGTTGGGATGCATTTGGAGTTTTGCATACAGTTCTGGTCACGCTAACATAGGAAGGATGGGGAGTCGTTGGAAAGGCTGGCACGGAGGTTTACCAGAACGGTGCCTGGACTAGGGGGTATTAGCTACACAGAGAGGTTGAGCAGATTTGAATTGTTTTCTCAGTAACGCTGGATGATGAGGAGGGACCTCGTAGATGTGTATAAAACTATGGCGTAGACATAGATAAGGTAGACAGTTAACACCTTTATTTCACAGGATAGAAAACTGAGAGGGACAAAGTTTAAAGGAGGTGTGGGGAGCAAGTGGTGAGTACATGGAACGGGCTACCGGGGGTGGCGGTGTAAGTGATAGTGGATTTTGCATAGGCACATGAATATGCACGGAATGGAGGGCTATGGATTATGAGTTGGCAGATAAGAGTTGGTCTTGGCATCATGTTGAGCACCGGCATGGTGTGGGCCCAAGGGCCTGTTCCTGTGCTGTACTGTTCTATGTTCTGGAGATTGAGCACCAACCCAAGCAGTTAAGCACATAATCTTACTGAACAGCTAGGAATACCACTCTATCAGAGGCACATCCTTTGGTGGCCACAGAAGAATCCTGTAATGGGAAACAAAAGTAGGGAGTTCTCCTGGTGTCCCGTCACCAACATTAATATGGATTAAGCTTTCCAATCATTTTATGGCTGATCGTGGAATGAAGAGCAGAACAGCATAAGAACAGCCCTTCAGAACACCATGTCTGTGACAACTAATCCTACCTCCTGTTCTCTACCCCTCCATTCCCTGTCTGTCCATGTGACAGTCTAAATGCCTTTGTCAAATGTTTCTGTTGTATCTGCTTCCACGAGCTCTCGAGGCAGCATGTTCCAGATACCTACCATTCTCTGTGTAGTAAACCTGGTTGGCATATCACCTTTAAGCTTTCCCCCCCTTACCTTAAAGCTTTTATATGTGGAGTTACACACTGGGGTGTAAGACTGACTATTTACACTAACTATAGACATAAATGCTGGAGTAACTCAGCGGGACAGGCAGCATCTCTGGAGAGAAGGAATGGGTGACTTTTCGGGTCGAGACCCTTCTTCAGACTTCTTCAGTCTGAAGAAGGGTCTCAACCCAAAACAGTCAGTCTGAAGAAGGGTCTCGACCTGAAACATCACCCGTTCTTTCTCTCCTGGGATGCTGCCTGTCCCGCTGTGTTACTCCAGCATTTTGTGTCTGTCTTCAGTTTAAACCATCATCTGCAGTTCCTTCCTACACATTTATCTGCTCAATCTATCTGTCTCATAACTTTATAAACTTCTATGTTACCTTAAGCTCCGATGCTCCAGCAATAACAATGTATCTCTCCTTACAGCTAATACTTTCTAATCCAGACACATCACCATAAACCTCTTCAGCACCAGAGTCCATATCATTCCTACAGTGATGTGGCTCGAACTGCACACGATCCTTCAAATGAGGCATAACTGCAACATGACTTCCCAAACGTTGTGTGTAATGCCCGCTGGATGAGGGTAGGTTCAGTAAACCCTAGTTATAGGGATCATAAGAGGGGGGGATATTCTCTGTTGTTGCCCACTATAACCAAGTAAGGGATTATCATTGTATGTGCTAGAAACAGAGAACTGCAGATGCTGGTTAATACACAAAAGGACACAAAGTGCAGGAGTAACACAGTAAGTCGGAAAGATTCTGCCATTTACTCTATACGTTGCTCTTGCATTTGACCTCGCCTAGCCAAATGCAACGTCTCACACGTCTGAATTAAACTCCATCTGCCATTTCTCAGCTCATACTTTCCAATTGTTCTGCATATGACATGTGACGAGGCTCAATGGATATCTAATTAATTCTCTGCCTTTGAAGTGGCAGCAGGAAGTAAGGGATTGGTGGTTCGGGTGACATGAAGCGATACAAGACCTATCCTCCACCCGGGATGTAAGGCCTCTCCGAGGGGCAATGCAGAGACGCTTGACTGAGAGGACATCAGCAATGTAGGGCTGAATTTAAATCTTTACCAGGTAGACTCTGATGGGAATAAATTCACAGGAGTTTCAGGAAAAACAAAGTGTTTGTCATCTCGTTACATTAATCTGCATGTTGACATTAACATTTTTACCCAAAGTTGTTGCCGAAGGCCAAACCTACATAGCTTACTTTTGATAGTTTATTGTCAATAGTTTTAGGGTTGGACTGCTAGGCAAGTCTTGCCACTGCCAGGCACATTTGTATAGAAACATAGAAACATAGAAAGTAGGTGCGAGAGTAGACCACCAGGTCCGTCGAGCCCGCACCGCCATTCGCTCATGGCTGAACACTAAACAGACACACTTACCCACAAACAGTAGACACAAGACACAGAACACAAGACACTACCCTCCCCTTTATACCGCTATCACCCCTCTCCACCCCAAAAACCTCGTGATCTCCTGGGGGAGGCAAAAAACCGGATAAAAACCCAGGTCCAATTCGGGAAAAAAATCCGGGAAATTCCTCTCCGACCCCAATCTAGGCGATCGACACTTGTCCAGGAGATCACTCAGGTCTTACTATACTAACCATACCTAGGTCCATATCCCTGCCCTCTCCCCGTAGCCCCTTATCCCCTTGGCAGCTAAAAAACCATCTATTTTAGTCTTAAATATATTTAAAGTTTCTGCTTCCACTGCTCCCTGGGGCAGTGAATTCCATAAATTAACCACCCTCTGGGTGAAGAAGTTCTTCCTCATCTCAGTTTTAAAAGAGCCCCCCCTTATTCTGCAACTATGTCCCCTAGTTCTAGTTTCCCCGATCATTGGGAACATCCTCGGTGCATCCACCCGATCAAGGCCCCTCACGATCTTATATGTTTCAATGAGATCGCCTCTCATTCTTCTAAACTCCAAAGAGTAGAGTTCCAGCCTACTTAACCTTTCCTCATATGTCAATCCCCTCATTGCAGGAATTAATCTTGTAAACCTTCGCTGCACTGCCTCCAGGGCTAGTACATCCTTTCTTAAGTATGGACCCCAGAACTGTACACAGTATTCCAAATGTGGTCTCACTAATACTGTGTACAGTAATTTGTACTTCTTTACACTTTAAAGGACCTGTCCCACGATGCGAGTTCACCCAAGAGCTCCCCCGAGTTTAAAATAAAATCAAACTCGTGGTACTTCATCACGAGTATTTTTTTACTCTTGGAAATTTTTCACACCGTTGAAAAAACTTCACGAGTTTCCGCGTTTCCAGAATACTTGCCGTTAGCGTTACGAGCCGCTACGAGACATCCACAAGCTCCAATGAACCCGCTAGGTACATTCTACCTACTTACCACGAGTTTAATTTTAACTCGGGAGAGCTCTTGGGTAAATTTGCATCATGGGACAGGCCCTTTTACTCCCCCTTCCATTCCCACACTAACCTTTCTGTCCTGGTTTTCCTCCACTGTCAGAGTGAGGCCCAGCAATAATTGGAGAAACAGCACCCTCATATTTCGTTTGGGCAACTTCCACCCCAACGATATGAATATTGACTTCTCTAACTTCAAATAACCCTTGCTTTCCCTCTCTCTCCATCCCTCCCCTTCCCAGTTGTCTGACCAGTCTGACTGCCCCTCTGATTGCATTTTATCTCTGTATGCTTTGTTGTCACCTTCTCCTGGCTAATCTACATCTTCCTATCTGCACCCCCCTTTGATGTCTTGTTCTCACACCTTACACTTCCTTATCTCTGTGTCTCCCCCTCCCCAGACTCAGTCTGAAGAAGCGTCTCAACCCAAAACGTCACCCATTCCTTCTCTCCAGAGATGCTGCCTGTCCCAGCATTTTTGGAGTTACTCCAGCATTTTGTGCCTTAACATCTGCGCTCCTCACAGATACTTTCTCCTTCTCAGAGCCATCTGCACGCAGACGTGAATCTCAGCTAGTCTCTTGGAAGTCTCTTCTTCCCGAACGAGGTTTCAGCACAGAACCCTGACATCCTCCTCATCAGCAGTCTGCTTTTGGAGTGCAAAGTGTGTGCCGGAACATGAAGCTCTAGGGATTATTATTGAAAGGATCAGACGTGTACAAACAGATCACTGTTGGAAATAAAACTAAGAAAAATACTGAAAATGCAGGTTTCACTCGATAAGAGTTAAAGACCTGTCCCACGGTGCGAGTTCATTCCAAAAGCTCTCCCGAGTTAAAAAACAAACAAACTCGTGTTAAGCACGGAGAATGAATGTAGCGGGTACGTTGGAGCTCGGGGACGTCTCTTAGCGGCTCGTACCGCTAACGGCAGGAACTCGGGAAGACTCGCTAACGACAGGTAAGCACGGGAAGATTCGTGAAGATTTTTCAACACATTGAAGAAATGTCCACGAGAGCCCCGAGTACCGACGAGCGGCCATTACCGTAAATCTCCGAGTTCGAATCAGGGCAAACTCGGGAGAACACTTGGAATGAACTCATACCGTGGGACAGGGGTATAAGATGTGACAAAAAGCTACAAGCAGTTTAGTTTAGGTTAGAGATACTGCACGGAAACAGGCCTTTCGGCCCACCAAGTCCGCAACGACCAGTGATCCCTGCAAATTAACACTACCTTACACTAGGGACAATTTACATTTATACCAAGCCAATTAACCTACATACCTGTACGTCTTTGAAGTGTGAGAGGAAACTGAAGATCAAGGAAAAAACGTACGCGGTTACAGGGAGAACGTACAAATTCCGTAGTCAGGATCGAACCTGGGTCTCTGGTGCTGTGAGGCAGCAACTTTACCGCAGCACCACCGTGTCACGCCAGTACTCGGTAATTTTAATATTACGCCTTTATTTATTCAAACATTGATTGTTTAAAGAGCTTATTTAAAGCTATTATGTTACTACAGCTAATGCAAGTTGCAATCAATTGTCATCCCTGTGTTTCTTAGAACTTTTATCCAAGAGACCAGTTTCCAATTGCAAAATATTTTATTTAATTTTCCAATCAGGCCTTTCAATACCTGAAGTCATAGGATCTTACACGGCAGAAGAAGGAACCACAGTAACTGGCCCTTTGGCCCACAATTGTCCTTGTCAACAATCACACATCCATTTATCCCAGTCCCATTTTGTTGTCCCAACCATCCCATCATCTCTGCCTACCACTCACCTACACATCAGGGGCAATGTGTAGTGGTTGATTAACCTACTGACTAGTGTGTCTTAGAGATGTAGGAGGGAACCGAGGCACCTGGAGGAAACCCACCTGGTCACAAAGAGAACGTGCAAATTCCACACATTCGGCAGCGAAGCCACTGAACCTGGATCTCTGGCGCTGAGTTGCAGCAGCTCTACCAGCTGGAAGATTGTGGGCTTTCTCAACATACTATTAAATTCGTAGTAACTCGGTTGCAGACAGAAGAAGGGTCTCAACCCGAAACGTCTCCCATTCCTTCACTCCAGAGACGCTGCCTATCCCACTGAGTTACTCCGGCTTTTTGTGTCTATCTTCGGTGTAAACCAGCATCTGCAGCAGTTCCTTCCTACACAGCTCACACTCAATGTCTGGACCCCCGTCTTTAACAATGGACAATGGGTAAGACACTGCCGATAAAACAAGGAGAGACTGGAGCAAAATAACATCATCAGATAAGAAGACAAGATTTATTTTTCCGATTTCAATGTCCAACTCCTCCATCACGCGATATTGTCGACTTTGCATTTGTGAACTACTAACTAAACTCATTTCAGAGTTGAGTCATGAGAGAAAGGAGAACAATGAGACACAAATATTTTCTTCCTTGTCGCCCTGTGATTCATCATAGTGACAGAATCTTTTTTGTGTGTGTGTGTGTGTGTGTAAACACTGCTCCGCCTGCCTTCTCACCGTGACGGGGAGACGAGCCGCCACTTCAAAGGACCGCTCTAAGAAACACTTGAGGGCATCTCCTGCCACGCCGCAGATGAAAGGGAGCCAAGAGAGACTGTTTATGCTGCCGACAGCAGGCTGGGGCTGAGAGCAGTGCTTGCTGAAACGTGACGGTACAGAGGTGAGAGCAAGATAAGAACCAGGCAGCCAGCAGTCAGTCTGTTCATTGGGGAGAGTCTGGAAAGGTGGGTGTCCTCTGTCTGGGCATCTACACCAACTTGGTTGGAGGGGGTGGGAGGAGAGGGGAAAGGAATCTCAAAATGGCCCCGGTTTTTATTAATCCTTCAGGAACTAGAACTGGAGTAACTCAGCGGGACAGGCAGCATCTCTGGATAGAAGGAACTACTACTAATTTATTAAATAGATCTTAAAAGAATCTTTTGATGTCGTTGAAAGATAAAAATCTCATGTGCCATCAAAATTTTTTTTAAATAAATTGCAACAACAAAATGCGCTTGAAACTATAAAACCAATAAAAATTGAACAACGGCAGTAGATACTGAAGAACGTGCTAAAGAGTCTGAAGAAGGGTCTCGGCCCGAAACATCACCCATTCCTTCCCTCCAGGGAGGCTGCCTGACCCACTGAGTTACTCCAGCTTTTTGTGTCTGTCTTCGTGTTAAGCTCTGGCATGGTCGATAGAGACAGACATCATCTGTGGACACAAATAAAACTGTTGCTGTTGGAATCTGAAATCAAAATGGAAATGCAGAAAGTACTCAGCCAGCTAAGCAGCATCCAGGGAAGCCAATTAAATGTCAACTATATGTTTTTTATATTCTTCAAAAGAGAAATAAGGTATTTTCTTTTTTCTCGCCCCTATTTCCCATTTCAAACATGATGAAAATTTAGATCAGGAAACATAGAACATTTAGAAAATAGGTGCAGGAGTAGGCCATTCATCCCTTCAAGCAGGCACTGCCTTATGATCATGGCTGATCATCTAAAATCAGAACCCCATTCCTGCTATTTCCCCATATCCCTTGATTCCATTAGCCCTAAGAGCTTTATCTAACTCTGTCTTGAATACATCCAGTGAATTGGCCTTCACTGCCTTCTGTGGCAGAGAATTCCACAGATTCACAACTCTCTGGGTGAAACATTTGGGAATTTGGAGCTGGAAGAAGGGAATCACTGGGACTGTTTTTTTAACCTAAAGGGCCTGACCCACTTACGCGACTTTTCAGCTCGAGGGCACTCGCCTGAAAAACCGCGAGCGGGATCGACTGTCAGCGGTGAAACCGCGAGCTGGGTCAACTGTCAGCACACACACACACACACACACACACACACCCACACACACACACATCGCTAAGGCGGGGGCCAGGGAAAGCAGGGGATCTTTGTCTGAAATTCACACCCGCGATGAACAGGAAGGTAAGAGACGGCTGGCACAATGTACGGTAAGTCCTTCAGAGAGCGTGGAAGTGGGGGGGGGGGGGGGGAGGGGAGAGGGGAGAGGGGAGAGAAGGGGGGAGAAGGGGGGCGAAGGGGTGAGAATGGGGGGAGAAGGAATTGAGACACTTTTAAGAAGCCAGACAACTTTTAATAAAGTTTAGCGGGCATTTAACATTACCGGTCGTTTTTTCTTGCTTCTGAAAACTTGTGCTTGCGTTTTTTTCCCCAATGAGCCAATTAAAATGCTCGGTCAGCAAAGGAGACTGCCCACGGCTACCTTGGCTGCCTATAACTACATGTTGACCCCACTCCACTACACTACGAGTTCAAAAGAACCATGCCGACCAATTTTTACTCAACCATACTGAGGCCGCGAGTATGTGGGAACTTCCCTCGAGCATGAAGGAGACTTACAGTGACCTCCTAGGACCACATGTCGACCATGCTGTGAGTTTGTGGCGAGCGCAAACTCTTCTAAACTCGCAAAATAGGTCGCCAGAGTGGGACAGGCCCTTAATTCTCTGGCAAGGAAACTCATGGGATAGGAGAGGAATGCGATCTTTATATGCTGCCCACTTTATTATCATCAAAGCAGAGTAATATCTAGTACCAGCACAGAGATCCAAGTTGAATCAGGGACTTGAAGTAATGCTGGCATCAATCATGGTTTTGGCAGGCAGGCAAGGAGAGGAGATAACACCGTAAAGAGGACTATGTTTCAGAGACAATAAGCAGGCAGGTGTCGGGAATTTGAAGTGGCTGTTGAAAGCTGTATGTATACAGGTGTTAGCTCAAACCAGAGAGGACTATGTGGCTGACATTTAGTGGAGGAAATTGTGATTTAATTGAATTCTGAATGTGGCTTGTGGACAGTGCTGTTCCATTCTGTTTGTAGTTTGCTTGTTTGTTTGGGTTTTTTTTGCACAAAGTCCGCGAGCATTGCCACTTTTCATTTCACTGCACATCTCATATGTGTATGTGACGAATAAACTTGACTTGGACTTGAACTTGACATCATAGGAGGGAGCAATGGGAAGGCAATTGTTGTCAGTACCCACATAGGAAATGACTAAACTATTCAGTTCAGTTCAGTTTAGTTTATTGTTACGTGTACCGTACAGTGAAACGCTTTTTGTTGCGCGCTAACCAGTCAGCGGAAAGACAATACATGATTACAATCGAGCTATTCACAGTGAATATATACATGATAAGGGAATAACGTTTAGTGCAAGGTAAAGCCAGCAAAGACCGATCAAGGATAGTCCAATAGTGGTTCAGGACTGCTCTCTGGTTGCAGTAGGATGGTTCAGTTGCCTGATAACAGCTGGAAAGAAACTGTCCCTGAATCTGGAGGTGTGCGTTACACGTAACAATAAACCAAACTGCATTTTGCCACGTGCAGAGTATGTATATATGATGGGGGAAAGACCAACGCTGGACTATTCTGCGTACAGTGGGAGGGGACATTATCGGACGGGAGGAGAAACCCCTGTGCAATGTGACAGGGTTGAACTGAGAGAGAACAGTGGCAACAACGTACACCGGAATGAAGAAATGTTGGGGTTCAGAAAGGCAGTCATGCTGATAGTGGAAGAGAGGAACAGCAGAGGTGGT
This sequence comes from Amblyraja radiata, assembly GCF_010909765.2. Taxonomy (NCBI): domain Eukaryota; kingdom Metazoa; phylum Chordata; class Chondrichthyes; order Rajiformes; family Rajidae; genus Amblyraja; species Amblyraja radiata. Next base: position 1,761,012 of record NC_045980.1, read on the forward strand.
AGCCGTGAGCAAGATGGCATTTGTGGCTCTGGCTGTTATGAAGGAGTTCGGTACTGGGGCAAGATGCACTATTCCAACCTTTGACTCACCTTTAGTGCCAAATTATGCTTGAACTATTTTTCAAAAGTTGTAGCTCTGAATGCATGGGATCTGACAGGATCAAGGTGGCATGGTGGTGCAGCGGTAGAGTTGCTGCCTTACAGCGAATGCAGCGCCGGAGACCCAGGTTCGATCCCGACTACGGTTTGTAGGTTAATTGGCGTGGTAAATGTAAAAACTGTCCCTCTTTGGGTGTAGGATAGTGTCAATATGTGGGGATCGCTGATCGATGCGGACCTGGTGGGCCGAAGACCCTGTATCCGCGCTGTATCTCTAAACTAAACTAAACACAAATAACTTATTTTTGGGGTGGCACGGTGGCGCAGCGGTAGAGTTGCTGCCTTACAGCACCAGAGACGCAGGTTCGATCCTGACTACAGGTGCTGCTTGTATGGAGTTTTTGCACATTCTCCCAGTGACCTGACATGCCTGGGGTTGTGGAATTCTTTGCCACAGAAGGTTCTGGAGGCCAAGTCAATGGATATTTTTAAGGCAGAGATAGATAGATTTGTGATTAGCATAGGTGTCAGGGGTTATGGGGAGAAGGCAGGGGAATGGGATTAGAGAGGAGAGGTAGATCAGCCATGATTGAATGGCGTAGTAGACTTGATGGGCCTAATGGCCTAATTCTGCTTCTATCACTTGCGAACAAGAACTTATGAACATCAATGGCCACATCTCAAAGAACATGTGACTCATCCGCTTTCGGTCCTCAAATAAGTAGCTAATTTGCATTGAAACAGGGCAAAAATCTGGCAGGCACGTGAATGGGAGCATAGGTTTGTTTAGGTTATCTGAAGCAGGGGGACAGTCGGCAGAACTGGGTAATGTCGGCAAAGCCCACAGTTCTTGTTCAATATAAAACAAAAAAAAGGGAAAAAGGGAAAAGAAAATCAAAAATACCAAAAACCAAATCAACTGATTTTGGATCCACAACCTCCCTTCCGAACTAAAGTTGAAGTCGGTGGGAACTCCCCCATCCACCGGAGAAATGTATAACTATCTAATTTAGCCATTTTGCACTGGTTGAAGGGAACTGCTGTTGAGGTTATCGACAAGACAAATGAGAGACCCCAGGTGGAACATCAGTGCTGGGGTTTGAACATCTGGATTTCAACAGGTTTCCAGGGAAGGAAGTCCCTGCATGCCCAATGGTTTCTGTCTTCAAACGCTGCGTAGCTTCACACCATCAGCCTCTGGGCTCACTATTTAAATTTCAGTCCATGTTCCCATTGATTCACACACATAGAAACATAGAAAATAGGTGCAGGAGTAGGCCATTCGGCCCTTCGAGCCAGCACCACCAATCAATATGATCATGGCTGATCATCCAAAATCAGTACCCCGTTCCTGCTTTTTTCCCCATATCCCTTGATTCCCTTAGCCCTAAGAGCTAAATCTAACTCTCTCTTGAAAACATCCCGTGAATTGGCCTCCACAGAGAATTCCACAGATTTACAACTCACTGGGTGAAGTTTTTCCTCATCTCAGTCCAAAATGGCATACCCCTTATTCTTAAACTGTGACCCATGGCTCTAGACTCCCCCAACATCGGAAACATTTTTCCTGCATCTAATCTGTCTAATCCTCTAAGAATTTTATATGTTTCTATAAAATCCACTCTCACCCTTCTAAATTCCAGAGTATACAAGCCCAGTCGACCCATTCTTTCATCATAGGTCAGTCCCACCATCCCGGGATTAATCTGGTAAACCAACGCTGCATTCACTCAATAGCAATAATGTCCTTTCCCAAATTAGGAGACCAAAATTGCACACAATACTACAGGTGCGGTCTCACCAGGGCCTTGTACAACTGTAGTAGGACCACCTTGCTCCTGAACTAAAATCCTCTCGCAATGCACGCCAACATGTCATTGGCTTTCATCACTGCCTGCTGTACCTGCATGCTACTTTCAGTGGCTGATGTACAAGCACACCCAGGTCTCGTTGCACCTCCCCTTTTCCTGATCTGACACCATTTAGATAATAATCTGCTTTCCTGTTTTTGCCACCAAAGTGGATAACCTATCATTTATCCACATTAGACTGCATCTGCCATGCTTCTGCCCACTCACCCAACCTATCCAAGTCACCCTGCAGCCTTATGACATCCACCTTGCAGCTCACACTGCCTCTCAGCTTTGTGTCATCCACAAACTTAGAGATATTACATTTAATTCCCTCATCTAAATCGTTAATATATATTGTAAACAACTGGGGTCCCTGCACCGAGCCTTGCGGCACCCCACTAGTCACTGCCTGCCATTCTGAAAAGGACCCGTTAATTCCTACTCTTTGCTTTCTGTCTACCAACCAATTCTCTATCCATGTCAATACCCTACCCCCAATACCATGTGCTCTAATTTTACGCACTAATCTCTTGTGGGACCTTGTCAAAGGCTTTTTGAAAGTCCAGATACACCACATCCACTGGCTCTCCCTTATCCATTTTACATGTTACATCCTCAAATAATTCCAAAAGATCAGTCAAGCATGATTTCCCCTTCATAAATCCATGCTGACTTTGACCGATCCTGTCACTGCTTTCCAAATGCGCTGCTATAACATCTTTAATAATCGACTCCAGCATCTTCCCCACTACCAATGTAAGGCCAACGTCTATAATTCCCTGTGTTCTCTCTCCCTCCTTTCTTAAAAACTGAAGTTACATTGGCTACCCTCCAGTCCACAGGAACTGATCCAGAGTTGAGAGAACATTGGAAAATGATCACCAATGCATCCACAATTTCTAGGGCCACCTCCTTGAGTACTCTGGGATGCAGACCATCAGGCCCTGGGGATTTATCTCCCTTCAGTCCCAAGTCCTAAGACCATTTTCTGACTAATGTGGATTCCCTTAAATTCCTCCCTCCCACTAGATCTTCGGTCCCCTAGTATTTCCGGGAGATTGTTTGTGTCTTCCTTAGTGAAGACAGAACCAAAGTACTTGTTTAACTGTTCCACCATTTCCTTGTTTCACATTATAAATTCACCTGTCTCTGACTGTTAGGGACCTACATTGGTCTTCACTAATCTTTTCCTTTTTACATCCCTATAGAAACTTTTACAGTCCATTTTTATATTTCCAGCAAGCTTTCTTTCATGCTCTTATTTCCCCCTCTTATTTGTCCTCCACTGTTGAATTACAAATTTCTCCCAGTCCTCTGGTTTGCCGCTTCCTCTGGCCAATTTATATGCTTCTATCTTGGCTTTAACACTATCCTTGACTTCCCTCGTCAGCCACGGATGAGCCGCCTTCCCAGTTCTATTTTTTCGCCAGACAGGGATGAACAATTTCTGGAGTTCATCCATGCGGTCTTTAAATCTTCACCATTGCATCTCCACTGTCAGCTCTTTAAGCCACCCCACCTCCTCTTCCTTTCTGTCTATCCTTCATGAACATTGAATTCCCCTGCTTGTTTAACTCCCAGCCTTGGTCACCCTGGAGCCATGTTTCCGTAATTCCAACTATATCATATCCCTTAACGACTAACTGCACATTCAATTCATCCACCTTATTTCGAATGCTTCTCGCATTAAGGCACAAAGCTTTCAGGTTAGTTTTTCTTTTCTCCCTTCCACCTTTTGCTTCTGTCTTCTTTTTACGGCCCTCTATCTCCTTGCATTGGTTCCTACCCCCTTGCATACCTGGTTCCTGACACCCAAGAGGTCTTGGTACTCTGGCCAATGTCGAGTCATGGTTGTACAGCATGACAACAGGCCCTTCAGCCCATCATTTACTTGCTGGCCTTTTGCCAATCCACAGTAATCCCAATTGTCTGAAGATCCATTTCCCTCCAAACCTTGCCTTTGTAAGCATCTGTTTAAATGCCTCTGAAACGTAGTGTTTGTGTTTGATGCCACCACCTCCTCTGGCAGTGAGTTCCAGATAACAATGACTCTCAATGTAAAAGCCTCTCCCACCAATTCCCCTTTAAAACCCTTTCTCATCTTAAATCTATGTATGTCCTCTATGTATTTTGATGCAATAGGGTTTAATTAAAAAAAATCTCCACACCTTCAGTGTTACCATGTTCAAATTGGGCGCAGCAGTTACAATCTGGTTAGTGCTGTAAAGGCTTGAGTATTTGTTGAAGCTTGTCATAGCCTGGGCTTATTTGTTGTCTTCAGGTTGTAACTTAAACACTACTGTGGAATAACTTTGGCATCTCTGTTTTACATCAGGATTACAGTTTCTTCAAAGACATTGTTGGAGGAAGAATTAGAATAATGGAACGGTTGGTTATAGAACATGTTCCAAAGGCCGATCAGCGGGCTCTGTCTGTACAGAGTTTGTACAAAGTGTCCCTAGTGTGTGTAGCATAGTGTTAGTGGGCGGAGTGCAGCGGTCGGTGCGGACCCGGTGGGCTGAAGTGTCTGTTTCCGTGCTGTATCTCTCCAACTAAAACTAAAAACTAAGACATAGAAACATAGAAACATAGAAATTAGGTGCAGGAGTAGGCCATTCGGCCCTTCGAGTCTGCACCGCCATTCAATATGATCATGGCTGATCATCCAACTCAGTATCCCGTACCTGCCTTCTCTCCATACCCTCTGATCCCCTTAGCCACAAGGGCCACAACTAACTCCCTCTTAAATATAGCCAATGAACTGGCCTCGACTACCCTCTGTGGCAGGGAGTTCCAGAGATTCACCACTCTCTGTGTGAAAAAAGTTCTTCTCATCTCGGTTTTAAAGGATTTCCCCCTTATCCTTAAGCTGTGACCCCTTGTCCTGGACTTCCCCAACATCGGGAGCAATCTTCCTGCATCTAGCCTGTCCAACCCCTTAAGAATTTTGTAAGTTTCTATAAGATCCCCTCTCAATCTCCTAAATTCTAGAAAGTATAAACCAAGTCTATCCAGTCTTTCTTCATAAGACAGTCCTGACATCCCAGGAATCAGTCTGGTGAACCTTCTCTGCACTCCCTCTATGGCAATAATGTCCTTCCTCAGATTTGGAGACCAAAACTGTACGCAATACTCCAGGTGTGGTCTCACCAAGACCCTGTACAACTGCAGTAGAACCTCCCTGCTCCTATACTCAAATCCTTTTGCTATGAAAGCTAACATACCATTCGCTTTCTTCACTGCCTGCTGCACCTGCAGGTTTGTTCTAATGATTCTTCCAGATCTAAATATCTGACTAGTTGTCAGTGAATCACGAGTTGAGTTAAAAGGTTATACACATTATTTTCTTGCGAAGCAGTTCCCTTAGACATGAGGAGGATCTGATCCACTTGCTTCTCTGGTTTCTGGGGTGGATGTAGAGGGCAATCACAGACTCAACCATCCACAGGTGACGCAGATGGTGGCTGACCAGGTAGTTTATGAGGAGGAAGGAACTGCAGATGCTGGTGTATGCTGTAGATGGACACTAAATGCTGGAGTAACTCAGCGGGACAGGCAGCATCCCTGAGATTGAGAGTCAAGGGAGAGGAAACGAGATATGGAAGGGTTTCAAAGAGAATGTAAGGTGTGAAAACAGCAGATCAAAGCAGACGATGATCAAGGAAATGCAGAATGGATCATTATTGGCTGAGAGGAAGGTGACAACGAGGTATGGAAACTAAAATTAAGCAGGATGACAGCGAAACTAGTCGGAGAACTGGAGTGGGGAGGGGATGGAGAGAGAGGGAATGCAAGGGTTACTTCTGACTTCGAGAAGTCAATGTTCATACCGCTGGGGTGTAAGCTGCCCAAGCGAAATATGAGGTGCTGTTCCTCCAATTTGCGCTGGGCCTCACTCTGACAATGGAGGAGGCCCAGGACAGAAAGGTCAGTGTGGGAATGGGAGGGGGAGTTGAAGTGTTTGGCAACCGGGAGATGGGGAGTTTATGAGTCGACGTGCTGCTTCCCTGCCTTAACTCTTTCACACTCCAGCTCCAGCCTTTCTTTCTTTCAGTGCTTCTCACTGGAAAAGCAGCATCCGCAATCCACACTGTGGTTGGTTCCAGTTCCACGGTTTAGCGGGAGCACTGCCTGAACTTACAGGTCTCCTTGGCTGGAGATCAAAGCAACATGCTGCCTGGGCTGTGGTTCTTCCCCCCCCCCCCCCCCCCTCCCGGCCCCAGCTCGCTGCTCCTCCACCACTGCCCCCTACCCCGCAGAACCCAGCGGACGGAGGCAGGCTGCATCCTTTAATCTCACTGGGTGTCATTCCCCTGCGCCGCACCTTCTGATCAGGGGACGGTGACCATAAACACACCTGTGCAGCGCGGTTACTCCTTGCTGGCCAGCCAGGGCGGGGTGCTGGTGGAGTGGGGGGGGAGGCAGTGCATTCTTTTACACCACAATAATGGGATACTTTTCAGCACAGTCTCTCAGCATTGCTTTGGGAAAACTGGGATTGGTATAATTAAAGCAATTATACCTTCAGAAATGTTCCTGTCTGCCATTATACTGTAATTTTATACCCTTCATTGCCATCTGTTTATTAGAAAAAAGTTAAGTACATACTCCTCTTACCCAAACTACCTCTTATCTGTCAGTTTGACTTAACTCAATATTGCAGTGTGGGACAAGGTATTATTTACCCTCAGGGACCGAGAGTCAACACTGGATGTGCAGCTCGGTTAACCTCCGCGACCTTGCCTGGTATTTTTGTACAGTAGCAATTGGATTAAAAGGAGGGGGGGAGGGGCTGTGGTATTTGAGGCAGTGGTTAGTTGAGTGAGCAGAGTGTCCAGTTGTCAGTGTGGTCCCCACCACATGCACTGTCAATCTCCACCAGCAGGGGCAGTGTGATGAACTGATAAACTACGTTACTCCCTGCAGAGAAAGGTTTGTCACAGTGGCGCAGCGGTAGAGTTGTTGCCTTACAACACTTACAGCACCAGAGATCCGGGTTCGATACTGACTACGGATGCTGTCTGTATGGAGTTTGTACCTTCTCCCTGTGACTACGTGGGTTTTCTCCGATAACTTCGGTTTCCTCCCACACCCCAAAGACGTACAGGTTTGCAGACAATAGACAATAGACAATAGGTGCAGGAGTAGGCCATTCAGCCCTTCGAGCCAGCACCGCCATTCAATGTGATTATGGCTGATCATCCCCAATCAGTACCCCGTTCCTGCCTTCTCCCTATATCCCCTGACTCCGCTATTTTTAAGAGCTAATCGGCTTATTATATAAAAATAGTCCCTAGTGTAGGATATTGTTAATGTGCGGGGATCGTTGGACAGTGCGGGCTCTGCGGGCTGAAAGGCCTCTTTTCGCGATGTATCTTTAAACTAAACAAAGTCTTCTGCCACGTTCTGACTGGAGGTGAAGCCACATATGTGAGGAGAATGCACATCTCTATCAGGTTGTCTACCTGAGCTACACTGAGGAAGCATGGCGGGCAAAGCAGGAGGAGCTGGATGTTAAAGCTGGACAGGACTGCTCAGAACAGTTTCTTGTGTGGACTATGCAGCAAGTCACTGGCAACTGGTGACCTCTATCTATGCTGTGGTACTGGCAGCTCACTTTAGCCAAGGGGTGTCAAACTCATTTTAACTCATTTTAGGTCACGGGCAAAATGCGACTTCATGATAGCGCCACGCACATGCGAACGTAGTCCGATCCATAACCGCGGACAGCTGCCGCCCGCTCTGGCATCGGGGACATCATCCCGCTGGCCGGATCGGACCCCTTCACGGGCCTCCTCCGGCCCACCGGCTGCGGGTTTGACACCCCTGCTTTAGCCTTTCCCCAGTCAAGATCTAGAAGAAGATGCTGGTGGAGGGGGCGAGCCCAATCAGCCTGAATAACCAGCTGCACCAAAGCGCTTCCCCGGTGCCAGTCCAATGCAAAACGCCGCCTTTCAATAATGCCCTCTGTGCTGTTGCACCGACTCGGTGGGCCGAAGGGCCTGTTTCCATGCTGTATCTCTCTAAAAAAACACTCTTCAAATTTCATTGCAACCTGAATGTGTTTTGCATTTGGTATTGGTTTATTATTGTCACATGTAACATTTGTTGCAAAAGGAGAAAGGAATTAGAATGTGGAATATAGTGTTACTGTTACAGTGAAAGTGCAGATAATAGTGAGCAAGGAACACAACAGTGATGGGTGAGGGACAAGCTCTTCACACAATCGGTAAAATCATTTGTTTCATGAGCTGGGAATAAATTATACAGAGAACCGGACGGGCACTAGGTGTGGTGTAACTCCAAGGATGTGAGAAGTAGAATTTTATAATGCTCCAATTCTGCCTTTCTTGCAGGCAACAGACTTCTGCAACATGAATATCCTCTCTATAAAGAAGCAGACCAGCTGTATTGAAGCCCAAGCTGATCTATTCACAGCGCATGGTGGAGAGAGACACAATGATCCTATTCACAACACTCCATTTTGGTATATGGATGTTCAGACCATAGCGAGACTCAAAAAGCTGGAGTAACTCAGCGGGTCAGACAGCGTCTCTGGAGAAAAGGAATAGGTGATGTTTCGGGTCGAGACACTTCTTCAAACTGAAGAAGGGTCTGAAGACGTCAGTCTGAAGAAGGGTCTCGACTTGAAATGTCACATTCCTTTTCTCCAGAGATGCTGTCTGACCCGCTGAGTTACTCCCGCTTTTTATGTCTATCTTCTTATCTGCAGTTCCTTCCTACACATTAGGAGCATAGCTTGTTGGCTTGGGGATGGAAGCATTTTATTTAAATTTCAAAATAGACTTTATTTGAGAAATAAATATATACAATCCATGATCCTTACGAAACTCCATCCGCCATTCTCGGAGGCTACGCATACATTCAATACAGTTTTCCCAAATCACAATTTTACCCCCTACCCTTGCCACTCATGTGGCCCACTGGCATGGAATCCCTTCCCTTATTTTGAGGGGCGTCTCCACCACACCCTGCCCCCCATGTCCAGCTGCGGAAGGACCCTAGACTGTGGTCCTCCCCCACCGAGCCTTGGCATTGGCTGCACCGAGCTTCAGTGCGTCCCTCAGCACGTACTCCTGCAGTCTGCAGCAGGCCAGTCGGCAACATTCCCCGACAGACATCTCGCTCCACTGGGTGGTGAACAATGCTCAGGCAGACCAAAGAGCGTCTTTCACCGAGTTGATGACCTTCCAGCAGCACTCGATGTCAGTCTCTGAATGTGTCCCTGGGAACAGTCCGTAAATCACAGAGTCCTCTGTGACGGAGCTGTTCAGAATAAACGGTGACAGGGACCCTTGCAAACCTCTCCAGACTGTCTTTGCAAATCCAAACTCTGCGTAGAGGTGGGCAACCGTCTCCTCTCCATAGCAGCCAGGAAAATGGCAAACTATATCCGCCCTGAAACACATTCCCTATACACCCTCATATTTATGAGCGCCACAACCCACCAACCTTCTGATGGTTTCCAATTGTCCTGAGTGTTGGCGTTAGTTTAGTGATTGAGAAAGACCTCCTGTTCCATTGTCATCCACCGACTCTGGAATCCTGACAGAAAATCCATTGGAGTCGGAATGCCCCCTAAAAACTAGCCTGCCTATGACATTTCCCACTGTGAACAGATGCTTATCTGAGACGCAGCATAGCTGATGACATCTGTGTAATCCAAGTCATCTCCTCCTTAAAACACCCCAGGATTATTTCTAGGTTAGTTTAGAGCTACAGGATGGAAACAGGCCCTTCGGCACACTGGGCCCACACCGACCAGCCATCCCAGCACATTAACACTATGGACAATTTACACTTATACCAAGCCAATCAACCTATAAACCTGTACATCTTTGGAGTGTGGGAGGAAATTGAAGATCTCGGAGAAAACCCACGCTGGTCACAGGGAGACCGTACAAATTCCGTACAGACGGCGCCTGCGGTGGGGATCTAACCCGGGTCTCCGGCGTTGCAAGGGCTGTAAAGGGCCTGTCCCACTTGCGCATCATTCACGCGACATCATTTACATGTCACGACACGCATGGCACGTGGTGGCATAGGAGGTTATATGCTGTAGTGGGCGGCGCCACAGGGTTTTGGGATTCTCAAAATCCTCGCGCGCCACCTGCGTGACGCGCAACTGATGCCCGTGGGACAGGCCCTTCAGAGAGCAACTCTACTGTAAGGTGACAGGAACAATCACTGGCATGTTGATGACACTGCATCAGTGCACCATTACACAATGTAGCCAGCCTGTTGAATAGTAATACTGCATAGGTTCAGGCCCTTTGGCCCAACCAGTCCATGCTGGCCATCTAACCCTTGTTTACACCAGTAAAAACTGTTATTGTCCACTTGTCTCGTGCCACTAACCATTACTGAGGAATTAAAACCATGGGGGTAAAATTGAACCACAAACTCAGGATATGTCACACAAAAAGCCCTAGCGATGGAAAGAGAAGATGCTGAGGTCATTCAGCGTGACAACCGCATTTCTGGAGAGGTGACGTTCCAGGTCACCCATTCTTCAGCAGAGAGAAGTTGCTTTCTTATCACTCAATCAATTGACTAAACAAATCTGATCATTTCATCATACAACTGGGTGGACTTCATGGCCTGCACGGTTCTAAACACCAACAACTATGCCGTGAAAAAAGTCCTCAGACAGATGCAAAGTGCATCAGGCATTTTTGAGAAATGTACATAGGAAAGAACTGCAGATGCTGGTTTAAACCAAACATAGCCACAAAAAGCTGGAGTAACTCAGCAGGACAGGATGAGACTCCAGGACTGGAGAGAAGGAATGGATGAGACTTTCAAGTCGAGACTTTTCGGATCTGAAGAAGGGTCTCGACCCAAAACGTCACCCATTCCTTGTCTCCAGAGATGTCGCCTGCCCAGCTGAGTTACTCCAGCATTTTGTGTCTATCTTTGAGAAAAGTATTCTTTAAATACAGGTTTCCACTGATTTAAATTTGCAGTGTGGCTTGGGAGGAGAACTACCCATTCCTGCATTTAATTGGACTAAATTAAATGATTTAATTGATCTGCTCAAAGTAAAGAAGCTTTGCAATAGTGGCAGAGCTGAGAGCATCAAATGTGCTGCCTGCAGCAAGTAGGAAACAAGTTTTACCAAGGTGTAGGAAGGAACTGCAGAATGTAGGAAAGAGTCGGATGAAGGGTCTTGACCCAAAACGTCCCCCATTCCTTCTCTCCAGAGATGCCGCCTGTCCCGCTGAGTTACTCCAGCATATTGTGTCTATCTTTAACTTTACCAAGGTGGCAGTTTTGATGATCCCATGTCATTCCTTATGCCCTCAGCCTTGGAATACTTTGGAAACGGAATCCCTCCTCTTCTGTTGGAAATCACCAAAGCCAATTTGCCCCATTCCATCAACTATGCCCCATATGTGACCATTGTTAGAATTCGCCCCATCGGTATTCAGAAGGCCTTGAAACTCCAACAACTTGTACAATCAGATTGTTTATAGTAGAATCATCCAAAACAAATGAGACTGCGCTGGTATCATTCTCCTTGACAGCCCATACCTCGGTTATTTGCAAGTAGAAACTCTACTGCTAATGAGATGGTTTAAATGCGCAGGAGTAATTTTATTTTAAACTACTCGTGGAGCTACCAGGTATCGGTATCTTTTCCACAACCGTCTATCTTTGCCACGATTGGTCTAACAAACTTGCTTCATCTTTTTAGTTTTGTGAAACAGGCCCTTCGGCCCACTGAGTCCGCATCGACCAGCGATCCCCGCACACTAAAGTTATCCTACACACACTAGGGACAATTTACACTTATACCAAACCAATTCACCTACAAACCTGTACGTCTTTGGAGTGTGAGAGGAAACCGAAGATCTCGGAGAAAACCCACACAGGTCACGGGGAGAACGTACTATCTCCGTACAGACAGCACCCGTAGTGGGGATCGAACCAGGGTCTCTGGCACTGCAAGCGCTGTAAGGCAGCAACTCTACCGTTGTGCCACTGTGCCCCACAAATGTTAAACATTTGCAATTTTCTTTTACAATTTATCAACTGGAAGTGCCTAATGAAAATAAAATGATGCACAACTGTTTTAAACCCTGTGTGATTTTTCACTTGAGTGCCATGTAATAAGCCCAGGGATCAAACTTTACTGCTTGGACATTCCCCGTATGTTTGGCATATCTCAATAAACTCTCGATAGATTATGCAAAGATCAAAGGAGCACTAGGTTGTAGAAAACAAATGAATCTTCCCACGGTATCTTCACACATTAACAAGTAGATAAACAGAAGAAACTTCTGCGCAACCCTTTTTAAAGCATTCATAAAAATGATGCAATGTTGATTAAAGTTGACTGGAAGGAAGACGAGGGTTTGGACTCTAGCTAAAGTACAAATAATATGAATGAGGTTGTGCTGCCTCAGTGTTTGACCTGGTATTCTGGAACATCCTGTTATCTAGCAGCTGCACAGTGGCCAAGTCTGCAAACATCAATAATATCAGGAGAGCCCTGGGCTTGCTTGTAGGAAAGAACTGCAGATGCTGGTTTAAATCGAAGGTAGACACAAAATGCTGGAGTAACTCAGCGGGACAGGCAGTATCTCTGAAGAGAAGGAATGGGTGATGTTTTGGGTCAAGACCCTTCTTCAGACCCGTTTAAATCGAAGGTAGACACAAAATGCTGGAGTAACTCAGCAGGGCAGGCAGTATCTCTGAGGAGAAGGAATGGACAACGTTTCAGGTCGAGACCCTTCTTGAGACTGGACTTGCTTTATGTATTCATGAAGTTCAACAAGTGAGCGGCAGAAATCATATCCTAAACCTCCACAGGCACCTGCCATGGTTCAGCGGCAGCATCTGTATCTCTGTGTACACAACTTGCTCTCGAGACTTAACCCATGTCTGAGCCTTGAGCCCACGTCTATATTCTCATAGGTAGTGCCCTCATTTGGATGGTATTTTTAACCTAAGCCACGTTATCCTCAAAAGTTCCCAAGGAGCTTGAAGTGAAACAGAGCTCTCCCCATTGTCATGACAGACCATGTTTAAACCAAATCAAAATCATCAAAAACAGATTAGCTGCTTATTCGTAGCTGCACTTCCCACACGGCAACAGTGAACATGCAAACACCCTCGACATTTGTGAGGGGTACGTTCTGTAAACCCAAAAGCAAGTCAGATTTTACACAATTCAGAATCACCTTAAAATTAGGTAGAAACAAGGAACTGCAGATATTGGTTAGTATACGAAAGGACACAAAGTGCTGGAGTAACTCAGCAATCAGTCTGAAGTAGGGTCCCAACCTGAAACATTACCTGTCCATGTTCTCCAGAGGTGCTGCCTGACCCGCTGAGTTGCTTCCAGCACCTTGTGTCATTTCACCTTATAACGAGGTGCCGATGCCGCTAGTCTGCACCAGCGAGCCCATCTTCACCAACACCGACCGCCTGGTTGCTGCGACTGTTGCTGCGGCTCCCATTGGAGCTCCTGGCGGACAGTGCATTCTCCAGGCCACCGTCACCATAGAGGCACACTCGGTTACGCTGGGGCTCCCTCCTCTCTCACCAGCTGCCACTTCTTCCTGTCGGCCATCGCTTAGTCCACTCCACCGCCACCCCCTCCTCCTTCTCCATCATCCCCGCACATCTCTTTAGTTTAGTTTAGTTTAGTTTAGAGATACAGGGCAGAAACAGGCCCTTCGGCCCACCAGGTCCGTACCGACCAGCTATCCCCGCACATTAACACCATCCTACACACACTAGGCACAATTTTTACATTTGCCAAGCCAATTTACATACACACCGGGACGACAGATGGCACAATGGGCTAAGTGTTCGGCTGGCAACCGGAAGGTAGCCGGTTCGAATCCCGCTTGGAGTGCATACTGTCGTTGTGTCCTTGGGCAAGACACTTCACCCACCTTTGCCTGTGTGTGAATGTGTGTGAGTGATTGGTGGTGGTCGGAGGGGCCGTAGGCGCAGATTGGCAGCCACGCTTCCGTCAGTCTGCCCCAGGGCAGCTGTGGCTACAGAAGTAGCTTACCACCACCGAGTGTGACTGAGGAGTGAATGAATAATGCGATGTAAAGCGCCTTGAGTATTAGAAAGGCGCTATATAAATCCCATCCATTATTATTATTATGCACACCTGTACATCTTTGGAGTGTGGGCGGAAACCGAAGATCTCGGAGGAAACCCATCTTGTCGGAGACTCTGGGGGTAAATAGAGGAGGAGGAAGCGGTTGAAGGATGAGCGGGGAGGGGCAGACAGACAGACAGAGCAGAGTACGTTGGAGCACACTCTGCTTCCTGCCTTGTCTATGGGCTCCAGACTACACTCTCTCTGGATGAGCCTTGATCTGGCTATGCCAGACACAGCAGTAATAGGCAAGGTTCTCCTAGCGGGGAATGGGATTTCTTAAGACCTTCTTGGATTTGTTGCTCTTTAAATGACCATGAGGCACAGTCTCTGTCATTTACCTTGCAGGTTAGTGAACCCACTGTGGTCAGCTTGGGCTATGGGGCGGTACTCCCATTAATGGTCTCAAACGACCCCAGGGATTTTACCGTTTGGTAAAATCTTCCTGTTTGGTATCCACAACACGTTTCACACCCATGAAGAATAGTACAGGTGACATAAATCTGACGGAGCACATGGCAAATGTAAAAACAGAGATTTTCATACCCGGCAATGTCAAATTCTCAAATATTCACTGGGATGGCAAAAGCGTTAAAGGTACAGATGGGAGGAACATTCAGGATTTTCAGGAGAGATATTTTACACAATATGCAGATTACCCCACAAGGGAAGAAGCATAACTGCACCATATTTTGGAGACGTTGCCAGTCACGTGGAGAGTGTGTGAGTGAGGAGTCGGTTTGAGGATAGTGACCATAACTCGATGTTTCAAAGTGATTATGCGAAAGGATAAGGATAGACCAGAAATAAGGTTCTTAAAGGGTATAGGGCAGACCTTGACAAACTTCTGGTATGGGATCTTCTACTTGCTGGGATCTGCAGTGGGAGAAATTGGAACGGTTCGAAGTCAACACATTCACATGTGTCTTTAATGCCACGAGATATAAGCATGGCAAGCCCTCAATGTCATAAGGTCATGTCATAAGGTCATAAGTCATAAGGTCATTCGGCCCATCAAGTCTACTCCGCCATTCAATCTTGGCTGATCTATCTCCCCTCCTAACCCATTCTCCTGCCTTCTCCCCATAACCTCTGATGCCTGTACTAATCAAAAATCTATCTGTGCCGTTTGTCATGGGATGTCAAGGGATGAATAAAGGGGAAAAAGGGAGCATATGATAGGTATTGGAACTAATGACCGGGAGAGCTGTCAAGAGGGGCTTAAAAAGGATGGAGGGTCCTGACTTTGACACGGTCAGGTGAGCTGATGAGAACTGAAGTGGTTTACATTGACCATGGCACCACATAAATGCAAGTCTTTTCTTTTGTTTCTTCCCAGTGCAACATTTGTTCTGGACGGCACTAACAATGTGATATGGATTGCCGTGTTGTTACTTGGGTCATGTAGTAAATTTCATCAAACTGTATTGGAATAGCAGGTGTAAGTAAGAGTAGACCATTCGGCCCTTCGATCACGGCTGATCACCTAAAATCAGTACCCCGTTCTTGCTTTTTCCCCATATCCCTTGATCCCTTTAGCCGTAAGAGCTAAATCTAACTCTCTCTTGAAAACATGAATAAATGTCACTTAAAAGGATACAACTCAATGGCACACCATCCTCTCTCTCCAACTGCTCTCATCACCAACAACAGGCCATACTTCTCACACGCATTGACAGACTTAGTTTTAGTTTTAGAGATACAGTGTGGAGACAGGCCCTTCAGCCCACCGAGTCTGCACCAACCAGCGATCCCTGCACACTAACACTACCTTACACACACTAGGGACAATGTTACATTGATACCAAGCCAATTAATCTACAAACCTGGACGTTTTTGGAGTGTGGAAGGAAACCAAAGATCTCGAGGAAAACCCACACTGGTCACAGGGAGAACGTGCAAACTCCGTACAGGCAGCACCCGTGGTCAGGATGGAACCCAAGTGTGTCACCGTGCCGTCCTGCAAGTCGTATGGGAGGAAAATCCCTCTACAATCAGTAAGTAAGCCCATAGGTATAGTTGGTGCTGCAGCTTGCATTCTGCGCATGAAAAAGCACTGATCAACTTCAGTGAGATCTGAAAAATCATCTGGAGTGCTCACATCATGACCATCATTTATTTAACTGTGGATGTAAAGAGGGGAGATAGGAGAGAGATAGAGAGAGGGGGAGAGATGGAAGAGAAAGAGAGAGAGAGAAGAGAGAGAGTAGAATCGTATCTGCATAGAAATGAAGAGATAGAGATAGAGAGAGCGAGCGAGATATCGCCTAGGTAGAGGAGATACAGCTGCGATAGATAGAAGATATAGAGCTCGCTAATCATCTCTTCTATATATTCTATAATAATGTCTCCGAGCGCTATCTCTCTAGTCTACTATCGTATAGCCTCTCGGGCGTCTCTGACGAGAGAGAGATATCTAGACTCAAAACTATTTCACACACAGAGTGAACTTTAACCATGCCTTGCCCCTCAAAGTGTGTGGCATGTGGCATTAAACCAGGTCCACATTTACCTATCACTGCAGCACGTCACTAAATAGTTAATGTTCTGAGTTTCTCGGCTTTTGAAATACCCAATGTGCATCTTCCACTTACCACAATGTTAAAAGTTCAGTCCTATTCCTTATGCATGACTTGGTTCCTGAAATAAACACTTTGCTGAATAATTTACATGCGAGTGGCTGAGTCCACTGTTTTATTTATGTGCTGTGCATTCCACTCAATCTCGCACTGCTTTCATACATGCAATAATGAATTGAGTTCTCAGATTCACGGGAAAACAATCCCAATCAGTGCTGGGACGTCAGGCAGCAAGCAGCATGTTAATTTACTCAGACTGCTGGGATGCGGTGGACTGGTCAGCGAGGATACTATTAACACTGCCTCAATCCCTGGGTAGCCTGGACCACCACAGATCGCTCTTCCCCACTGAATTGTCACACACTCCCTTCCTGGGAAGAATGGGATCGTCCTGCCTTCCCCACTTCCTCATCTCTCCTTCATTTGTGACTTGTGAATCATTCATTTTGAATGACCTTGGCACAGAAAACAAGTTCAGCGCAAAGGTTTCTGCTGGTTCAATCTTGTGAAGAAGATCCAGTCAATTCTCACACTCTCCGCTGTTTTTTACCTCAGTTGTAGAAAAGCAATGATTACTACGGCATTAAAACAGCCTTCCTATGTGTTGCTGCTGGGTTCCTAATGTATCGAATCAAACCCTCATTATCTCATACATTCTGCAGCATAAAAACAGGCATTTTGACGAAATGCCCAGTCTGAGGAAGGGTCCCGACCCAAAACGTCACCCATTCCTTTTCCCCAGAGATGCTGCCTGACCCGCTGAGTTACTCCACTTGTTTGTGTCTATCTTAGGCATTTTGACCCACATTTGAGTCCATGCCGACCATCAAGCATGCATCAAAACTAATCTTACAGGAGTCCCATTTTATTTTGAAAGAAAGACACAAAATGCTGGAGTAACTCAGTGGGTTGAGGTATTCCCGCACTTTGTGTCTTTCTTTGGTATTAATCAGCATCTGCAGTTTCTTGTTATCCCATTTTACTTTTCCTCACATTCCCGTCCATTCTCCCAGATCCTACCACAATCAACACACTAAAGGAATTTGCAACGGCTAATTAACCTAACGAACGCACATCTTTGCGATGCAGGAGCCAATGAGAGCATCGAGAGGAAGCCCATATGGTCACAGTGAAAATGTGCAAACTCAGGTCAGAAATGAACCATGCCTTTGGTGCTAAGACGTGCAGTTCTACTCTGATGTCCTGTTTGGATTCTCCTGGACTATCGGTCTCTCCCTTTACCCCCATTTTCTAAATGCTAATAACACAATGTTTTGATAGAAAATTAAACATTTTCCCCTTTGTTTGTGTGCAGTTGTGTGTTGTAATTCCTGGTAATTACAGGCTGGCCCCAGAATTGTGGACATGGGAGTTCATTAGTGACAGGAGCAGAATTAGGCTGTTCGGCCCATCAATACGCCACCATCCAATCATGGCTGACCTATCTCTCCCTCCTAACCCCATTCTCCTGCCTTCTCCCAATAACCCCTGACACCTGAACTAATCAAGAATCTATCTATCTCTGCCTTAAAACATTCCATTGACTGCCTCCACAGCCTTCTGATTCCAAAATTCCAGATTTACCACCCTCTGACTAAAGAAATTCCTCCTCATCTATTTCCTAAAATCCCTTTTATTCTCAGGCTGTGACCTCTGGTCCCAGACCCTCCCACGAGTGGAAACATCCTCTCCACATCCATTATACCCAGGCCTTATATAGTCATAGTGTGGAAAGTTGCCCTTGGGCCCAACTTGCCCACACCGGCCAACTTATCCCAGCTACAGTAGTCCCGCGCTTGGTCCAAATCCCTCCAAATCTATATGGCAGATTGTACAAGTACAGAAAAAAGATTGGAAACACTCAGCATCCATGGAGAGATATCAGAATGAAGAGCATTATCAGCATCTTCTGCCTCTATATCCAATTGTCTACATCTATAATATTTTGTATCTCAGAGGCTTTTTGACAATGTAGGCCAATGCTCTCAAAACTGAACTTATCCACAACTTGAAAGTTGGGCAATTTCATCTCAGAAAATGGATCCTTCAATAGTTCTACATTGTCAATGGAAAAGGTTAAATCAAAATATGTTATAAAATGTAGGTATAATCTGTCTGGGGCTTTGGTGTTTCAATGTGGGGAGGGCAGTGAACGAGGTGATAGGGGGTGGGTGGAGAAGGAATATACAAAAATAGTTTTTATTCAGTGCGTTTGCATGCAGAATGGAGGATTGGAGCAGGATCGGGGTGATGGGAAAGCATGTTAAATCATATCTCTGTGGGGAAGAGCACGGTGGGTTTGTACAGTAATGTGTAGGAAGGAACTGCAGATGCTGGTTTAAACCGAAGATAGACACAAAATGCTGGAGTAACTCTGCGGGACAGGCAGCATCTCTGGAGAGAAAGAATGGGTGACATTTCAGACTGAAGAAGTCTGACCTTCTTCAGACTGACAGCCCGAATCGTCACCCATTCCTCTCCCGAGATGCTGCCTGTCCCGCAGAGTTACTCAGACAGTAGTGCAGAGGTGGCGTTGCTGGCTTGCAGTGCCTGAGACCCCGAGCTCGATTCTATGAGGGCTGTCTTTACTGAATAGGTACATTCTTCCTGTGACTGCATGAGTTTCGTTCCAGGTGCGCAGATTTCCACCCACATTTAAACGACGTGCAGGTTTATAAGTGAACTGGCCTCTGTAAATTGCCCCTAGTGTGTAGGATAGAACTAGTATTGGAATGATCGTTGGTCGGTGTGGACTCTGCGGTCGAAGTGCCTGTTTCCACGCTGTTTGTCTAAACTGAACCAGCAGGGAGATTTGGGGGATTTTCTGAGCTTTTGTTGATCGTAGAGTAATCAGTCTATTAGCCTGTCCATCTGTGAGTGAAACCAGCAGCCTCACAGCTAACCCAATAGAGTTGAGCCCACATTCATTGTGTTATGAATATACAATTCATTTTAAACAGGATATTATTTAGTTCAATTTGTGTGTGGAAAGGCAGGGAGATAAGACAAGATGTAACTCAGTGCAGGAAGCAGAGTGCCTTTGCTACAGTGCAGGGCATGAGCAGGAATAGAAGCCTGCTTAAAGTGTTAATGTTGCAAGAAGCAGGCTGCTCAGGAGAGCCATTTCATTATTAATGGCAAAGTGAACACTTGGCTGGAATCCTAAAGGTCCTTCCCAACCAACAAAAATAGAGCCTTGTACTGAGCACATCAAAGGACACAGCCATCAGAACCTTGGCTGGGTTCCAGCCCAAACATTGCACGATTAGCCTGGCTTCCTCCATCATTTTTGTACGGTCCGCAGTGCTTTGCTGTTCTTTGATGGATCATGTGATAGCTTCACACATGGAACATCACAGACGGCTGCTAATAGATGCTAGTAACTTTTTAACAGTTTGCCACAGAAGACCAGTCAGAGGGGAGAGTTAACTAATGGCTGCCTTTGGGTTAGGAGGCATCAACATCAGCAGAACAGCCCGCAGTGTCTTAAAGGGGAAAATGCACTGGCCAGGGGTGCTGGCCATTTGAGAGCAGGGTTGTTCCCAGCTGTTCTCGCAGTGGTGTTCACTTTAGTAAAGGCCAAAAGATGTGTGCAGCGAACGGTGTTAGTTAGTTAGTTAGTTAGTTAGTTAGTTAGTTAGTTAGTTTAGTTTATTGTTACCTGAACTGAGGTACAGTGAAAAGCTTTTGTTGCGTGCTATCCAGTCAGCGGAAAGACAATACACTATTACAATTGAGCCATTTACAGTGTATAGATACATAATAAGGGAATAACGTTCAGTGCAAGGTAAAGCTAGTAAGGTCCGATCAAAGATAGTCTGAGGGCCACAAATGAGGTAGCTAGTAGTTCAAGAACGCACTCTCATTGTGGTAGGAAGATCCAGTTGCTAATAACAGCTGGGGAGAAACTGTCCCTGAATCTGGAGGTGTGCGTTTTCACACTTCTGTGCCTCTTGGCTGATGGGAGGAACAATATTAGGGTCACTATAGTTAATCCCGGTGCTGCTGGGTGAAGTGGAAGGAAAATATGTCTGGGTTCCAGCCTCTTCTTGCTGCAAAAGGCATACAAGTGAGTCAGTTGCACTGCCCCCATCTCAACAACTGCCACAATTACAGGGAGGGGTTGGTGAGGACAAGTGCATGGCTGGATATTTACCACCCCCACCTCTCCCCACCTCCAATGGAAACCACTATAGCCGCTGCTGGTCGAGAAACTCTCTGGTATGAAAATACTGGGCATGACCTTCTTATGTCAAGGTTGAAGTCTCGAGTCTGGATGGGTTCAAACTCACCTGAACATTGTCCAATGGAGCAGAACTTTCTGTCCCACCTCCCTTGAATTGTATCATACAATATGCACACACACACGTGCACACACCCACACCCACACCCACACCCACGCATGCAAACACATGCACACACACACGTACACACACCCACACACACGTACACACGCGCACACACGCGCGCGCGCACACACACAAGCGCGCGCACGCACACACACACACACACACACACACACACACACACACACACACACACACACACACACACACATACACACACAGCTGGTTGCCCATACAATTAAAGGACATTCCTTTAAGAAGGAGATGAGGAGGAATTTCTTTAATCGGAGAGTGGTGAATCTGTGGAATTCATCGCCACAGAAGGCTGTAGAGGCCAAGTCCTTGGATATTTTAAGGCAGCGATAGATAGATTCTTGATTGATACGGGTGGCAGGGGTTATGTGGAGAAGGCAGGAGAATGGGGTTCGGAGGGAGAGATAGATGAGCCATGAATGAAGGGTGCAGTAGACTCGATGGGTGGATTGGCCTAAGTCTGCTCCTATCACACAAATTTATAAATACTATATGGGAACAATAGATATTGCTGTTATTTTTCCCCCTTTGTTGAGTAAAGTTCCATTCATCACACGTTTGTGCTGGTCCAATGATCTGGCGTTTATATAGTGCTTTCATATTTGCTCATGAAGGGGTGGCAGTGGGACTTTTCTTACATGAGAATTTCTTTCAGGCATTTGACATTTCTTCATCTGACCCCAGAGAGACCTTGTCTCAAGGTATATCCATACTTTCTCTCTGCTGAACCACATAAGTAGGAGAAGTTAGTTATTAATGGTCCAGGAGACATCGGTCAGTTCATGTACAAATCCTTCCGAGCCACCCTAGTCTGTGAGCCATTCCCGGATTAAAAAGCCAATATCTGCTGTGAAGCTGCCAGATTGGAAAAGCGAGGGAAAGGCAGAGAGAGAAATCCAGGTCATATTCCTGATAACATTGTGAGGATAAAAGGTGCCAATTTTGAGCTTGCATTTGCTCTTCCACCTCTTGAACAGCCGCAGGTTACCAGCCCTTTGCAGTCAGCTGCAGAGGCAGGAAAATGTTTTTATGCATTCTGGACACAGACTGTCTAGAGTCACAGAGTCAAAGAGTGAAATATGCACTTCCTTGGGCCCAACCTGCCCACACCGGCCAATATGTCCCAGCTACACTAGTCCCACCTGCACGCGTTTGGCCCGTATCCCTCCAAACCTGGACCAGTCAAATTGTTTCTTAAATGTTGGGGTAGTCACTGCCTCAACTACCTCCTCTGGCAGCTTGTTCCTTACACCCACCACCCTTTGTGTGAAAAGGTTACCCCTCGGATTCCTATTAAAACTTTTCCCCTTCACCTTAAACCTTTGTCCTCTGGTCCTCGATTCCCCTACTCTGGGTAAGAGACTCTGTGCATCTAAGTCTCCGAGTTGTGGAGGTTGGTGCAGGAATAGGTGGCGGAGGGGAGTTAGGGGAGAGAACACAGGGGTGAGGAGGGCTTCTTTGAAGCACCACTAATGCAAACCATCCACCAAAAGTGCGGTATTGAATGGTTTCCAAAGTGTTTTAAATTAGTAAAAAATCAGGGTGGGGTCGGGCTGGACTCACACTTATGTGTCAAGATGCAGTACAATGTTGACTTTACTGCATATCTGATTTCACCAGGTCAAGTATGGAATATTTGGGGCATGTGGAGTTATCTGTGAAGGAGATATCTTTGATGAGGTTAGAGTAAAATAAGAAGTATCCTCAATCTCATCGCTTCCCTTTTGACACCTGCTTAAAATGGCCAATAATCCATAATTGGCAATCAGCATGTGTGTGCATGTGTGTGTATGGATGCCTGATAGACACAAAATGCTGGTGTAGCTCAGCGGGACAGGCAGCATCTATGGAGAGAAGGAATGGGCGATGTTTCGGGTCGAGACCCTTCTTCAGACGTATGTATGTCTGTCTGTATGTGCGCATGTGTGTGTTGCTGTAAGCATGTGCACAGGTGTCCATCTGTCTGCCTACACATGGTTGCATATGTGTGTATGTATATTTGAGGGTTTGTAGGGTGTTTGGGATGGTGTCAGTTGATCATTAAAACCCACACCCAGCGTCCATGGAGAGCGATGTTATGGGGCCAGGGGGAGAGGGCAATGTGGATAACTGACCAAGGCTGTGAGCCTTGACACGACCCACCTGATAGAGACATGGAGTCATAGGATTGCATCTAGCTTGTCTTCGCTGGTGTTTAGAAGGATGAGGGGGTATCTTATAGAAACATATAAAATTATAAAGGACTGGACACGCTAGATGCAGGAAAAATGTTCCCAATGTTGGGCGAGTCCAGAACCAGGGGCCACAGTCTTAGAATAAAGGGGAGGCCATTTAAGACTGAGGTGAGAAAAAACGTTTTCACCCAGGGAGTTGTGAATTTGTGGAATTCCCTGCCACAGAGGGCAGTGGAGGCCAAATCACTGGATGGATTTAAGAGTGAGTTAGATAGAGCTCTAGGGGCTAGTGGAATCAAGGGATATGGGGAGAAGGCAGGCACGGGTTATTGATCACAATGAATGGCCGTGCTGGCTCGAAGGGCCGAATGGCCTCCTACTGCACCTATTTTCCATGTTTCTACGGAGTGCTACAGTGTGGAAAATTAAATTGCATCTTCACCTCAAACCTATGTCCCCTGGTCCTTGATGGCCCCACTTGATGTCTGCAGTGTGTACATTTCCCACCAGGCCTTCAATAGATTGTAGCCAATCCCAGGCACTCTGTGTCATCTGGCCAAGCCCACTCTGAGACAAACCAGTGGCGTTCCCTTTCACACGAACGTCACATCCATACTCCTGCTGGCCAGTTTCAGACGTGATCACATTTATATGGCCCACGCACAATTCAAACCACTTTTTAAAGTGAGAACTGTGAAAATCCATGTCATGCTTCAGCAGTGAAATCGACCCACCCGTTAAAACCATTCCTCAGCCCACCGGCTCAACTGATCAAGATCCTGCTGGAATTTATGACAAGCTTCTTCACTATCTACAATGCTAACAACGTCCGTGTCATCTGGAAACGTGTTTATCATGCCGTGTATATTCTCATCCAAATATCTCAAACGAACATCCTCATCAACCCCCTCTCAGTTACAACTTTAAAAAACTAAATCTGCCACGTACCAAACTATGCTGACCAGCCATAATCAGCCCTTGTCGATGTAAATAAATATTTATCTTATCCTTCAGAATACTCTCCAGTATCTTGCCAACCACAGACATTGGGCTCACTGGTCTGCAGTTCCCAGGTTTTTCTTGCAACCCTTCTTAAATAGAGGCACAGCATTAATTACTCTAGTCCTCCGGCACATTACCCATACCTGATTTGTATATCTCAGCCTGCAATTTCTTCTCCAGTTTCAGTGTCCTCGGATACATCTGATCTGGGATCTGTATCTGTATGCCCCCTCATATGCCTTAAGACGTTCAGCACCTCCTTGACTGTAATATTGACTGTCAACGGGTAGGAGATAAGTGAGGTAAGTGATTGGAGCAGAAGTTGCCATTCGGCCCATCAAGTCTACTCTGCCATTCAATCATTGCTGACCTACGTAACTCTGCCTCCTAGCCCCATTCTCCTGCCTTCTCCCCGTAATTGCCCCATTCCGCAGTCTTCACATCTTCACAGTAAATGCAGATACTCAATAACGACCTTGTCCATCTCCTTCAGCCCCACACAGAGATGTCCGTTTCAGTTTCTCAGGAGCCCTAATCTCTCCTTCGTCACCCTCTGTCCCTTACAGTATTTCTAAAATCTCTTTGGGTTTCCCTAGCCAGAGCTATTTCCTGCCCCCTTTTTGCCCTTCTGATTCCCTTCTTAAATATGCTCCACAGTTCCCAAAACTTCCCGGAGGCTGGTCATTGCATTGGCCTTCCTTCATCAGTCAGGATATAACATTGTGGAATATTATAAAAGTCAATGTTGAAATTGGGATGTTACATTCGAGTTGTACTGATGATGCTCCATTTGGAGTACTGTTTTGGTCATCTTGCCATCGGAAGGATCTCTGAGCTGGAAAGAGTGCAGAAATGATTTTCCAGGATATTGCCAGGTCTCGAGGGCCTGGGAGTGGCAACTTCAACCTGGGAGTGGTTGGAAGAACTTCATTCCTTGGCGTGCAGGGGTGAGGCTGAGGGGTGATCTTCATAGAGGTGTATAAAATCATCAGGAGAATTGTCCGGGTGAATGCACAAATATTTTGACCTAGTCGTGGAATCAAAAGCAGAGGACATAGGTTTAAGGTGAGAAGAAAGAGATTTAAAGGCATCTTCGGGACAATGTTTTCACACAGGTGGGTATATAGAATGAACTGCCAGAGGAGGTAGATGAGGCAGGTACAATCACAACATTTAAAATACTCTTGGACAGGTACTTGGATAGGAAAGGTTTATAGAGATAGGGGACAAATGCTGGCAAATGGGACTAGCTTAGATGGGGCATCTTGGTCATCATGGGTGAGTTTTACCGAAAGTCCTGTTTCCATGCTGTGTGACTTTGACTGTCAGCCATGATTATATTAAATGGTGGGGCAGGCTTGAAAGGCGAGTCGTCTAATCCTGCTCCTAGCATCTTCGTTGTGGTGCACTTTTTATCATGCAAAACTAATATTGGTTTCTCAATATTCCTGAGGGGCATCTTGTTCACACAGAGGGCAGTGTATATATATATGGAATCAGCTGCCAGAGGAGGTAGTTGAGGTAGGTGACATTAACACCATTAAAATACACATGGACAGGTACATGAATAGACAAGATATACTAATCTACATTCCTTCCTCTAACTTCAACATTTGCAATGCTTCAATCCTTTTGCCTCACACATTCTGCCTTTTCATCTTTGGCTTTTCTCCAAACCACTGCCTATCAAATAACCCCCCTCACCTGTGTCGGCCTATTACCAAGGAAAGACACAAAATGCTGGAGTTACTCAGCGGGACAGGTAGCATCTCCGGAGAGAATGAATGGGTGACGTTTCTGGTTGAGATCCTTCAGTCTGAAGAAGGGACTCGACCCGAAACGACACCCATTTCTTCTCTCCAGAGATGCTGCCTGTCCCGTTGAGTTACTCCAGCATTTTGTGCCCATCTTCAATTTAAACCAGCATCCGCCGTTCTTTCATACACATTCGGCCATACACATGGCAGGCTTTGCCACAGCTCTCATGCAGCTTTCTTCCCCCCCCCCAATCAGTCTGAAGCGAGGTCCTGACCCGAAACACCGCCTATCCATGTTCTCCAGAGCAGCTGCCTTGCCTGCTGAATCAGCGTGCCTTCCTTAGAGTTTCCAACCTCAAAGATTAAAGTTTCCAAGTTTGGTTTTAAGGGTCTGGCTGGGGATGATACATGGAATCAAGTTTATCTAGACTCAAGTCATGTGTAAGAAAGAACTACAGATGCTGGTTTAAATCGAAGGTAGACACAAAATGCTGGAGTAACACAGCGGGTGAGGCAGCATCTCTGGAGAGAAGGAATGGATGACGTTTCTCTTCAGAGATGCTGCCTCACCCGCTGTGTTACTCCAGCATTTTGTGTCTAGACTTAAGTTATTTTGTGTTCATTTAAGACAAAGATTGAAAGATGTATGAAGAGATCCAAGTGTTATGGGGACAGCTGGAAAATGGGGCTCGAAGGGCTTTCCCAACCGCCTCCTCCTGCTCCTGTTTCTTATGTCCTTCACATTATGACATTCTGTCCACCCTTTGAAATAAAGTTGGGGAAGTCTATTGTGCTGCAGGAGTTCATAAGGAATAGGAGTAGAATTAGGCCATTCGACCCATCAAGTCTATTCTGCCATTCAACCGTGCAACTGCACTGTAGTTGGATGGAGTGTTTCTGCAGATGATCATAATGGAATAAGTACCACAATCAGACCTCACCACTTGTGTTGAGAATATGAACTTGGATTTATCTTTGAGGGCACAGATCGTAACTCTGTCAATCATACGACTTGAAGGTAATGAACAGGCTGGCACCTGGTTCTTGCAGCACAGTCACGGCACTCCACAACAAAGAGCTGACTGGGCAAACAAGGTGAAACATTTCTTGAAGCATTGATACTTAAGCAGAAACAAATATGTTTTGCAGAAAAAACAATAGATTTAGACAGGTTCAGTGGAGTAGGAGCAAAAAGTTATCAAAGTAGCTAGATAGAAAATAGACAATAGGTGCAGGAGTAGGCCATTCGGCCCTTCCAGCCAGCACCACCATTCACTGTGATCATGGCTGATCATCCACACTCAGTACCCCGTTCCTGCCTTCTCCTCATATCCCCTGACTCTGCTATCTTTAAGAGCTCTATCCAACTCTCTCTTGAAAGCATACAGAGAATTGGCCTCCATTGCCTTCTGAGGCAGAACATTCTACAGATTCACAACCCTCTGTGTGAAAAAGTTTTTCTTCATCTCCATTCTAAATGGCTTATCCCTTATTCTTAAACTGTGGCCCCTGGTTCTGGGCTGCCCCAACATCACAAACATGTTTCCTGCGTCTAGCGTGTCCAAACCCTTAATAATCTTATATGTTTCAATAAGATCCTCTCTCATCCTTCTAAATTCCAGAGTACACAACCCAGCAGCTCTATTCTATCAACATATGACAGTCGCGCCATCCCAGGAATTAACCTTGTGAACCTATGCTGCACTCCCTCAATAGCAAGAATGTCCTTCCTCAAATTTGGAGACCAAAACTGCACACAATACTCCAGGTGTGGTCTCTGTAGGGCCCTGTACAACTGCAGAAGGACCTCTTTGCTCCTATACTCAACTCCTCTTGTTAAGAAGGCCAATATGCCATTCACTTTTTTCACTACCAGCTGTACCTGCCTGCTTACTTTCAGTGAGTGATGAACAAGGACCCCCCAGATCTTGTTGTACTCCCCCTTTACCCAACTTGACACCATTCAGATAATAATCTGCCTTCCTGTTTTTGCCACCAAAATGGTTAACCTCACATTTATCCACATTAAACTTTATCTGCCATGCATCTGCCCACTTACCCAACCTGTCCAAGTCACCCTGCATTTTCATAGCATCCTCGTCACAGTTCACACTGCCACCCAGCTTTGTGTCATCTGCAAATTTGCTAATGTTACTTTTAATCCCTTCTTCTAAATCATTAATATATATTGTAAATAGCTGCGGTCCCAGCACCGAGCCTTGCGATACCCCACTAGTCACTGCCTGCCATTCTGAAAGGGACCCATTAATCCTTACTCTTTGTTTCCTGTCTGCCAACCAATTTTCTATCCATGTCAGCACTCAACCCCCAATACCATGTGCTCCAATTTTGCCCACTAATCTCCTATGTGGGACCTAATCAAATTATTTCTGAAAGTCCAGGTACACTACATCCACTGGCTCTCCCTTGTCCATTTTCCTAGTTGCATCCTCAAGAAATTCCAGAAGATTAGTCAAACATGATTTCCTCTTTGTAAATCCATGCTGACTCGGACCGATCCTGCTGCTGCTATCCAAATGTGCTGCTATTTCATCTTTTATAATTGATTCCAGCAACTTCCCCACCACCGATGTCAGGCTAACTGGTCTATAATTCCCTGTTTTCTCTCCCCTGCCTTTCTTAAAAAGTGGCATAACATTAGCTACCCTCCAATCTACAGGAACTGATCCTGAGTCCATAGAATATTGGAAAATTATCACCAATGCATCCACGATTTCTAGAGCCACCTCCTTAAGTACCCTGGGATGCAGACCATCAGGCCCTGGGGATATATCCGCCTTCAGTCCCATCAGTCTACCCAACACCATTTCCTGCCTAATGTGATTTTCCTTCAGTTCCTCCATCACCCTAGATCCTCTGGCCACTAGTACATCAGGGAGATTGTTTGTATCTTCCTTAATGAAGACAGATCTAAAGTAGCTGTTCAACTGGTATGCCATTTCCTTGTTCCTCATGATAAATTCACCTGTTTCAGTCTTCAAGGGTCCAACTTTGGTCTTGACTAATTATTTCCTCTTCACATACCTAAAGAAGCTTTTACTATCCTCTATATTCTTGGCTAGCTTACCTTCGCACCTCATCTTTTCTCCCTGTATTGTATTTTTAGTTATCTTCTGTTGCTCTTTAAAAGTTTCCCAATCCTCTGGCTTCCTGCTCATCTTTGCTATGTTATACTTCTTCTCTTTTATTTTTATACTGTCCTTGACTTCCCTTGTCAGCCACGGTCACCCCTTACTCACCTTGGAATCTTTCTTCCTCTTTGAAATGAACTGATCCTGCACCATCTGTATTATTCCCAGAAATACCTGCCATTATTGTTCCACTGTCGTCCCTGCTAGGGTATCTTTCCAGTCAACTTTGGCCAGCTCCATTTTCCCATCTCCCTCTCAAATTGTAGATTAAAACATCATTTTAAGTTGCAGGGTGATAGCTCCAATTAATATATTCATGGTCTTTGTCACAGCTTTGGTGGTTATTGGTGATGGACAATCTTGGAGACTATGACACACTCTCTACATTTAAGAGGTATTTAGACAAGTCATAAGGTCATAAGGAATAGGAGTAGAATTAGGCCATTTAGCCCATCAAGTCTACTTTGCCATTCAATCATAGCTGATCTATCTCTCCCTCCTAACCCCATTCTCCAGCCTTCTCCCCATAACTTCTGACGCCATACTAATGGAGAATCTATCTATCTCTGCCTTAAAAATATCCACTACTTGGCCTCCACAGCCTTCCGTGGCAAATAATTCCACTGATTCACCACTCTCCGAATAAAGAAATGTTTCCTCATCTCCTTCCTAAAAGAATACCCTTTAATTCTGAGGCTATGAACATCAAGGTATAGCAGGATATGGACTTAATTCGGGAAAATGGGATCTGTGTGGAAGGACGGAAAGGTCACCACAGCATGATGGGCCGAAGGACCTGTTCCTGTGCTATACATATCTCAGACTGTAATCACCTTTCTAAACTCTCGAAGCTGTAATTACATGCTCATTCCAGTGGAGGTGCTGCAACATCAAATATTGGACAGAGGTCCAGTTGTAATCATGCCCACTCCAGCAGAAGGACCAGTTTGCAGTTAAAATGCCAATGGTGACTAGACTCCCACCAAACCCCACACCATTCCTGTGGGCTGCAATATTAACCTGAACTGGTGAGAGAGAGAAACCAGAGGAGAAGCAGAAGAGTCCGTCATTAAATATAATGAACCACCTCTAATAATACCATTGCAGTCTGCTTACAGTTTTAGCCCAAGGCCGTACTGGGAGTTGTGGTCTAGTTTCATCAATAGACCAAACTGTTGGCAACGACTGTCATAGAGGCCAAAAAAGGTAAATTCACTTCATGTGTTTTTGTTTACTTTATTAACAAGCCGTTCCTGTAGGCCCTCATGTAAAACCTGGGCCTCTCTCATCTCCACTGTTTTTGTGCTTACAACGTCAAGGTGTGGACATCAAATTAGGCAAGTAAATACCACAGATAGACACAGCAACTCAGCGGGACAGGCAGCATCTCTGGATTGAAGGAATGGGCAACATTTCAGGTCGAGGCCCTTCTTCAGAATGACTAAATACCGTAGTGAGAAAGAAAATGCCAACGATCTAATCTTTATAGAGATGTGTTGTGGTGACCAATTTGATTTGCGGATGAGAAAAATAATGCATAGACCTGATAGTAAAGGATAATGAAAAAACCAGGGTCTAGAAACAAGGGGCAGAAAATATTTCAGAAGGAACTGCAGATGCTGGAAAATCGAAGGTAGACAATGTTGGAGAAACTCAGCGGGTGCAGCAGCATCTATGGAGCGAAGGAAATAGGCAACATTTCAGGTCGAAACCCAAGGGCAGAAAATATTGATTTGAATAATATAGATGCCCTGTATTCTAACTAAAATAACGTCCTCTATTAATGACACAAAACATGCAACTGATAACATAACTTGACTGAACTTGGAGAAGTGAGTTCATACAAAAAATAACAATAAAAATGTGATTCTAATAATGCTGGTAAAACATAATTCAGGAAATGATTGCAACGGTGTGATAGTCATTGGGTGCTTTACATTCACTCAATAAGATATTCTGTAATACTGTGGAATTCTCGTTCAAGGTGTATATTCCAGATGGATTTCTGTTCAGTTTAACAATGAAATAGGATCAATATAGAACAGGGAAAAGAGCTTCAGTGAAAGAATACTCATCATATGACAAAACCTAATATTGGCGTTTTGGTGAAATTTAAACTAGATTTTAAAACATCCCCTGGATGCAAAGTGGATTGTTAATGCAGACTAGAAAATAAGATTAAATGGTAAAACACGGGACAAGCATTCAAAGAAATTATTTATAACTTGCAATGAATATACATCCCTTCAAGGAATTTACCCTCCCTGGGAAAATTGTTATGCCATTGCTAGCGAGAGAAATTAAAGTATTAAGTATTAAGTGAAAGACACAACAGTTGAAGAATCTGTGGACTTTAGAATTTATCATAGTTGACCAAAAAAGTGATCAAGATAAAAAGGAAAAGGAGAATTAACCAATAAATGAAAAACATAAAAACACATTGTAAAACCTTCTATGGGGGTCATTAAAAAGGGCAGAGATCGGCAAAAGTTACTTTGAGGGTTAAGGTAGAAAAATTGTAAACAAAATGAAACTAAAGAGATAAAATAAACATCTTCACTGATGAAGACAAAATAAAATGTTTGAAAGTATTGGGGAAATAAGTGATTTATGACAATGCAATTTTAAAGAGTTATTTTTAGTGGAGAAAACATGGAACTGAAATCTGACAACTTCCCTCGGCCTGATGGGCTTCATCCTAAGGCTTTAAAAAGATGTGGCTACAGAGACGTGGATAGCATTTGACAGCACTGGGCCTCTACTCGCTGGAGATTGAAAGGATGTTTCAACTGGTGGGAGAGTCTAGGACCAGAGGTCATAGCCTCAGAATTAAAGGGCGCTCTTTCAGAACGAAGGTGAGGAGGAATTTCTTTAGTTAAAGGGTGGTGAATATGTGGCCGTCAGTGGATATTTTTAAGGCAGAGATTTTTGATTAGAACGGGTGTTATGGGAGAAGGCAGGAAAATGTGATTGGGAGGCAGAGATCAGCCATGAATGAATGGCGGTGGACTCGATGGGCCGAGTGGCCTAATTCAACTCATATAACGTGTGAATGTGATACATTGATATAAACTGTGGAATGAAGGGTAACTAGTGTCACCTGCTTTCCATGAAGGGAGAGAAAAGATGGAAATAATACACTAGTTAACCGAAGTACTGAGAAATGTAAAAGCTAAGACTTTGATGCCTCCTTTATATTTTATTGTTCCACTGCAATAAGTATGCCTACTTTGACAAAGGTTTGCTTGAGTTTGAGGAAGGGTCCCGACCTGAAACATCTCTCCATATTTTCCAATGATGCTGCCCGACCCCCTGAGTTACTCCAGCACTTTGTGTATTTTAACTAAAAGCTCATATTAGGACAGTGTCAGAAAGCACAGAATTTGCAAAAGATGTATGAGAGTAAACACTAATGCAACAGAGGGAAAGAGTGAATTACATTTTTTTTGAGTTTTTCGAAGTTGGAATAAGCATGGTGATTAATGGTGAAAAAATGATGGTCTGCCTTAGAATTCATGAGGAAGCAGTTTGTAACATAGTTTACGGATGTTTACTCGGGAAAATTCAAACTCGAGACTTCCGCAGACACAGAGAAAATTAAAGAAACGACATGAATGGGGCTAGACACAAAATGTTGGAGTAACTCAGCGGGTCATGCAGCAGTCACCCATTCCTTCTATCCAGAGATGCTGACTGACCCGCTGATGTACTGCAGCATTTTGTGTCTATCTTCGTTACAAATCAGCATCGGAAGTTTCTTCCTATGCATGAATGAGGTTCCAGGCACACCTGTGATCTTCAGTCCTCAAACCAGTCGGCTACCACAGTGGGACCAAGTCACCAAACCTATCTGTGTAGGAGGAGGACGATGGATTTTGAGATATATAAAGGCTTTAAGAGATGGGGGTTTAGTGCTGACATACAGTATAGTCCTCAGACACCAGTATCAGACATGATCATAATGAAAGCACCAAATGACCTGGCCCCGGCTCCTAAACCTGATGTTTCAAAATCAATCTATTTTTTGAGGAATACGAACACAGGAAATGCTGTTGTAGCCCCCCCCATTCACCACCAGAAATACCCTGATCATTTCCTGTGAAGTTCAATTCGACACAGGAATCATTGCCACCACTTTCTACTCTGGAAAGAGCTGGTTTTCACAGGCTTATGAGGAAACAGCCCAGTACCCATACATTTACAGGGCAGTTCCTCCTTCAATGAACAACGTCACTGCATTGATTTCTCACATACCAGGACGGCCCATGAGGCCAGATCCACATCATATTCCCAGGTATTTTGTAAGAGGGCTTATCATAGAAAAATATATAAAGTTCTCAACTAAGATAAATGCTGGCAGGACGTTGCCACAGGCTAGAACGTCGAGCACAATATCAAACATACAACAGTAAAGCACAGAGGCAGACCCTTTGGCCCACAATGTCCATGCTGATTATGATGCTAAACATCTCCTTTGCCTGCATGTGATCCACATACCATAGAGTCATAGAGTGATACAGTGTGGAAACAGGCCCTTCGGCCCAACTTGCCCACACCGGCCAACATATCCCAGCTACACAAGACCCACCTGCCCGAGCTTGGTCCTTATCCCTCCAAACCTGTCCTATCCATGTACCTGTCTAACTGTTTCCTAAATGTTGGAATAGTCCCAGCCTTAACTACCTCCTCTGGCAGCTTGTTCCATACACCCATCACCCTTTGTGTGAAAAAGTTACCCCTCAGATTCCTATGAAAATCTTTTCCCCTTCACCTTAAACCTATGTCCTCTGGTCCTCGATTCATCTACTCTGGGCAGGTGATTTTGTGCATCTACCCAATCAATTTCTCTTATGATTTTATCCACCATTCCCTATTATATCCATAAACCTATACATGAGGTAGCAGCTTCACTAACGGTGCCGCTATATCATACAATACTGTATCATGACCATGTAAACAATTCTGTATTCAGTCCCTCGGCAATCTGAAGAAGAGTCTCGACCCGAAACACCACACATTCCTTCTCTCCAGAGATGCTGCCTGTCCCGCTGAGTTACTCCAGTAACTTGTGTCTATCCTAGGCATCCAAGGCAGTTTGTAATTTCCACAGCATTGTAGAACCACTCAGATTTACACCAGCAGCAAGCTGTCAATGGCGGCAGTGCTTACCCAGAGGGCCGTGCGCCACAGAAAGTGTCCTGGACGCAGCTGAGACATAAAGCTTTCAGTGAGTTATTTCGGACGGAGGATGGCTCCAACCTACGTAAGGTCCGTCTTGCATAAGAGTTTACAAACGTAACTCTTATTGGAGGCGTCAATATTCATACCACTGGGGTGTAAGCTGCCCAAGCGAAATATGAGGTGCTGTTCCTCCAATTTGCGCTGGGCCTCACTCTGACATTGGAGGAGGCCCAGGACATAAAAGTCAGTGTGGGAATGGGAGGGGGAGTTAAAGTGTTGAGCAACTGGGTGATCAGGTAAGTTTGGGCGGACTGAGCGGAGGTGTTCAACGAAACGAACACCGAGCCTGCGCCTGGTCTCGCCGATATACAGGAGTCCACACCTGGAACAGCGGATGCAGTAGATGATATGTTGAGGGGTTCTTCACTCAATCCTCCGTTGCTCAGGACCTGCCTCTGGTCAATAACTGCTTCGCATTTAGATTTGAGTGGGTGGATTAACAGGAGCTAGTCTCATGCTGATGATGGACAGACAGTTTGCGTTTGCATCAATCTACACAGAAATGCAGCTGAAGGATTTTTGTTTTTACGATGACACTAATGACACATGCATGATGAAAAATGCCTGACACTGGGATGCCAAGTTGTGCAAACGGGAAGTGTAAGCAGGCATCAGACTCAGAGAGGGTATGTTCAATTGAAGATGTATTTCCAATCAACAAACGAAGGTCAAATAAGCACCATTACTGTCCGAACACAGTCCAGAAATGCTGCAGCATTCGTGTCTGGAGTGACTAAAGTCTTTCACTAAAAACTGGTGAAAGTTGAAGATGGGAGAAGGAACTAGAATCTGAACTTTGCATCCAATGGGGGAGGAACAGGGGTTGTGGTGCATGCAGTTAAAAGAATCAATGTTTTCTGGCTGATCAAGCCAAATGCATGTTAATTATTAAGAACATTTAAACAATTGGCAAGAGCTCTGAGAAAATGCAAACAGATCGGAATCAAAACTTTTTTTACGATGTCTCTTTTTTTAATGCAGACGCTCTGTCAACAAAGGGGCCCTGTGGAATTTTAAGAATCTAGCTGGAGTGGATGGATGCAAGCAACCGCCCTCTTTCCCACTGAGCCAGGTGAGGGAATCCAATTCCAAAATGGCCTCTTCGCCCATTAACTCAGGCTCACAGGTCACAGCTGGGCAGCACATTGCTTTGCATAACAACGGCACGCCAAAGAAATGCGGCCTCCCCTCCCCTCCCCCACGGATCCCAGTCCCCTCCCCATCAGTTCCCCTCCTCTCCTCTTCAAGGAGAACACATCCCTCGGACAATAGAAAAGAGGCCTGCAACCACCAGGGCTGGGGATGAATGAGCAAACCGTCATCACTGCAGGTTGTCGCAGCAAGAAAGCCGAGAGCAGAACAAAGCTTGGGGGCGCGGTGAAAGAATGATGAAACAGCCCGGTTTCCACATCAAAGTGGCACCATCCTTCAGATATCATTTACTGCTGTCCAGCTCGCAGCGAGAAGCCCAGCGATGGATCCCTTCTGTTCACACACCGCAGATTCACACACAGATTTGCGTGCCGCAGGATTCCCCCCACCTCCCCCCCAACCCCCCAATGCTTGAATAATTTACGCTTCCACCCTCAGCGTGCATCTTTTCTTGAGCTTCAGTCCCTCATTTTGGGGACAATCGAGCTGAAAAAAGGGGAATTTCATGAGCGCACACCCCTGCCGCCCCTCAAGAGCCAGTCCTTTGTGTCATGTTTAACTGCTCATCCTGCATTAACAGTTGGCGATTTTCATCAAAAGGATCACTGTGCTCAAACCTCCCCCGTCAGCAGGTTGCGAGGCTTCTTGTTATTTTTATTTGGCCTCTTAAAACGATCGGCTCCTCAGTGGCGAAGCTTAGAAAAGGCCCCGCTTTGATGCACGAGCAGCGAGGTATAATAATGCTCATTGTACTTCCGTTTCAAAAGCCAAGTCATTCTGTGAGGGAACAACTCACTTGGAACCACATGGCGTTGAGAGCTTCCCAGTGACCATGGCGACCGGCACAGTGGGTTTCCCATCCAGAGAGCCAGCCGCTTCGGCAACATTGGCACTCGGAAGGGGACAGCCGGGAAAAGCCGCAGCCAGCCAAGAAACATTGGAGATGCCCGTCGCGAGGAAAACGCACGCAGTGATCCTGGTAGCTGGGGACACTGGACTATAAAGGTACATGCGGAGAGACAAGAAAAACTGGACTAACTCGGTGGGACTGGCAGCATCTCTGGAGAGAAGAAACGGGGGACGTTTCGGGTCGAGACCCTTCATCACATGTACACGCACGACTTCACAAACTACATGCACGTGCCCTGCTCTCCCAAAGCTACGCCACCCAGTGGTCTGATTGTGCACAATGCCCCAACGCCCTGCTCTTGCGTCCATTGGATCAATTGCACTAAACCGGTCAGGATGGCATTGAAAAGGTAATAAACGTAAAGGAACTACAGAGGCACCTTTATGATGCAGCCAGACTGTGTGTAGAATAACGGCACTTGTAGAAAGAGGCATCACATGGGGCTCCCATATTTCTCCCTCTCCACCCTTCAGGACCTCACTCCAGCTGGTGGTGTAACTGGGCAAACTAGAGTTCTCTGATTGCACCTTTCTTGCTATGGTGTGAATAGACTTAGACTGTCTGTGTGTGTGTGTCTGTGCACCCGTGTGTATGTTGGTGTGGCTCTGTCTGTGTGCAAAGCCCTATTTTCTGCTTGGAATTGTTCCACAGAAGAACCCATCATTTTGGAGTGAGTTATCCCACTGTTGGTTTGCCAGTAAGTAGTTTACGATACGACTTTATTTATCCCAGGAGGGAAATTGTTCTGCCGACAATCATAAAAACATGAAACATGAAATTAAAGTGATGAGTGGAAAGGATTGGGGATGTGCAAAGATTGGGGGGGGGGCAGTCAGTCTCAGTCTACCCCACGGCAGAAGGGGGAGGAGCTGTACAGTTTGATAGCCACAGGGAATAAGGATCTCCTGTGGCGTTCAGTACTGCCTCATGGTGGAACCAGTCTGTTGCTGAAGGTACTTCTCAGAGTACCTCCTTGTTGCTTTGAGTTTTAAGCCTTTCCTTGGGGTTTCTGCTCTCAGTCTCTGGGCCCAGGCAGCTTGAACTGATTTATTATTGTGGCAACCCATTCACTTAAATCATATGATCACGTGCCGTGTTCACGTGATCAAAAATACTCTTTGGGACGTCGGAGGAAACCGAAGCACCCTGTGGAAAGCCACGTGGTCACAGGGAGAATGCGCAAACTCCAACACACTCAGTGCCTGAGGTCAGGATCAAACCTGGATCTCTGGTGCTATGAGGCAGCGGTTCTACCCGCTGCACCACTGTGCCGCCCAAATATGGAACGCAAAAGTAAGCATGCAGGTACAACAGGCAATAAAGAAAGCAAATGGCATGTTGGCCTTCATAACAAGAGGATTTTGAGTATAAGCGCAAGGAGGTCCAACTGCAGTTGTACAGGGCCCTGGTGAGACCACATTTGGAGTATTGTGTGCAGTTTTGGTCTCCTAGTTTGAGGAAGGACATTCTTGCTATTGTGGGAGTGCAGCGTAGGTTTACCAGGTTAATTCCTGGGATGGCGGTACTGACATAATGTTGAAGGACTGGATCGACTGGGGCGAGTTGTGAATCTGTGGAATTCTCTGCCACAGAAGGCAGGGGAGGCCAATTCACCAGATGCTTTCAAGAGAGAGTTAGATAGAGCTTATAGGGTTAACAACATCAAGGGATGTGGTGAGAAAGCAGGAATGGGGTCCTGATTCTGGATGATCAACCATGATCATATTGAATGGCGGTGCTGGCTCGACGGACCGAATGGCCTACTCCTGCACCTATTTTCTATGTTTCTGTGTTTTAATGTTTCACAAATTTGCATGTCGTCCTTGCACTGGGGCCAACTGCATTGGGGCCAATTGCACTGGGACCAATTGCATCATTCCATTGTTAGTATCTGTGCTGCTGAAGCAACCACTGTGCTGTCATATTGGTCGGCAACAGCTCTGCATCTGTCTAGAAAGAGGGATATTTATCTAAGAAATCCACAGTGCGAGCAGCAGGGAATTCAGGGATCCTTGACCTCAGAATGATTACTAGTACAGGTGCACAACCTTTTATCCGAACATCCAAATAACGAAAAGCTCCGAATAGCGGACATTTTTTCGGTCCTTGAAGAAAGGTCCTTGAAGACGTTCACCGAGGGCGGCCCGCAGAGGTGACAGCGGAACCTCCGGTCGGTCCTCGAAGAAAGGGGAACTAAATCCCCATTCATAAACGAGAAGGTGAGGGTATATTGCGCGGGAAGGTTAATAATTGACAATATGCTGCTACCTGCCCGCTGAGTTAAAAAGTTCCCACGGTAGACTCACGATATACAGTGTATCGTGAGTCTTGCGTGGGAACTTTTTAACTCAGCGGGCAGGCAGCAGCAGATTGTCGCTCCCTTCAATTTCACCCCACCTACACCCCTCTGCTTCCCGGCCATGTGTGACCCCTTCCCTCCCCTCTCCAGC
Organism: Amblyraja radiata; assembly: GCF_010909765.2. Lineage (NCBI taxonomy): Eukaryota > Metazoa > Chordata > Chondrichthyes > Rajiformes > Rajidae > Amblyraja > Amblyraja radiata. The sequence continues at coordinate 1,799,904 of NC_045980.1, forward strand.
TCCCCGCCCATTGCACCGGCGCGGGGGCTTTGCACTGTCTTCACGTCGGCGATGCCAGCAGGTCAGTGCCAGTCACCGGAGACGTCAGGACCAACGGGACACCGACCCCCAGGCCCACTGCAAGCACGGAGATCCCAGAGACCCACAGCCAGCAGCAGCCCAGCCCCGTTCCAACTCCAGAGGAACACGCTCCCCGTAGGGGCAGAAGCTGATGGTGTGCAAGGTACGTCTTGTTCTTGGGGTTGCGGATGAGGAGGCGCAGCTCGGGCTGTGATGTCTCCGACGTACAGGAGCTGAGACTGGGAACTGTGGGGTTGTTTGCAGTTGCATAGGGACGGGGCAAGGGCGGTACAGTTCCCAGTCTCAGCTCCTGTCCAGGGGGGTGGCCGGAGACGTCAGGACCAACGGGACACCGACTGCAAGCACGGAGATCCCAGAGACTCACAGCAAGCAGCAACTCTAGCCCAGCCCCGTTCCAACTCCAGAGGAACCCGGGTTGCGGATGAGGGGGCGCAGCTCGGGCTGTGGGCGAACTGCCACTTGTCGCTGTAGCGGCCCATCGGGGAGCGGGTTCCTGTTGGTCCTGACGTCTCCGGCCACCCCCCTGGACAGGAGCTGAGAGACGTCAGGACCACCAGAAGCCGCTCCCCGATGGGCCGCTACGGCGACAAGTGGCAGTTCGCCCACAGCCCGAGCTGCGCCCCCTCATCGGGACACCGACACCCAGGCCCACTGCAAGCACGGAGATCCCAGATCAGCAACTCCAGCCCAGCCCCGCTCCAACTCCAGAGGAACACGCTCCCCGTAGGGGCAGAAGCTGATGGTGTGCAAGGTACGTCTTGTTCTTGGGGTGGCACAGCTCGGGCTGTGGGCGAACTGCCACTTGTCGCCGTAGCGGCCCATCGGGGAGCGGATTCCTCTGGAGTTGGAGGGACAGGGAGACACAGCGGCTTTTGAGAATGGTGGGCACGTCACTTCCAAAGTTCTGCCCACACAATCAGTACACCTCTCCTACACTTGTCTCCCGCACTAAGATCATCTCGCAGAGAATGATCCCAGCCTAACCCTCCCTATTCTCTCCTATTCTGCAAGAAAAAACTACATTGAAGACTCAAACTTTCGGTCATGGGTAGCACAATCAACAGCTCTCTCCGCGCTCGATTACAAACAGAAGCCACCAACAAGTGATCGACACAAAATGCTGGAGTAACTCAGCCGGACAGGCAGCATCTCTGGAGAGAAGGAATGGGTGACGTTTCGGGTCAAGACCCTTCTTCAGACCCGAAAGGTCACCCATTCCTTCTGTCCAGAGATGCTGCCTGTCCTGCTGAGTTACTCCAGCATTTTGAGTCTACCTGAAATTTCAACCAGCATCTGCAGTTCCATTTTACATCACCAATGGCTGGTGAGGAATTCAAGTGATATCACTGCTGGTGACAAGTTCATGGCATTTACAGACAGGAATGTGTCATAGGAAATTTCACCTATCCATCTCCACCAAAGATGATGCCTCATCCACCGAGTTACTCCAGGAAAATAAGTTACTCTGTGCTTTTTATTGGTAAACCAGCACCTGCAGTTCCTTGAGCCTCCTAAAAATAGAACTCTGTAGCGGCACCTGCTGGTGCCTTGGGGTAGTCAAACCCTCGGATCGGCTACTCCAGTCACGTGGGCCCGGGGAGCGGGTTTTGCGCGTTTTTTGTCGAGTTCATTCATTCGAGCGCCACACTTGTGGAGTCTTACAGACTCGTGTTATTCTTTGTCTACCGTTCGTAATAAAGTTCATTGAATTAACTCACGGTCTCGACTCTGCCAAAACTCCATTGTTTCTCCATATTCATTCTCAGCTGATCAGCAACTGAGAGCCTGCTCCTGAAAGGAAGGTTTCTGCATGCATTTCCTCACTTTCTCTGAGGTTAATATTGGCCAGAGAAATGCAACTACTGAATGCAGAGCTGCATAAGTGCACTGCGGATCTGCCAGCTCAACTGCTGTTCTCCTTTCTCCGCCACTGAATGTACCGAGAAGTTCCAATGACAGCTGCGTCTGCATCTTAATGTTACTGTTGTTGTTTTCTCTCTCTAACTGCCGAAGACACGAGAATCATTGAAGAGTATGGAGTCAGTGGAAATGTAGTATGGAGATCCCTCGGATTGAATAACTTGCATCTTATAAGTTTTAACTTGCACCTTACTGAAGATAGAAGGGTCACGATCCTGAAACGCCACCCAATCCTTCTCTCCAGAGATGCTGCTTGTCCCGCTGAGTTACTCCAGCATTTTGTGTCTATCTTTAGTGTAAACCAGCAGTTCCTTCCTACACATTTTGTTTGATTCTTTCTTGACCAGTACCAGTCCCTACCCTGGTTAATAGTCACATGGAGCACGTGTACATCACCAATTGAATACACGTTTACATTTGGTGACCTCCCTCTGAATACAAATCACCCCTTTGATCCTCCTCTCCATTCCGTCAGATCATGGGTGCATGTGTCATATTATCTTGCTGTGTGTGTCACTCAGTCTATCATTCCTATGTTGGCCTTTGGAAGGACAGCTTGAAGGTTCATGCTGTTTGCCAAGAGGGCTGAACGTTTTCAGAATCATAGACGAGTCTAGTGACAGGATAGACACAAAAATCTGGAATAACTCAGTGGGTCAGGCAGCATCTCTGGAGGGAAGGAATGGCTGACATTTAGTCATACGACTTCCTTTCTAAATACAAAGCAATAACTGCAGCTTCATTTATATATCCATTTCTAAACAGACAACAGGTGCAGGAGTAGGCCATTCGGCCCTTCGAGCCAGCACCGCCATTCACTGTGATCGTGGTTGATCATCCACTATCAGTACCCCGTTCCTGCCTCCTCCCCTGACTCCACTATCTTTAAGATATTTTTATCTAACTCTCTCTTGAAAGTATCCAGAGAATTGGCCTTCACTGCTTCCAATCTCTTGCTCTTCCTCGAAAACGCCTGAGCAAGCAAGTCAATGTGTGTGTTCAGGCATATATTCCATCGCACTGTGGACTGGGAGGAGATATCCTTTTGTTTGACACAAGCCACACTCCCATAGTTTAGAATCATCTAACGACAAAGCAATGAGAAAACTCCATGTTTTGCAATCTTCCAAGAAATCTCACCAAGCACCAATTTTTCATGTTTGCCCGATTTCCTTTGTGGCATCCATGGTCTGCCATTTTATTTCCCCAAACACCCTATCACTCCACCCTTCACCCTCTAGCTGGCTTCTTAAAGCCTTCTTCCGCAGGCGAGGCTGTTTCTCACCAGCATCAACATCTCCTCCGTTGGTGACTATTAGTGCCACATCTTGCGGACAGTGCGACCTAAATACACATTAATATTGATTCCAACGTTTAAGAAACAGTTGGACAGATACATGGTTAGGACAGGTTTGGAGGGATAATGACAAACGTGGGCAGGTGGGACTAATGTAGCTGGGACACGTTGGCCGGTGTAGGCAAGTTGGGCCGAAGGGCCTGTTTCCACGCTGTATCACTCTATGCTGTTTTGGTCTAATGTGAATCTCCGTATCTTTTAACTGTAACTTGGATACACACTCTGAACAGATCCTGAACCAGCATTGCCAGTAAGTCGATTCCTGTGGTTTTTATGTTGATTTGTGTGCTGGAACTGTTCCCAAGGCAAGAATGCTCTGGGTTTAGAATCCAAGAGTTAAACTCACAGATGTCCCCCCTCCCCCTCCCCCCCCACACTGTAATAATCTATGCTAATCTTCCTAAAAATACAAAGCTCTAGGTAGAGTTCACAAGCCAGAAGAGTTTTGTCCACAGGATAATGCCTGTGATCTACCAATTAACAGTGATTGATGTGGTTCTCTGATGCCTCGCCTGCTCGCCTGCTCACAGAAACACACAAATCCTCACGAGCTGTAAATGACCACCCCTAATGCAATCTGGGACAATGTAAATTGATGTGGGAAAACCCTGAGACACCACCACCTACTCCCCATGGACTATCCCAACCATAACTTCCTGTGAACATGTGCATCCACAAGCTGCACATTACTGTAGTAAAATCAGAATTGCCACTGCCAACAGAATGTTATTGTTGCAATGAAATAAATATCCATCATGAGTGTGCAATAGGAAGGAAAATGGTTCAGTTATGACAATCCATTCACAGGTAGAAATGTATTGCACAACTAATAAGTTATAGATTCTGCATATAGTTATTCTACAATTCATAAAACAATTCTCCATTTGCAAAAGCACATTTAGCTCTGGGCCCCACACCACACCAGATCTATGCAATATCTTTAACACAGATATTGCCCACAGAAGCATGATCAAACACATTCTCAGGCACATAAACAAGATGTAAGAGCAGGTGATCAAAAATGGGATCAAGGAGTACAGGGAGGAACTGCAGATGCTGGTTTACACCGAAGATAGACACAAAATGCTGGAGAACCTCAGCGGGACAGGCAGCGTCTCTGGAGGGAAGGAATGAGTGGGTGACGTTTTGGTTTGAGACCCTTCTTCAGAATGATCAAAGAGGTCAGTTTGATGGAAAAAAAGGGAAAATCAAGAAATGATTTATGAGATGATGTTGGAGATGAAGATTCATTACCAACAAACCGGGACTTTTTCACAAAGATGGTTGGGGATTCTGGAGGGAGGCTTTCAGAGAGGATTCAGAAAAGATGTTTGTTCCACGATTTGGTAAATCAGTATCTAGATTTGTAGATCACTGCTGGAACCAAAAAGGAAGTTAGGAGACAAAATGTATAGGAAGGAAGGTTTAAGCCAAAGATAGACACAAAAAGCTGGAGTAACTCAGCGGGACAGGCAGCATCTCTGGAGAGAAGGAATGACGGCTATCATTGTTATGTTGGATATCCTTCCATAGTCAGGGCCCTAGATTGCCCGTCCAATTATTCTACCTTACAATCGATACGCTGCATTTTTAGGAGTGAGAAGTTCTTCCCTTTGCTAGATTGGTGGAAGCTGGCAGCAATGACAGGGAATTAACTAACCACATTATTCCGCAAGGGGTCCAGAATGATTAGAGATAATGCAAGTCAAATTATTCAATCTTCCTCCTGCCTAACCATGCCTTGGTCCTGAGGGATAGTGGTCTGTACTGTTCACTGGATGGCATTTCTCTTAAGCACCAGACACCTAGTGCTGTTTATAGAATGCAAACCACAGTGTTAACCACAACTTCCTGAATCAGGATTGCTCAAGCACAAGTTTGTCTCAGTGTTCCAGAATAACTTCAATCTTGTTTTTGCTGCCAGCAATCTACAAAATTGATGCTTTGACATAACTGGCTTGGTTCAACCTGTCTCCAACATGATCATGACTTGGTGACACAAGGGGTGGGCAGCTGCTGAAATCCACGAGATCCACTGTTGTAGCCGACTATCTTACACTGGTGCTGAAGAGAATCAGGGGTAACCACCAACCATGGTTGTACAGGAGGAGCGAATGATTGAAGATAGACACACAACATTGGAGTAACTCAGCGGGACAGGCAGCTTCTTTGGTGGGAAGGTATGGGTGACGTTTCGGGTCGAGACCCTTCTTCGGACTAGATGACCTACGTAGGTTATCCGGTCATCATTACCACCATTTCTCCAGTGTTTCTACTTTGGAGGAGTATCTTTGTGGAAGTTCAGACAGACATCAGACGAGTAATTGAATACAGGAAACAAGGGTTGTAGCCGACTATCTTTTGGGTCCTTTGGGTCTTTTCCTTCATTCTATGAGGTCATTGCTGATCAAAGAAGTTCAGTAGAAGTTGCGATCACTGTTGTACATCGCATTGTAAGGAACGATGATAAAGCACACACACCAAAATCCTGTGCTTCCAGCGGCGGAAGTCCACAGGAACTGGAGGACAGAGACGTGTGGTGCGTCCGTCACCGTTCCCGTCGGAAACCAGCACCACTGCGTCGCTAACGTTTTCAACGATGATGATGATGATGATCGGCACATCAATTTCATTTATTTTGTTACTAGTTTGAGCTCAATACTCTAGCAACATGCCAATGTCCTCTTTGTATCCATGAACCTAACTAGAAACATCCTCAATATCCAGAGTTTGTTCACTTGACTGAGTCTCGGCCCAATTCAGGTTGGTGGTTTTTGCATTTCCAGCCTTTTAAAAAGACCGGTCAATTAAGTTAAGCAGCGATATGCAATGATTTGATGAGAAGGCTGTCCCATTTAGTGCGTAATATCTCAGAAAACGCTCACCTGGCGTGAACTCTTCCCCTGTCCTGACAACTCACGTCAACCCCTTCATTGTGCAAGAAGAAACTGCAGATGCTGGTTTAAACCGATGAAAGACACAAAATCCTGGAGTAACTCAGCGGGACAGGCAGCATCTCTGGATAGAAGGAATGGGTGACTTTTCGGGTGGAGACCCTTCTTCAGACAGTTTAGGGATAAGGGAAACAAGAGATATACAGGGCTGCCAACTCTCACGCATTGAGCGTGAGACTCACGCATTTGACAAAATTCTCACGCTCTCACGCTGATGACAGAAGTTCACACACTCAAAAAAAACAGTTTAAAACATAAATATATAAATAAATAAATGAAGTCCCTCTCCTCCACACTCACCAATGAGAATAGTTTTCTGTCGGCGGGTTCTCCGTAAAGAACAAGCTATTTAATTGGCTTAAGCCCATCGCACACTATTTAAAATGGCAATGTAGACAAAAATGCTGGAGAAACTCAGCGGGTGAGGCAGCATCTATGTCTGAGTTAGACCCTTCTTCAGACTCAAGCATTTCTCCAGCATTTTTGTCTACCGCTCCATAGATGCTGCCTATAACTCCGCTCCGATGCCTGTCCCTCACCTCCCCCGGGCACCCGAGTCACTGACCCTCACCTCTCCCAGACCCCAGCTGGACAGAACACCTGGGCCGGCCCGCATTCCCGGGGGGGGGGGGGGGGGGGGGGGGGGGGGGGGGGGGGGGGGGGGAGAGAGGGACATAGCCAAGTCTCCACTCACTCCGGGTGTTGTCACCGCTTCACTGACACACACTCTCACACACAACCTAACACACACCCTTACACACACACAGGGTTTAAAGGGATATGGGCCAAATGTGGATAAATGGGACTAGTTTAGATGGGGCATCTTGATCTGCATGGACAAGTTGAGATGAAGGACCTGTTTCCGTGCTGTAAGACTATGACACACTGTAGAAAGGGTGTAATTGCTCTGGAGAGAATCCAGGGGCGATTTATGAACATATTGGCAGGGCTGGAATTTTTTTTCACATTGAAGAAAGATTTGATAACTGGGATTGTATTCTCTACAGCAACGGAGGTGAAGAAAATACTTAGTTGAGGTGAATAATATTATGAGAATAGAACCTGTTTTGCTTTACAAAGAGTGTAGGAAGGAACTGCAGATGGTGGTTTAAACTGAAGATAGACTCTAAAAGTTGGAATAACTCAGCAGGACAGGCAGCATCTCTGGAGAGAAAGAATAGGTGGTGTTTCGGGTCGAGACCTTCAGACTGAAGAGGTTGAAAACCAGCCATAAAACTCAATGACTGGAGAGGTGTGTTATCCAACTAAGGGCAGAAATCAGAATCATGTGTTCATCTTTATTGACGAGACACCACAATAAATCTATTACAGAAAAAATAATTTAATGGGGTTGCACGGTGGCGCAGTGGTAGAGTTGCTGCCTTGCAGCACCACAGACCCAGATTTGATCCTGACTACGGGTGCTGTCTGTATATAATTTGTACATTAGAAGATTGAGGGGGGATCTTATAGAAATGTACAAAATTCTTAAGGGGTTGGACAGGCTAGATGCAAGAAGATTGTTCCCAATGTTGGGGAAGTCCAGAACAAGGGGTCACAGTTTAAGGATAAAGGGGAAATCTTTTAGGACTGAGATGAGAAAAACATTTTTTACACAGAGAGTGGTGAATCGCTGGAATTTTCTGCCACAGAATGTAGTTGAGGCCAGTTCATTGGCTATATTTAAGAGGGAGTTAGATGTGGCCCTTGTGGCTAAAGGGATCAGGGGGTATGCAGAGAAGGCAGGTACAGGAGACTGAGTTGGATGATCAGCCATGATCATATTGAATGACGGTGCAGGCTCGAAGGCTTTCTATGTTTCTATGTTTCCCTATGACCACATGGTTTTCTCTGGAAATTTCGGTTTCTCCCACATCCGAAGGAAGTGCAGGTTTGTAGGTTAATTGGCTTCTGTAAATTGTCCCTGGCGTGTTGGATAGAACTGGTGTATGGTAGATTGCTGGTCAATGTGGACTTGGTGGGCCGAAGGGCCTGTTTCAGTATATATGTTTCACATATATATCTTAATTTCATTGAACCATATACGGTTGAATATGTGGCATTATTTTTGTCTTGTTTCTTTTGTCAAAGGGCAAGGTTGATTGATTTATTTGTGCAGAACAGTGATGGAAGTCTGACTCCTCTTGCCTTGTTTCTACGTTTTTGTTTCTCTCTATATATGTGTAACAGCATGAATTATAATCTGATTTCCATACATGAATATACAAAGGTCATTCATGTGCTGCACCTGTTGATTAGAACCTGGCTCTACTGTGGAATGTAATTAGGAATGTATTTAGCCTAACCTTATTCATACCTAATCCAATTTGAAGCATAAATGTTGCATTCAAGTGTAAGTTAAAAGACTCACGACAGTATGCTCCAGATTGCACAATTTCAAGCTGAAAATTGGAAAAGCTCCCTCCCACACCCTCCCCGCCTCAGTCGCTATGCTCCCTCGCAATTTCTCAATCTCAACTCCCACCCAATGTTGGCAGCCCTGGATATACACGGTGATGTAGAGAGATAAAGAACAATGAATGAAAGATATGCAAAAAAAAACCTTCACTGCCAAGTTAGTTTTCACCATTGGCCAAGACCCGAGTATACTCGGAGGTGCCACTGATTAAGTTAAAGATCTCATGGGCAAGAACGAACTGCAGATGCTGGTTTAAACAGAAGATAAGACACAACATTCTGGAGTATCTCAGTGGGACAGGCAGCATCTCTGGAGAGAATGAATGGGTGACGTTTCAGGCCGAGACCTTTCTTCAGACCTCATGGCACCATTTGACAGAAAAGGGAGTTTTCTTGGTAGCATGGCTGATCTTTCCCCTTGGCCTACATTGCACTTAAAACAAAGCAATTGGCTTTTAGTCTCTAAGCTAACTGTGGGATTTCGCTATGTACCCACCACATGCTGCGAACAGTTTCTAACCTCGCTTTGCCATTAAAAAGCAACGTCTTTTCCCACTTCATCTGATATCGTGGGCCGTAGATCTAAGCTTAGGCAATACTACACCATGAGCAATATTAATGCAGTTACTCTAATATATCACTCCTGAATTATTATTCCTATATTTTATTTTCATTAAGTTGGAAGATAATGGATAATAGATCATATGGCCTAGTTTGCATCATCATCCAAAAGTCAAAAGTGGTGACCAGTTCTGTAGTAGTTCACGTAGTAGTTCTAAAGTTCAAAGTAACCAAGTGTTCTTTTCTGAATGCCCTAACATTCTTGATTCCTATTTTGATTCCTCATTCTCTAATCTCACCAGTGATGTGACAATATTGCCCAAAGAAGGGTCTCGATCCCAAACGTCACCCATTCCTTCTATCCAGAGATGCTGCCTGTCCTGCTGAGTTACTCCAGCATTTTGTGTCAATCTCCAGTATAAACCAGCATCTGCAGTTCCTTGCTACACAAATATTGTCATGGCAGTTATTTGTCACGGTTTGATGAGACTTGACAAATTTTCTCCACTGGAGAGCTCTAAAAGTTGAACAAACTGTTTACGTGGCATCTGTGGGTATCGTGCCAGTCCGATTTTTCTCGACTTGGGCAGGTTATGGTCCAGCCAGCAACAAACGTTTTTACTTAATATAAAGATAGACACAAAAAGCTGGAGTAACTCATCGGGACAAACAGCATCTCTGGAGAGAAGGAATAGGTCCCACTGAGTTACTCCAGCTTTTTGTGTCTATCTTCGGTTTAAACCAGCATCTGCAGTTCCTTCCTACACTTAATATGACCAGGTTGTCAGAGTTTTACAGTCATTCAATTTTTGCCATTGAAAGATAAAGACATAATTTTAAACCCCTTGAATGACAAATAACAGGTGGCTCAGATGTGGCTGAGTAACAGTAATGAAACAAATGCCCACTCATTACCTCTTCATTACTGTGTTTGATGACTGACAAATCATTGCCCTAATGTGAACAGAAGCACGAGGTGGTAGAAACAATCCACACTATTTGTCTGACATTTTTTGTATTAATCTCAGTGAAGTAATCAAGTGTTCTTTTCATTCACACCAGATTAATTGTTTGTAGTCCATATCAGCCTTTTCTCTGGTGTTGAAAAACACCCCCATTGTCATTGATCTGGTACCTGTCATCAAAGTTACTTCCAATAAACAAATGTGTTGGCGGAACAATGGGAACGTCACTGAGATGTGATACCGGAAGCTTAAGTATGTAGAACAGAAACATCAAAGGTGACAATATGCCCATGTTTGACCTTCACCATGAATGGATTAATCACAATTCAAGTCCTGCAACCAAATTCTACCAGGCTTCCGGCTGAACAAACCAGCCAGTGTGTGTGGGGTTTGGACAATTGGCGATACGCCTGCTTATGTAGGAAGGAAGTGCAGATGCTGGTTTACACCGAAGATAAACACAAAATGCTGGAGTAACTCAGCGGGACAGACGGCATCTCTGGATAGAAGGAATGGGCGACGTTTCGGGTTGAGACCCTTCTTCAGACTATAGGATATAGAGCCTAGACCTACAGGGCATCAAATCTAGATATAGGGTTTGGATTTAAGAATAGCCTCTCGAACAAAGCATTAGAGGTGAAGCAGGACCCAAGAATATGCCATGAACTAAGACATAATTAGCTTAACTAGATGGGAGAGAGAGCGAGAGCTGGCTATGTGTCTGACTATTGGGACCTGCATTGATTTCAATAGTTTATCCAATTTGCTAAAACAAATGGAGAACCAAATTAAGAGAGCATCAACCATTCTTCAGTTGTTACTACCACCAATGGGACAAGTTGCTAGCTTATACTTAATTTATTAAATTTTGGGGCACATTCTAAAAATCGTACTCCTATCTTTTCACAACTTTGACAAAATAAATAGCTCCCAACCAATGAAATAAGATAATTTTATGCCCATTTTATGAACGAGCATGATTGAAATAGAAATGATATAATGCATCAACATTAAAAGTATATCACGCACACATGTGACACATATACAGACACACATATAGTTGTCTACAATGGAGAAGCCAACATGATGATTACCAGGTGATAGACACAAAATGCTGGAGTAACTCAACGGGCCAGGCAGCATCTCTGGAGAGAAGGAATGGATGACGTCTTCGGTCAAGACCCTTCTTCAGACTGATTCGGAAATATCCCATTTTTTCTCTCCAGAGATGCAGCCTGTCAAAGGTTCAAAGATTCAAAGGTCTTTTATTGTCACGTGTACAAATTAAGGTGCAATGATATTCGATTGACCACACAACCATACTAAAACAAGCAACAAGAGTCCCGCTGTGTTATTCCAGCTTTTTGTGTCTATTTTTGATTTAAACCAGCATCTGCAGTTCCTTCCTACACAGATTAACAGGTGATCATATATAGAGGTGAAGGTGTCTATTCTTCACATTCAAGGGGCTATGCATCAATGGACTTTACTGAACCTAACCATCTGAGTTCATGGCAATTTCCCCGAGAATCTCACGTGATGAAAGGTACTTTCTGAAACAAAGTCAGAATCTTCCAAACTCGTCTCAACAACAGGCTTCACACACTTCCCCTTGTCCGGGTTGCCCACTTAAACCAGTGCAAAAAGTCTGAGATTAGGCAGAGATGAAAAGCCCTGACAACTTCATTCCTTTCATCAATTATGTCCAAAGAGCCTTGTGGTTCAGCTGTTCCTGCCCATCTGGTAATGTACAAATTCCAGATGACTTGCACATTGCTGAAGAATTTGCTGGAGGAAAAGATTATTTCTCATCTTTCAACCTCTTATTTGTTCTTTGCAGTGTGTTACTAGTTGAGATATTTACTGCCCATCCATGTGGTTGGCACTGCCCTCCATCCCCATTGCTCCATCCCACCAGCATAGGTTTTGCTGCAGGGATGATGCAGTCTGATACCAGGTTATTGTGCGGCACCAATCCACGGCAGCCTTGGACAGAAAGGAATTGGCTATTTCCCAACTTTTGTACAAAGGAATGGAGTTTCAGTTGACTCTAACGTGGGAATGAACACAATCAAGTCTGTCTCTCGGCTAGATTTGTGTTTAATTATCAAATTAAGGATGTAACGGGGAAGTCCAGAAATTGTGGCCTAGTCTGAATTGACTTTGAAGTTCTGATGTTGAGTGACCTTCCTGAGCTACAGCAGTTGTCGGGGTGGCACCACCCTCTAGACATCTTACCCCAGCCACTGGCCATGGGGCAAAGTGCCACTGGACCCTGCCAACACAAGAGGAGCCAATGCATAGATGACCACAACAGAGGGTCACCAGCTGACTGACACCAGGGTGCTTGGTATTTTCACAATGCACTGTAGATGCACGCCCTCCTTACAACACCCACAAACTCGTCCGCCAGACTTCAATGAGAGTGAAGATCTGTGGAGGGTTGCACAGCAGCAATGCAGACTTTGTATGGATTAGCCAGCATCTTCATACTTTGAAGGTTTACGGGAACCGGCGCACACTTAGTGGAAGGAAAGCTCTGAACAGAAGGCAGAATAGAATACTGTCTCCTTGAATTTATATTCCTCAAGTTCAAACAAACTGAAATGGAGGGATTAAGCCTCTTTGAAGTCTGTTAGTTTACAGAGTACAGTTGAATTGGGGCTGCACTTTAATTGAATCTGAATGTTACCAAGCTCTGGGTAATAGACAATCAACATGGTTTTAATTCAGCCCCATTCTCCCCACTGCACGTGATCTGCATACAAACTCCTTCTCACTGGCCCTTCAGGCACCAATCTGCATTTAGCAATGTTGCAACACGACAGCACTTCTTCACATTGTTTGAAACAGTCAAAATAATCTTTAGAAAACTTCACTTTGCACAACTAGAACAAAAATCAATTCCCCTGTATCTTCAATGTGATCCATTCATTTTGAGGGAAAATTATCAAAAGCCATTTTATATTCAGAAAATTGCAAATTCATTAAATGAAAAATGTATAAAATAGGCTCTATGCTTCAGGCAAACTTTCGGAGTTTAAATCGACAGCCCTGGAAATAATAATAAATTGTGGTTACTTTAAAACGTTGTCAAGCTATGTAATGTAACTCGTAAATGCGAGACAGCATTGTTGTTATGAGGGCGTCACAGATTATGGGGATCGGCTGCCCTAATCTTACCATCACATCATCGTACATCAGCAGTCATACTATAGTCTTTAAGATCACACTGGAGATAATGTGGGTCCACAGGCAAAAATAAACAAGGAAGGAATGTTCTGAGAGATAACTATTGTCTGAACTCTGCAGAGTGAGATAGGGAACATGAAAGAGAGGACAAAAGAGGAAGACAAGAGTCAAACAAACCATGAGAGGCCCAAAGAAATACGGTAGAGATTTGGAATGGCACAAAATTACATCCAAGATTTAGCACAGGAATCGGATGTATTTTTTTAAACTTTACTATTTTTGCACAGGATGTGGGCAAGGGAGAAGTGGATGAGTGTAAAACTGCTGATGCTGTTGTTTTGATACATCTCCCACAAGTTGAAAACAAGAATATATATAAATCAAGCTTCTAAAGTATGAATAAACTGCATTGCCTTGTAATGACTGAGAAATTATAAAACTACAAATGGTGGTGGGTGTATGGAACAGGCTGCCAGAAGAGGTAGATGAGGCAGGGACTACCCCAACGTTTAAGAAACAGACAGATACATGGAAAATCAAAGGTAGCAAAAATGCTGGAGAAACTCAGCGGGTGAAGCAGTCTGTGGAGCGAAGGATAAAGGCAACGTTTTGGGCCAAAACCCTTCTTCAGACTGATGTGAAGGGGGGGGGGGGGGAAGAAAAGAAGAGGTGGAACCTGAGGGAGAGCTGAGAAGGGGAGGAGAAAGCAGGGACTGCCTGAAATTAGAGAAGTCAATGTTCATACAGCTGGGGTGCAAACTGCCCAAGCGAAATATGAGATGCTGCTCCTCCAATTTACGGTGGTCCTCACTCTGGCCATGGAGGAGGCCCAGGACAGAAAGGTCGAATTCAAAATGGGAGCGTGAGTTGAAGTGCTGAGCCACCGGGAGATCAGGTTGGTTATTGCGAACCGAGCTGAGGTGTTCGGCGAAGTGATCGCCAAGCCTACGCTTGGTCTCACCGATGTAAAGCAGCTGACATCTAGAGCAGCGGATGCAATAGATGAGGTTGGAGGAGGTGCAGGTGAACCTCTGCCACACCTGGAAAGACTGCTTGGGTCCTTGGATGGAGTTGAGGGGGGAGTTAAAGCAGAGGAGGTAAAGCAGGGAGGTAATTTCTACATACTGTATGTGCAGATACATGGAAAAGACAAGTTTAGAGGGATATGGACCAACTACAGGCAGGTGGGACTAGTGTAGCTGGGACAAGTTGGCAACTTGGGCCGAAGGGCCTGTTTCCACACTGTATCACTCTATGACCCTACCTCTACATTACCTTGTTTTGAACAAAAAAGATAACAGAATGGATGCCTCACCAGAGTTGAAAATATTACTCGAAGGGTCGAATGGCCTACTCCTGCACCTATTTTCTATGTTTCTATGTTTCTATGTTACTATTGCAGTCGGGTATGAAATAGGGAGAGTTATTTGCTGCCAAGTAAAACTATAGAAACTAAATGTCGAGATTTGGTTATGGAAACTTGGGAAGACAGCAGAGGCACCAGTGAAGTCTGTTATGCTGCAGAAAATGTCAGATGGTCAAAGTAGAAGGATACAATGGTAAACAGGAAGATTAAACAGGTGTCGGAGCAGGAAACCTGAATCCGTAGATATCATCTGGACTTGGTTCTCCGTAGATGCACTATCCATCACTGGGCATTTTTGTTCTGCATATGTGCAGATATTATGCATTAAAATTCATAACTTGCAATAAAAGGTGCACAATAAGCAGGCTAACCCTCCGTCAGCTAAACACCTTCCAAGGTAAATCTCAGCTGCAAGAAAAGGATTGCTCACATTAGCTGAACAAAATCCTTGAGGTTTCATCACCCAATCATCTTCCTTTGCACACCCCCAAGGTGAAGCTACCATTCTTCCCCACCTACACTATTTTCACATCCAATAGGTGGAAAAGTTGTCTTCCTTTAATTCTCCTTTCATTTTTTCTCTCTTGGCTGCTCACAATGTTCTGGAAACATTTCTAAACATAGACAAAATGCTGAACCATTAGATTTGGGTTTTTTTTTAATCTGCGGAGGCAAACATTGCTAAATTCAGACCATGGAACCAGATCAGATCATGAGAAAGTCAGACCAGAGAATGTGTGTGGACTCAGTGCAGTATCTTTCCTTACCTTGCCCAGCACGGTGAGACAGGGTTTGGGATCCAGTTGCGGTTGCTCCAGCTTCACTACCCCCACCCATCCATACTCGTACAGATCCTCCTCATCATTGTTGTTGCATAGTCCCAATGGGTGCATCTGCGGAGAATCGACACACACAGCAAATTAATAAGTGCAAGGCTATATTCATTCTAAACAAAGTTGGTATCTAGCCTTGATGCACACGAACATATCCTTCGTTGAACACCACGGACCAGAGATTTATTTTACAGTTTTGTTATTGTTTTTTGTTTTAATTCTCTATTTCGAACAGAATAAAATAATAAAAAGCAAGTGTGAAACAACTTACAAAAAAAACAAAAAACAAAACAAGAATATTTATAAAGAGTCATAAACAATATCTATAAATAAATGAAATCGTATGTGTCCGAAAAGGAGTAGGAAGAAGCCAAAGCTTATTAATTCCCACCCCTTATTCAACTGCTTATAATTATCTTATACAAATTTAGCAGCTATATGTACACCATATGTACACCAGCAGCTATATGCACACCATATGTGCACCAGCAGCTATATGTACACCATATATACACCAGCAGCTATATATATGTACACCACATGTACACCAGCAGCTATATGTGCACCATATGTACACCAGCAGCTATATGTACACCAAATTATTTACATTTGTACACTAATCAAATATTTACAAAGGCATACAGAAAAAGAGAAAAAAAAGAAAAAACCCTCATATACCAAACAGTATCTCTTGGTCATATATACAACCCATCACCCTATAATCACCCTTCCCAATACAATCAATATAACAAATATCCCGTTACAAATGAATATGTTGGCATACTGGCACAATGCTGCCCGATCACATTATATCATTATTCAATATCGGATGGACAGTACCATAAATATTGTCTCTTCATTTCCCTCCCACTTCATCCCTATCTCCAGCCTGGATGCATTTCTGTCAAGTTATTAAGAGATCCAGCTGCTCGTCCATATAATCAAGAATCACAAGAATCATATAAATGGCAGGACACCCATTAGGCTACTGCCTTACAGGACCAGAGACCCGGGTTCGATCCTGACTACGGATGCTTGTCTGTACGGAGTTTGTGTGTTCTCCCCGTGACCTGTATGGATTTTTTCCAAGATTGTTGGTTTCCTCCCAAACTCTAAGACATGCAGGTTTGTAGGTTAATTGGTTTGGTACCCAGTGTGTGTGTCCATAGTGTGTGTGTGTACGGTAGTGATACTGGGCAGGGATCGCTGGTCTGTGCCGATTCAGTGGGCTGAAGTCCCTATTTCCGTGCAGTATCTCTAAACTGAATGATAAAATATTTTGCCAACAAGATGCACCGGAAAGATATAGCTCATGTGTTGAGTGGGAATGGGTCTCCGAAAGGGGGATAGAGAAGAAACATGAAGATACATCACAGAGTCCTGTCATGTTCAACAGTTTGGTCAGATTGTGTGAAGTTTCAGCTTAGATTGGGTTTGAAGCAACCAGCTCCATCAGCATAGCACCTCCAAGCTATCAAGCTTGAATTTTAAAGATTATTTGATGGATTAGTCAGCAGATGTTCAGGTCAATACAGTTCCACTTACTAATGTCCACTACACCTATCATCCCTCCGCCCCTCCACTCCATTAAACATATTTATTAATGTAGATATCTCAAAACCTTTTGTGACTATTTATATACATTCCTTATTCACATGAAGCTCACAGAGTAAACAGTAGTGAAACAGGAAGGATACAAGGAAGGCCCAACTCGTCCATAATGCCCCATTTAAGCTAGTCCCATTTGTCCACATTTGGGCCGTATCCCTACAATACAATACAATACCATTTATTTGTCATTTGAACCTCACATGAAGTTCAAACGAAATTTGGTTTCTGCAGCCATACAAGAAATGAACCAAGACACACACCAACACAATTTACACAAACATCCATCACAGTGAATCTCCTCCTCACTGTGATGGAAGGCAAAAACTTGTCTCTCCCCTGCTCTCCATTCCTCTCCCGAAGTCAAAGTCAAAGCCCCCGGCGGGCGCTAGCAAGTCCCACGGCCACTCAAAGCCGCACCGGGCGATGTAAGGCCCTGCCCCGGGTCTTGATGTTGGAGCCCCCGGCGGGCGCTAGCAAGTCCGCGGCCATTTAAAGCCGCGCCGGGCGATGTAAGGCCCCGCTCCAGGTCACTCTCAACCCCGCAATTCGAGCAGGAGAAGTCGCCGTTGCCGGTGCCCCGCAAAGCAGTCTCCCACCGGGGACCCGCGAGCTCCCAGTGTCACCATCCACCGGAGTCGGGTCGCAGCCGTGCGCCATCACAGCTCTCCATGCTCCTAAGCCGGCCAGCTCCACGATGGTAGGTCCGCAGCTCCGCAGCTCCGCAGGCTCCGTAACTTGAGCTGTCGTTCCGGTTGGAGGCCGCTCCACGGTGCTAGGCCCCAACGGCAACGGAGACCCAACAGGGAAAAGGTCGGGTCCCCGTACAGGGAAGAGATCTAAAAGTTTCCCCCACCCACCCCCCCGCCCCCCACACATACACAGTCAAAAACCCACCACAAACTTTACACTCTACAGGTCAATAAAATAAAAAAAGACAGACGGACTGCAGAGGTCGCTGTGATGTCGGTCACGCCGCCAACCTCTAGAGTCATAAAGATAAACACAACAATAAATGCAACCATTTGTTCAAAACTGCAGCACAATGCAAGAATATAGTGCTGAAGAATGGTAATGTATAATGGGAATAACTAAATAAGGTCGAGTTATGGGTGCGAGTTTGTGATGGCACCTCCTAGACTGGGCTGTGGGACTGGCCATGTGTTCAGGAGTTAGATGGCAGTGGGGAAGAAGCTGTTCCTAAGTTGGATGTCCACGCTTTCAATTCCTGTCAGTTCTCCCGCAATGTAGAAGAGAGAATAATCGTGGAAATACTGAATCTTTGTAGATGCCTAAAAATGCAAATATGCTGATGAGCTTTCTTCATTATGTTGATCTCTCCTGAACCATATAAATGCCCTTTTTTTTCTCTTTCATTTATTGAAACTTGACGCACCTAACCTTTACTTGCTGTCGCCGGCAGTGAATTTCCACTGGAACCCAATAAATAGACTTTGAATAATACCTGCTGTCTAATATCATCACCTGTGTAAGTACTAATACTGCAACTAGAAACTACTTTGTGAAACATGTTCACTCATCCAAGGCTGGCAACAAGTGGACTCATTACTGAGTTTTCAAGAAGGAACTGCAGATGCTGGAAAATTGAAGGTACACAAAACGGACTCATTACTGAGATGCTTTATCATCTGAGGTGGATAACTCTTGGTTTAGGTGAAGGAGAAGCTGTTCCTAAGTTTGTAATTCTGAGCTTTCAAGCATCTATATCTTCTCCCAGAAGGTTTAGTTTAATTTAGGTTAAAGATACAGCGGGGAAACAGACCCTACAGCCAACCGAGTTCAGGCCGACCATCGATCACCCTCATACTAGTTCTATGCTAACCCACTTTCATATCTTACACATTAGGAGCAATTTACAGAAGGCAATTAGCCTACAAACCAAAAATGCAGGAGGAAACCCACACAGCGACAGAGAGAATGTACGAACTCCACACAGACAGCACCTGTAGAGTTGTTGCCTTACAACGCCAGATACACGGGTTCGATCCTGACTACGGGTGCCATCTCAACGGAGTTTGTACGTTCTACCTGTGACCTGCGTGCTCCGGTTTCTTCCCACACTCCAAAGACATGTAGGTTAATTGGCTCTGTAAATTGTCCCTAGGTTGTAGAATAGAACTAGTGTACCAATGATCATTGGTCTGCGTGGACTCGGTGGGCAGAAGGGCCCGTTTCCATGCTGTATCTCTAAACTAAACTTGCACCAGAGGTCAGGATTGAACATTAGCAGTGAATCCTTAACATGCTAGAGACATATATCATGTAACTGAGTATACACCAACTACCTCTTTAATCCTGTTGGCCTCACATTCTCTTATCAACTCCCTCTTGACTCTTTCACTCACCTACATACAAGCGATGACTTGCAATGGCTTATTAACCTCCCAACCCACATTCCTTTGGGATGAAGGAGGAAACCAGAGTGTTTCTAGGAAACTCACATAGCCACTGGCAGAACTTGCAAACTCTACATAGGTAGCACTCAAGGTCAGGATTGACCCCAGGCGGCTATCACTGTAAGGCAGCAGCTCCGCCAACTGTGGTATCCTGCTGCCCATATTTATGGCCCATGTGCCAATGCGGTAAATTGTCCAAAAAAGCTTACATGATGAAAGAGTGTAGACAATACATGAACAAAATGCTGTATCTGTGGGCAGCACAGTGATAGAGCTGCTGCCTCACAGCGCCAGAGATCCGGATTTGATCCCAACTACAGGTCCTGTCTGTGCGGAGTTTGCACATTTTCCCTGTGACCGAGTGAGTTTCCTCCCATAAAGACGGGCAAGTTTGTAGGTTAATTGGCTTCTGTAAAATGCCCCTAGTGTGTAGAATGTGAAAGTGAGATAACATGAAACTAGTGTGCGGGTGATCGATGGTCGGCATGGACTCGGTGGCCCGAAGGGCCTGTTTCCGCACTGTATCTCTAAAACGCAACTTTTATCTACCATCTATCAACACAGACGTGCAATACAGTTCATGAAAGGATGAATGTTTTTCTAATAGTTATTAAATATGACTTGGAAAGTCAAACAAAGAGGATACTATCTATTTAACCACAGAATATACAATAATGCAGCCACCTCTAATAATACTTGGCTTTAGTTACAAAGCAGGGGTTTGTGTGAGCTGGTTGGATTGCAACACTGAAGAATATCACTTATTAAACCTGCTCCAATGCTTTCCCTCAGGAATGTTTGGACAAAGATTCAGATTTGGTTGCGCAAAAGCCTAAATATTTTTAGTGGACAGTTCCAATGTAAAATAGGTTTACATTATCAATCACGTCTTATCAATGCCCAAAGTGAAACACCCACAGAATTATTTTCAATAAGATTGCCCTGAGCGATATTTCAGGTAACACCAGTAATAGAATGTTTACCACACTGCTGTTAGTTCAAGGTCCAATGTGTAAATTAACTGATACTTTCACTACATTAGAACATTGATTTTTCATGTACTTATCCAAATGGCATTAAAAAGATATCTGGGAAGGTTCATGAATAGGAAAGTTTGCAGGGGTATGGGCCAAACGCGGGGCAGGTGAGACGTGTAAATGGGGCATCTTGAACGGTATGGAGAATATACGTTGAAGGGCTTGTTTCTGTGCTTTATGATTGCACATCAAGCTACACCTGACGTGGAGTTCAGACATAACAAGGAGCTCTGTAGAAATGCAATTCCATTCTTTGTTGAAAGAATGTCATTAACTTATAGTATTTGCACCCAGCATGCAAACAAGATCAGCTGATGTGCCATTTCTCTTCTGCACCACAATGTCCTGAGTTCATGAAAGGCAATGCATTCTTTTGTAACTTAAACAGAGCAAGTAACTTCCTCCTTTTCTTTCAGTCTGCCTGTTTATACAAGTCAAAGGAACCATAGTATAGGTATGTTGCAAAGCCTACCTGAAGCGTCGTTGAATATCTGCCGCTGAGGTTGTGCGCGATTTTGGCGCCGTTTAGAGGGGGCGGGTTTAAAACGCGATTTTCTCTAAGCTGTTCCAATCGAAAATGTTCAGCCTAGTTAATTATTAACGAAAAATCGCTGATAGACCCCGTCGCAAAAGCTATTATTAGGTTTAAAGGCCTTGAATAATAGTTATAGTAGTTTAAAAATCAATCTCTAAACCCGCGACCGTCAGCAACCGCAGGGTCTCATAAAGAAAATAGCAGAAGGTAGGTTGTATATTTTTACATTCAAAAGGGCTTCTAAAGATCCTTTTATACAAAATTTAATATTGCGAGTAGCTCAATTTGGGCCCATTATATCGCGCAGTATTTTTCTGGGCATTTGAGGCACAAATCTACCGCAATGTGAACGTTCTAAACCAGCGCGTTCCACAGGGACCCACTGGAAAGCTGATTTAAATGGGCATTTATTTACAGCAATTGAACACTGAATTCCTTCCATTTGGCCTATAAATTAATGTAAATGAGATTTAAAAATCATGTTTTATTGTGAATTATTTGTGAATATTATTTGGACATTTAGGCTATTTAAAAATGTTAATCATTTATTAAGAAATGGATAGATGTTTAGATCTAGTAATTGAAGTCTGAAATTAGCTACAATTAGGTAACTAACTAATTATATGCTTTAATTTCAGGTCATCCAAGTAAGATTATTTTATATTTGTTTCAGAATGCTTCAATCTATGATAACTGAAAATTTCATTCAGTTCTCTTAATTTTTAAGAAAGTTATGGGCTTTTGACTGTTCACGATCACAACTTTTTTGTTATGTCCATAGAAAATCAATAGGGAACAAGATGCTCATTTCCGAGTATGAAAATGGCCATAACTTTTTAAATACTTGAGATATGAAAGTGAATTAGATGTCAAATTAAACTTATTTTTATGCTTTATCTGATGGGATAAATTACAGACTTGATTTTTAAAATCTCAAAATTTTGTAACATTGCTACATAGTATTGATGGCAGCCTTTAATCGGTGCCCATGGTAAAGAAAGTTCTTAAAATGCAGATTGTACAAATCCAAAAATCTAATAACCATTCTACAATTCAAAAGCAGATGATTTCGTCAGGAATACAACAGTTGTGGAAGCATGCATTGGCTGGCATGTTTCCTACATTATGGCCTGGCAGAGACTCCACTGACCAGGAAGCACTTAGGATGCCCTGAAAGGACATTAAAGATGTTATACACATACGTCGTTCCTTAATTGTGAGTCAAATTAATTCAGCTAAGGACTTTTTTTAAAGTATTTTAATTTTATAATACCCACTTTTGTGTGAAATCTCTATAAATCAAGAATGAAAAATATCGGCAGGCAAATTTCAAAAAGGCCAATGCACAATCAAAAATCCAAGTCAACCTTTATCTGCTTTCCTGAGAAGTGAAGATCCCAGTTTTCAGGGTGATTGGGAAAGAACAGTGTAAATTGGATCACATTTTTTATAAAGGTTTAAAACAGGGATTTCTCTTTGAAATGTACTGTGGAACTTCTGATGATTGAAATTGGGGGCTCACATTAACATCTCACCCTTTACACACAGTAGCATTCCCCTGTATCAGTTTCACCATCTGTAGCCCGAGACATTCCCTACCCATTACTTGTGCTACTTGGGAATCCAGGAGTATCTCATTGTAAATCTGAAATAGGCATAGAGTCAAAGTTATACTAAGTGAGAACAGGTACATCTGCTCACTGAGTCTGTGTTGTCCATTCACATTCATTTACATTCATCCTAAACTAATCCATCAGTATAAAATATTTAAAAAATAGAAATGCTGGAAATACTCGGTAGGACAAGCAGCATCTATGGAGTGATAAACAGAGTTAATGTTTCAGGTCAAGGACTCTTCATCACTGGAGGAGAAATATTAACTCCCAAATATAGGCACAAAATGCTGGAGTAACTCTGCGGGACAGGCAGCATCTGTGGGGAGAAGGAATGGGTGACGTTTCGGGTCGAGGCTGAAGGAAGGCAGTGAGTCATATCCCTAAAACGGATCCTCCAATCATCTATTTAGCCCAAGTACACATTTTGCACTCAAGAAATTTCTTGATGGGTTAGAATGTTCTATACTCAGCTCTGCATGACAGACACACTCAGGACTCCAATACAGAATGTCTAGGCATTTATCTCTAATTGCTAGCACTGAATTATCTTTATTTGGACTTTATCAGGCTATATCTTGCACTAAATGTTGTATCCTTTATCTGTGGCAGACACAAAATGCTGGAGTAACTTAGCAGGGCAGGCAGCATCTCTGGAGAGAAGGAATGGGTGACGTTTTGGGTCGAGCCACTTTCTTTGAAGCATATCCAGCATTTTGTGCATTATCTTGGCTGTAAACCAGCATTTGCAGTTCCTTCCTACACATCCTTTATCTGTACACTGTGGATGGTTTGATTGTAATTACCATATAACCATATAACAATTACAGCACGGAAACAGGCCATCTCAACCCTTCTAGTCCGTGCCAAACACGTATTCTCCCCTAGTCCCATATACCTACGCTCAGACCATAACCCTCCATTCCTTTCCCGTCCATATAACTATCCAATTTATTTCAATTACAGTATTTATAGTCTGTTCTTCGACTGGATAGCATGCAACAAAAGCTTCTCATTGTATCCTGGTACACATGACAATAAACTAAACTAAATGCTGCATAGTAATTTCAGTGTGTGTATTCTGTCTTCCATCTTCCTTCTATTATGAGTACAGCTGAATTTCAGAGGCAGAGTACAATGATCAGCAGTTGTAACACATTTTATAGTCACATGCTCTGAGACGGCTGCCGGAGTTATAGGGTCCTGCACTATTGTAGGGTCTAGTTTTCAGACAGAACATAGAAAATAAAAGAGTACAGCACAAGAGCTGGCCCTTCGGCTCACAATGTCTGTGCCGAACAGCAACTCATATCTGTGTGCACATGATCCATATCCCTCCATTTTCTGCATATCCTTGTGTCTGTCCAAAAATAAGCTTTATTCAGAATAAAAAACATATACAAAACAAGAACAGTGCAAAAACTTCTCTGACATTCTCAATGTTTATATATTCAATAGCGTCTTCGTGTTTGCAAACTATCCTTTGACTTGTGGTTTCAGCTAGATGTGATAACAACTTTATACTTCAACACCAGCACATTGTGGCCTTGTGTGGATTAACCAGCATCTGCAGTTCCTTGTTTCTCTGTCAAGAACAATGATACATTCTCTCCTGCTGTTTGGATAAGACAGCTGTGTTTCCTAAAAGAACAATAAACTAGATTTAAAAAAGAAAACTATTGTATTTAAAGTGCTTTGCGATTGATTGAAGTTGGACAAATATACTGTGCCAATCTCAGAATAAAAATTGCCATGTTCCAGTAACTTTGAGTCACAAATATATGTCCATATGGGAAACGAAGTGAAGTCAGTCTGCTCAGATTGGTTTCTAGTTTCAAATATATACACAGCGTCTTATTTCTGGGATATATCTTTATTGAGTGTGCATTTCATATGGTGTGCATTTACTGCAGAAACATGAATTATCATTCAGTAAAAGTAACAAATAATGAAAATACTGTGGTTTTCATCAGATACAGAAAAATGTTGAAATTCACTTGCATTTCCCATTCAAATATAAGTAGAGGGAACACATACCTGGAAGATATTATTAATGTATGTACTGAAGATTTAGATTTTGAAAAGAACAAAAGATGCTGGATACATACAAATCTGTGGAATGGGAGAGTTAATATGTAGGAAGGAACTGCAGATGCTGGTTTAAACCAAAGATAGACACAGAATGCTGGAGTAACTTAGGCAGGCAGCATCTCTGGAGAGAAGGAATGGGTGACGTTTCGGATCGAGACCCTTCTTCAAACCCTTCTTCCGAAGAAGAATCTCGCTGGCCCGCTGAGTTACTCCAACACTTTGTGCCATTCAATATTTCTTGCCCTTTCCACTATCACCTACCTTCCCTTTCGCTCCCTCCATCCCCTCCCTTTTCTCTGAGGAACTTTTTTAAAATATCTAGCATTTCCCAATGCTAATGAAAGATCTTTGATTTGAAATCTGTTTCTGGCCAAGATCAGCAGGTTTAGCACACACCGAGGTCTGAATCCAAGACTCTTTATTTATTTATGCGATATGGGCATCACTGTCAAAGTAAGCACTTATCATCCCGAACCAGGGCCAATTTGGAGAGCAGGTAGGAATCAACCACATCTTCTTGAGCATGGAGTCACACATGGTATTGCAAAATGTATATTTCCCTCACTGGCGAATTTCCTGAACTCGCTTTTTTTAAACAACGATCCTTGAGCTTCATCGTCATTATTACAGGTTCTACCTTGGTATTCCACGTCACTTGATCTTGTTTTAAATTACCCCCAAAGTCATCGAGGGATCTCAATTGGCCATTCTGTGCAGTTACAATTGGGGTATGAACTCTGGTCCAGCTGTAACACTCTTTGACGTAGTCAGATAGATATTGGGTCAAGACCGACCAACTACTCAATGTTAAAATGCAGGTCGTGAGATCGTACTGTGCAATTTGACTGCTGGATATTTCAAGAGAGAGCGCAGAAGAGAGGGGGAGAGAGGGAGAAAGAAATGAGAGCCTATGTATATGTGTGTTTGTGAGAGAGAGACAGGGGGAGAGAGAGAGAGAGAGAGGAGAAACAGACTATGTTCTAGATAATGGTTTATCAATGTCGCGTGTACCAAGATGCAGTGAAAAGCGTTTAGTTGCATGCGATCCAGATTCCTAAATTGTATGTTCTATGTCTAGAATCCCTAAATTATATAGACATGCAGCACGGAAATAGGTCCCTTGGTCCAAGTTGTGCATGCCGACCAAAATGCTCTGTCTTAGCCGGTCCCATTTGCATGCATTTGGTCACACCACTCCAAACCATTCCTATCCATGAATCTGCTAAAGAAATGTAGAGACGATGACCAGATCTCCTAGATTGGAATCGGGCTTGATAATGTAAAATGCTGTAAAGATGTTTCACCTCACTGGAAAATGGAGAACAAGGCAGCAAAATCGCAGAATTAGTGGCTAGTGATTTAGCATTGAGATGTGAAGATATGCTCACACTCAGTCGGTTGTAGCTTTGAAGTCCTCTGCCACAGAGGTTGTGAAGATACAACAAAATTGCTTGTGTCCTTTTCTTGAATACTCAACTCCAGTACATTCAACGCCTGTATAAAAAGTGATCGACCAGGAGACTTTGAGACATTGTCTGAAGAAGGGTCTCGACCCAAAACGTCACCTATTGTTTTTCCCCAGAGATGCTGTCTGACCTGCTGAGTTACTCCAGCTTTTTGTGTCTACCAGGAGACATTGCTGGATTATATGGAAGATAGACACAAAATGCTGGAGTAACTCAGCGGGACAGGCAGCATCTCTGGAGAAAAGGAATGGGTGACGTTTCGGGTCGAGACCATTCTTCATGAGTTGATTTAATAGACGTGTTAAACGCGTCCTCCTGTGATTTCCAGTGCTATTATGGGATTAGCTTGGGAAAACTCAAGCGAGGGGATAAAGCAGGTAATCTAGAAACTAAAAGTGGTTACCAAGGAAACGGAATATATTTTAATCGGAGGCTGCACCTGCTCCTTATCGGTAACTATACATAACATAGCATCTGGGACAGGGCTCACCCCATTTATAAAAAGGTAAGATGATAGTTTGTGATTAAAAGTTAACTCAGAACATGAGAGTGTTGTGGTAAACCAGTCAATTATTCAATTAGAGGAACTCATAATCATTATTGCCAGAGTCCAATCCCAAACTGGAATTTAAAGTGACATTGTTGGTCCTTTCCCATGTGTCTACTTGGACGGGAGACAAGGTGATGGTTGTCTTGTAGAAAGTACCAGCAGCATCATTGCGCTGGCCTGCCCCTCCCCACGGTGTCAAAAAGTTGCCACCCTCCAGCAGGGCACCCTCATCAGCAGCCTTTCCTGGAGAAAAGGTGAAGGGAAAAACATTCAATAAGAATCTTTTTCACACAAAGGTGTATGGAACATCTATCTGCCAGAGGAGGTAGTTGAGGCTGGGACTATCCCAATTTTAAGAAACAGTTAGACAGTTACATGGATAGAACAGGTTTGAAGGGACATGGGGCAAACGCAAGCAGGTGGGACTAGTGTCGCTGGGACATGTTGGCCGGTGTGGGCAAGTTGTGCCAATGAGCCTATTTGCATGCTGTATGATTCTGTAACTCTATGACTAAAAGGCAGAAGGCTATGGGGAAGGGACATTCCGAAAGGAGGTCCCCCATGATTTCCAATTTGATATGCAAAGTATTTTAAATGTAAGGTAGGTACAAGATATAAGAGATGCCAGGGCAAGCGGGGTAATATAAAGCGGCAAGCAGCAGTGCAGAAATCAGTCAACTTACCCTGTGAGGCTTTGGTGGCCCATTGGAGATCAATTCAAAATGAGACATATAAACTTGCAAACGCTGGAATCTTGAGCAAAAAACAAAGTGCTGAAGGAACTTGGCTGGCCAGGCAGCATCAGTGAAGGGACAGGACCCTTCTTCAGACTCTCTCTGTAACGCAATGGTTCTGCCTTAAATATATTTAATGATTTAGCATTCATAGCCTTCCGAGGCAGCGAATCCCAAAATAATCACAAACCAAGTGAAGATAAATTTTCTCATTTCATTCCTCAATTACTTATTGCCAATAGTCCCTCAATTTCCCAGTCAGGGAAACTCTGCTCTCAGTAACTCACTTTTCAAGTCCAAAAGCAAAAGCAAGTCTGACTAAAACAGAAAATGCCTAAAATACTCAACATGTCAGGCAGTGGAGAGAGAAACAAATTTAACGTTTCAGCTTTCAATTAGCTCACCCATTAGTCTTCTAAACTTTGGTTAATGTGGATCGATTCTACTCTCATGGTCCTCACTACATGATACAGTAATATCAACAATACCACCAATAAACAAGCAATGCCACTCCTAGTGACAATGTTAAGGGCCTGTCCCACTTAGGCAATTTTTTCGGTGAAAGCTGGATTTTGAAAACCTTTGTTCAAAACCTTTCGGTGACAATGGGCTTGACGTTGCCTGCCTTCTCCTATCATAGGTTCTGTCGTAGGTTGTCGCTGGGCGCTGACTTTGATGAATTCCATTGGCGGTACCTACGTCAACCTACGTCGATCGGCGACAGGTACTGGCGACTGAATTGTCTTCAGTTGTCACCGACAGGGCCGTTGCTTGTCGCGGGTGGACGTAGGTTGACTTTGGTTGTCGTAGGTTGTCGCCTGTGTGATGGTACGTTGTCGTAGGTGTGGTCGTAGGTGGATGTCCTAAGTCGCAACGATTGGGTCGCCGGTTGTCGGTAGCTTGCCGTAGCCTGACATCATGGGGGGGGGGGGTCAGTCGCGGCTTTTTCGGCGACCTGCTACGACTGTGACAGTCGCTGGCAGTTGCCAAAAAAATTGCCTAAGTGGGACAGGTCCCTAACATTCCACTTTTTTACACAGAACAACATTTTTACAGAGTACTCCAGGTGTGGTCTGGTGGACAAATTACAGTAGATTTCTTTACTCTCACAGTGCAGACTTGTAATAGCATACCATTTGAAAAAAGAATGTAAGAACTTCAGAAATAAGAGCAGCATTAGGCCATGTGACCCCTTCAATATGCTCCAATATTCATTCAGATTAGGCTGCTTTGATCTTGGTCCTTGTCTACCTTCCAGCCTGTTGCTCATAATATTTGACTGTTCTCCAAATTGCTGATCCACAACTTTCCATGGTTTACACACAAACGTATATGAACCATAACCTTCCAGGATATTGTACTAATGTATGATTTTTTTAAAAATGTTTCTTACTAAATTGGATAATTTGTCTGTTCACATCATATTGTATCTGACACGTTATTTTTATATCAGCCTCTTTTTGTCTTCCCTCAGTTTATGTTTCCAATCTAAATCCGGGTTTGATCCTGACTACGGGTGCTGTCTCTAAGGATTTTGTACATTCTCCCCATGGCTGCGTGGATTTTTTGTGGTTTCCTCCCACTTTCCAAAGATGTACAGTAGGTTGGCTTCAGTACAAATCGATTGTAATGATCTATGAACTCCATGTCCACACTCAGTTTACTAATCCTCAGTGTGTACGAGCACATGATCCCAAAGCACACAATCTCTAACCCTGCCTCACAACCTCTTCTGACAATCTAGATGCACCAAGTAAGTAACGACCTCTCATCTAAAATTAACTATGATCCTGTCAAACAAAAGCTCTCTTTCATAAATTTGTGTCATCTAGCATAACCATGTTAATTTTCAAAAGGGTCTGTAATTCTAATATTCCCTATCAATTATATGAAGTTACTGGAACTAATTTATCATTCACTGTTTTCTCTTGAACAGCCAACATGGACCATTATAAAATGTGCAGAATTCTGGGAAATCAAAACCAATGCATCCACAATCTTTTTTTTTTAAATCGTGGGGGATGCAGGGGAATTGTCAGCTTTTAGTCCCACTAAATGCCCCAGTGACAGACTATTTTGTACCACCTGTTCATTTTACATCTTCATTTACAGTAGAAATTAACTTCTGCACTATTTCTGGAATGTGTGCTTTTGTCTTCTGCCATGGAGACTTAAAAAGGATTTGTTTAAAGTTGCTGCCAAACCCTTATTGCCCATCAGACAGAGACAGGATATGCTTACTTCTGTTGAATTCTTCCTCTCTTAGTAATGGCAAAAGCTGTTATAATTTGTTTTTATGACTTGCTGGTTTATTTGCAGTTGGAATTCCTTTTGTGTAATTTGTACACATTGAATGAGATGAACCTTCTGCTGATGTGCCAGTTAGTCGCGAGAATCTGTTTGCCAGCTCTGAGAGTAGCAAAATAGATTTCAGGAATGTCTATGCCTAGCTTTGATCCTGCATACTAATTTTCTACAAAAGATGATGGCACCCTTTTAAAAGCTGCAATCATTCAACTCTCTTGTGTTGAACGTGTACAGAGTGAAACTATCACCAGCATTTAAAGGGACAGTGACCCTAACCATGCCATTATTCACTGTTGCAAGCAATTCATAATCTCGAGTCCCACTGATTAAAAACAATGAGTTATCTTTCTCTTCTTCCAATTAACACTTTTTCACCCCTGCATTTCCCTATCCCACCAAAAATAATAATGTCATTTAACAAACCCAACACCACCAAAACTGCCACATTCGGTCTAAGATTCTCAATTACAAAATCAGTGCAGAAGAGTTCAATGTCATGTAAAAGGCAGGAATACATTCCAACTATACAGCCACACTTGTGTAGAAATTCTGGTTCCATGTACTAAAGTTAACAATTAAAGTGGTTACATTGTCATGAGACACCATCTACAGTTTAAAAAAACCAGCTATAAATCTACCTGTGTAGGAAGGAACTGCAGATGCTGGTTTAAACCGAAGATAGACACAAAAAGCTAGAGTAACTCAGCAGGACTCAGGCAGCATCTCTGGAGAGAAGGAACAGGTGACATTTCGGGTCAAGACCCTTCTTCAAATCTACCTGCAGTTTTATGCTATATTGAAAACATAGAAACAAAGAAAATAGGTGCAGGAGTAGGCCATTCGGCCCTTCGAGCCTGCACCGCCATTCAATATGATCATGGCTGATCATCCAACTCAGTATCCTGTACCTGCTTTATCTCCATACCCCCT
This sequence comes from Amblyraja radiata, assembly GCF_010909765.2. Classification (NCBI taxonomy): domain Eukaryota; kingdom Metazoa; phylum Chordata; class Chondrichthyes; order Rajiformes; family Rajidae; genus Amblyraja; species Amblyraja radiata. Next base: position 1,830,839 of record NC_045980.1, read on the forward strand.
GATCCCATTAGCCACATGGGGCACATCTAACTCCCTCTTAAATATAGCCAATGAACTGGCCTCAACTACATTCTGTGGCAGAGAATTCCAGAGATTCACCACTCTCTGTGTAAAAAATGTTTTTCACATCTCAGTCCTAAATGATTTCCCCTTTACCCTTAAACTGTGACCCCTTGTTCTGGACTTCCCCAACATCGGGAACAATCTTCCTGCATCTAGCCTTAAGAATTTTGTAAGTTTCAATAAGATCCCCCCTCAATCTTCTAAATTCTAGCAAGTACAAGCCGAGTCTATCCAATCTTTCTTCATATGAAAGTCCTGACATCCCAGGAATCAGTCTGGTGAACCTTGTCTTGTGTCAAATGTCTTGTGTGCATGCACAGACATCACGTTACAGATGTCACAGCTCGTAAAACAAGATTAGGTTAAAGATGAAAATGGGATTTGACAAGTAAACAGAAGATGAAAGCAATTTGAACATTTTGCTTACGTGAGGACCAAGAGGCAGTGGTTGGACAAAGTGGCTAACACAGTTGGGAGATTGAGCGAGTGTTCACGCCAACACGGTGTGAACGTTCCTCAGATGTAGACAGGTCTTCAGCAGCACAAGGAAGGGTGGGTTGATTACGACAATTAGCGAATCTAGTCCTATAAATGCCAGAAACATGGTGGGGATCCTGCTGCTGTAAATCATTACTTGAGGAAACGGAGTCACCGTTTAAGACAGGATTGTGGGAAAACTGATTCTCTCAAAAAGGTTTGTACACTCATAGAATGTTCTTGTGTTTGAACATGTTTAAAGCGGTAGATGGGTACTTGATAGACAAAAGGATGACAGGTTATCACAGGTGGATGGAAATATGGAGTCGAGGTTACAGTCACATCAGTTGTGATCTTATTAAATAGTAGAGCAGGCTTGAGGTGTGTGGCCTTACCCTAGGCTTGCAGCCTGGTGTTTCTTTGGTCTGGCATCATTGTAAACTATTTGTGTCCAGGATGTGGGTTTCAGGCCATCTTGTGACTTTGACTGATTGGAATATGAAACTGCCCCACCAGCGTGTTTCAGAAGAATTTACTCAATTACGGGCTAATAATGGGAAAAAAGCTCATACTTAAATTCTGGAAAAATGCGCCTACACCAACAATAAAAATGTGGATATCAAATATGTTTGAAACACTACATCTGGAAGAGATGAGATTCCTCTTAGCAGGCAAAGCAGACCACTTCCAAAAGACGTGGTCTACGTTTTTGGAACTATTACAAGCATAAGGTGCAATAGTAATTTAATAAATAAATAAATAAATAAATAAATAAAAGGTACCAGGATCTGGCAACGGGGGGTAAAAAAAAAAACCCCTAACAAAAACAGACTTGGTTGGTAGTCCCCTTTCTGCGGAGTTTAATGTTATAATAGAGCGATTGTTTCTCCTTTCTTTTTCCTTCTTTTCTAGGGTCTACTTTCTTTCTTTACTTCCTTCTCTAACTTCTTTTCTAAGGGGCTTTCTTTTCTCAACACTCTCCTGCACCTTCACGACTCTTGCGCACTTTCTTTACTTCCTTTACTTCTATCTTTTTCTTAAAGCTCAAAAAATGAAGCGGTACAAAAAATGTATTAAGGCATATGTGTTGTGTATTATTGTAACTTACCGTACTTCTAATAAAAAAAAATTTTTAAATAAAAAAAATAAAAAACTGCCCACCAGCAAACACTGGGGACCATGATCAACATTGCCAATAATTTGCGACATTCAATTGATTTTTCCAAAATGGGACTCAATTAACACGTGGAATGACATTAATTATCTCTCAATTTCCCATGGCATCAACTCGCTTCTTCCTCCACTAGGAGGATTTAAAATGTTCAGCAACTGGGAGATCCGGTCGACCTTAGAGGGCCAATCCCAAGTGTCCGACTCTTGCGATCTACTTTTGGTCTCGCCCATGTACACAAGGCCACATCGGGAGCACCAGATGCAGTAGATGAGGTTCCAGGAGGTAAACTGAACCACTGTCTCACCTGGAAAGACTGCAGGGAGGTGAGGGGGGAATGATAGGGATAGAGAAAGGTATTACATCTGCTGCAGTTACAGGGGAAAGTACTTGGTGAGGGGGTGGTTTGAGTGGGAACATGAGTGAGCCAAGCATTTGTGGAGGGAGCGGCCTGTGCGGAAGACGGAATGGGAATGGGATGGGAAGAGGTGAATGGTGGGGGGATCACGTTGAAGGAGATAGAAAAGTCGGAGGATGATGTGTTGGATGCAGAGGCTGGTGGGGTGAAACATATTGAACGTATTAACATAATTAAATCTCTTCCTCACGCTGCTAATAAGAATTTATTTGACAGAAGCAAGGGGCAAGGTAAATACAGTCTCTGTAAGCACATATGGTGGAAGCGTAGACATCGTGAATCCAAGAAGCACAGCTCTGGGAAAGGACATCTGAAGCAAATTTCTACCATAACTTCAGTGGAAGCACAGTAATCCCAACCACTATAAAGGCATCAGTATCACTTGCTCTATTTCCCCCAGAGTTTTCACTGCTCCTCGGCTGAGCTATAAAGGACGTGCCCCACTTACGCGATTTTTTTTGGCGACTTGCTGGCACCCCTCACAGTCGCAGCAAGTTGCCCAAAATGTTCAACATGTTGAAAATTCCGCAGCGACCAGAAAAAGGTACGACTCTTTGGACGACTACTCATGACCATACAGGCGTCACCCCGCGATGTCGTGAGTAGTCGCCCAAAGAGTCGTACCTTTTTCTGGTCGCCGCTGGATTTTCAACATGTTGAAAATTTTCGGCAACCTGCTGCGACTAAGACAGCTGCCGGCAGTCGCCCAAAAAAAATCGCATAAGTGGGACAGGCCTTAAGGGAAGAAGACCTTTTTGAATACCTTTGTGGTTTCTTCTGTCTCCACTCCAAATATACACCTGGTGGATGCAGATGGAAAAATTAAGACAATTCCTTCAGGCTCACAAGTTACTGCACAGCTAAAAGTAAGCAATGCACACTTAACAATGCCGCATGAACAATGTTGAACATTGGCATCATCATTTGCACCAACTGCATTGCTGACTAGAGAGCAGAGCCAGTATCACATTGCACCTCAGCTGCATGACACAATTAAAATGTAAACAGCTCATCAGCACTCAATGCTCACGTTTTTATTTGCTCTGCAAGAAATCTAAGAGAGAAATTGAGAGTCTTGCAGCAAAAACACACAGAATGCCTGCCTATGCAGTCACCCCCCACACAACGTGAATCCCAGTTTAGACCAGGAGAAAAGTTGGACAAATGTAAGGAAAGTTTGTCATCCTATGGAACAAATCGGATTAAATGCTCAGTTATTTAAAAAGGCAGATTAATGGATAAGCAGGCCCCTGGTCCTCAATCTCCTGATCTGGTTTAAGGATACAAAAGTTACCGCATTTCAGCATAGGTCAGGAGGTTGTCCAGCTTCATTTATCCTATTAAGCCAATGACCAAACAATGCGCATAAACCAGTTTGCTGCATGGCGCCATCACAGCTCTATACCCTCGGGGCATGGGCTGGCTCTTAAAAGGTGCCTCTAGTGACCCATAGCAGCCCAAAACCCCACCTCTGCTTTCAATGAAGGCTTGCAGCTTGGAACAAAAGGGGTCAGCTTTAACTGGACCCAAAGGGTCCTTAAAGGAAAACTGATGCAATGGTTTCTAATAGGTGCTTAACCCCCTCCTTTTGTGAAAGGGTTTCAGCATTAAAACCTTACAAAGAAATGCAGAATCTTCTCTTTCGAAACCAGGCCAGACGATTTCAGGAGTTAATCCGCATGGGTTCTGAACAGAGGCTTTTTTTAACCTCAATGCAAATAAATGTTCTTTCTAGGAGAGACGCAAAATTGTGAAATCTGGGATAATTCTGCCTGAGCTTGCTACCAATAAGCAAGATGAGACCCAGCAACTGGTCGGTTAAAATGCAGAACTTCAAAATAGCATTGTCAATACAATAATAACTTGATATAAATGTGATTAATACAACAAAATAAAAAAATAATGAGCTGGGGGTGGGGGGGTGGAGTGAGGAATGAAAGGTGTGGACATCCACTCACAATGTAACACTGTAAGCCTTTAGTTTGCTTCAAGATGCATGTTTACTACTTGCTTCGGACAGCCTTGCAACCTGTGCTACTAATCCGCTTCAAAAAGAGCATCAACAGAGTTCTGACTAACATTGTCACCGATCCTGTCATCAAAATGTGTTTCACAAACTCATTTTTCCTGCTCAGCCTGCATGAAGCAGAAAAACGTCAGCCCACCACATGACAAAGCCTCACTGACGGAGCCAGGCAGGAATGACGACCCTCATCGCCCACAACAAACGGTGGCACACGGTGGTGCAGTGGTAGAGTTTCTGCCGTACAGCTCTTGCAGCACTGGAGTGCCGGGCACAATCCCGACTACGGGTGCTGTCTGTACGGAGTTTGTGCGTTCTCCCCGTGACCTGCGTGGGTTTTCTCAGAGATCTTCAGTTTCCTCGCACACTCCAAAGTCGTACAGGTGTGTAGGTCAAAATGGCTTGGTGTATGTGTAAAGTTTGTGTAAGATAGTGTTAAGTTGGTTGGTGCGGACTCGGTGGGCCGAAGGGCCAGTTTCCGCACTGTATTTCTAAACTAAATAAACATTTAGAAAATAAAACGTTGCCAATTTTTTTCCTGCCCCAGAAACGGTTGCATTCCTGACATTGCAAAGTTGATCGCCGCTCGATATGTGTTTAAATGTAACATTCTGGCTGCCCCCCATGTCATGAACTGTGCTCTGAAAGAAGGAACATTCTTTCTTCCTTCTCTCTTTTTGTCAATGTTTGAACTCCAGTGTGGGTTGCAAAACATGTGGAACTGTTTCTGAGGTTTTCACATTTCCCTGGCAACATCCCAGACAGAACCTCAATAGAAGGCCAAATCAACCTTAAAGCCAATAGACTGCTAACTTGTTAACTTATTCCCTCTGTAGTCTCCACTCCTCATGTATTACAGCAGCTGAGTCACTTTGTGCTTTGAATCCATGAAACCTTCCAGTACTTTGTCACCTGTGGCTCTGGGCTTCATACATGAGTTATTCCCACTGGCAACATTTTAAAACTGCCAGGGACCCACAATGACAATCAATGTAACATTTGTATGAATCTGTTTGACTACAGTGGGCATACACAAGCCTGCTTTTACTTCCAATCTTGACATACGTTCTTTATGAATTAATGAGTTCCTAAGTGATAGGATCAGAATTAGGCCAAGTCTACTCCGCCATTCAATCATGGATGATCTAACTCTCCCTCCTAACCCCATTCTCCTGCATTCTCCCCATAACCTCTGACTGTACTAATCAAGATTCTATCTTTCTCTGCCTTAAAAATATCTATTGACTTGGCCTCCACAGCCTTCTGCGGCAATGAATTCCACAAGTTCACCACCCTCTGACTGAAGAAATTCCTCCTCATCTCTTCCTAAAGGAACGTCCTTTTATTCTGAAGCTATGACCTCCAATCCTAGACTAGTGGAAACATCTTCTCCACATCCACTGTTCCATGGTGAGCCACTGGGCACAGGCATTCTCGGTATTGGTTACCTTTGTTACCTCATTCATTGAGATTTGAGGCCCATAACAGCCCCTTTCTTTCATCTGCTTTGCTGGTCAGTATGTGTGTTCTTACTGACATCTAGTAACTCAGCATAAACTTGGCATCAATGGGCAGCACAGTGATACAGCTGGCAGTGGTGAAGGATCTCAGCTCCAGTGATGTGGCTTCAATCCTGACCATGTGGAGTTTGTACATTCTCCGTGTGACCACCCTGAATACTCCAGTTTCTTCCAATGTCCCAAAGATGTGCAGGTTGGTAGATTAATTGGTCAGTGGAAGTTATCCCTAATGAGTAGATGAGAGGACGAATTGATAGGAATGCAGGAAAATAAAAAGGGATGAGTGTAAGATTGGTGTAAATTAGTGTTTAGTTGGCATGAACTCTGTGAGACCGAAGGACTACTTCTGTTCCATGCGAGTCCATAACTCAAATCCAAATCAGACCTGCTTGGATGGACACAAAAACTGGAGTATCTCAGTGGGACAGGCAGCGTCCATGGAGAGAAGGAATGGGTAACGTTTTGTGTCGACACCCTTCTCTCGACCCAAAATGTCACCCATTCCTTCTCTCCAGGGATGCTGCCTGTCCCGCTGAGTTACTCCAGTTTTTTGTGTCTATCTTTGTTTTACACCAGCATCTGCAGTTCCTTCTTACACATTTGATCAGACATTCTTGGCCTCCTGTGGTTCCGTTCCTGACTGCAGGTGGGTGGGGTGAGAACAGATGGATGGTGAGGGGGGGGATGGGAAGAAGATTATTTTGTCTATTGGGCCGATCAACACACAGCCAGGGGTGGAGTAGAGTTGTGTCTTGTCGAGGGCGGGTCTTGTCATGGACACCAGCATCGGGAAAGGTGTGGATAGGAAAGGGCAGTGTCACTTTAAATGGAATACGATTGAAAAGATATAGTAAAATGATAATAGGCATTGAAGGCCTGTAAATGTACAATAGCGATCGGAAGGGCTGTGGCTCCCACAGCTCCAAGTCAGATACAAAGTGTGGCGGCAGACATGGCAGTACTGGTTGTACCCGTGCATTGTTCACAGGGTTCCAGCTGGATGATAGCAGCACTCAGACAATGAACAGCAATGAAAGGGTTTGATACAGGGCCTGTGATATTGATATCAGATCTGGTGTTACACTAGACAAAGTCTGGCTCTTATCCCTTCCCACGTCAGAAAAGAATAGACGTTGGCTCACAGCCACAAGGTGATTATATGACCAGCCCGACAAAAAACCCAAAAACCGGTTCTCTCCCAACATCCCCCCACCCCCCCTCCTCCTTCCCCCCAACTCTATAGATTATTTCAAACTTTTAAGTTCAATAAAAGATCACCTCTGTGTGATCTTGATTCATCTAATGTGATATCCTGTTTCCTGAGGGGTTTTTATTGCTCTCTTTCATCTGCAAGATTAAAAATACAGCAGGGTTGATTTTTCTGAATCTAGGTCAGCTTGTTCCCTAAACTACAAAAGTAATAGTGAACTATCTGTGATTAATCGGCTGTTGTTGTTGCCTGCCTTCCACATCCAGAGAACACAAACTAACATTAGTTCTCGGAAACACAATTGATCTGAAATTGACATTGATAGTCGATGCTGGGATTGTTGGTGAGCTGCCTTCCTGCTTTGCACGTCAGATTCCAGAACGTACACCGCATTTCATCTGTCCTTAAGGTAGACAAAAATGCTGGAGAAACTCAGCGGGTGCAGCAGCATCTATGGAGCGAGGGAAATAAGCAACGTTTCGGGACGAAACGTTGCCTATTTCCCTCGCTCCATAGATGCTGCTGCGCCCGCTGAGTTTCTCCAGCATTTTTGTCTACCTTCGATTTTTCAGCATCTGCAGTTCCTTCTTAAACACAATCATCTGTCCTTGATACAAGTCCACTGATCAGAACGTTACTGTGAGGACCTGGAGTGAGACCGGTACGAACGACCCCATGTTGTGTCACCACAGTAGGCTTGTGACTGGAAGGAGTCTTTCTTGGGACTAAGGAACAGGCAAACTACAGCAAACACTTCTGCTGGATGCTCCAGTTCCTCCCCACATCTCAAATACGTGCGGGTTGTGGTTACGTGGCTGCTATAAGTTGCCCTTGAGAGCGCAGACGAGTGGGGGAATCGTCACACACGTCCTCTTCAACTTATGACAGAGTTCCATTCCTCAGAACTGTTGACTAGTTGGAAGTGAACAAAATCAATGTGTTGGAAAAGATTACTGAAACAGCCGTGATAGGGGAACGACCGGGTGGGGAGGAATGGCCACCAGCCCACCTCACTGACTCAGTTGGTGAGCAAGTTCACTTTAGTTTACTTAGTTAATGAAATATGTTTGTCAATGAAAACTTGATATTTGTGATTCAAACCACGATAGGCAGATTGCTGATGTCTTTGTCGGAAAGGCTCCAACTCCATGGCAGTGTGGTTGGTTCCCTGTGAAATGGCCAGGCATGAAACTCCATTCAAGCTATCAGGATGGTCACTAAATAGTGTCCCTGCCAGTGATGACCACATCCTCCAATCTCCCAGTTGCCAAACACTTTAACTCTCCTTCCCATTCCCACACTGATCTTTCTGTCCTAGGCCTCCTCCACTAGGCGTGAGGCCAAACATAAAGTGAAGAAACAGCATCTCATATTTTGCTTGAGCAGCTTACAGCCAAGTGGTATGAATATTGATTTCTCTAACTTTAAGTAACCCTGGCATTCCCTCTCTCTCTATCCCTCTCCCACCCAAGTCACAGCAGCTTCTTGTTCTCACCTAGCAAACAGCAAACAATGGCCTGTTTCTTTTAGCATCATTACTTTTTTGCAAATCTTTCATTCATTGTTCTATATTTCCCGACATCATCTCGTTTCCCTTTCCCATGACTTTCAGTCTGAAGAGCAGTCTCGACCACAAAACGTCACCCATTCCTTCTCTCCAGAGATGATGCCTGTTCCGCAGTTACTCCCGCATTTTGTGTCTCGAGAATAAAGGGAACTGCATCCAAAGCAGAGAGGGATTGTAAATAGCCTCCAGGATAATTGCACTTCCATGATTCAGTTTATTCTGTTTACTTCATTCTACAGCTGATACTGAATTTCTGATGAGACAGAAAGCTCCTCAGTAGTGAATTAATGCAGACCATTATCACATTGTATAAAGCACACCCAGTCAGAGTGTGTGATTTATCTATACATCGAGCAAACTATTTTTAACAGAGAAGATATCAAGAAAGATGATGGAAAGCTCGGCCACAGGGATAGGTTGTAAGGAGCATCTTAAAGGAGAAACAAGCGGTAAGGTAGCAGGGAGGTCATTTCAAAGCTTGGCCTATTTTTTTGTGTTAATTGTTCCCTTGAGGAAACAGGACTCTTAAAATCTACTTCTTACATAGAAACATTGCAAATTGGTGCAGGAGTAGGCCATTCGGCCCTTCGAGCCAACACCACCATTCAATATGATCATGACTGATCATCCATAATCAGTACCCCGTTCCTGCCTTCTCCCCATATCCCCTGACACTTTTTAGCTCACCTCACATTTTATTCCATCCAACCCTTGGAACTGATAGCCTTGTATATTCCTCGTGTAGGAAAGAACTGCAGATGCTGGTTTAAACCGAAGATAGACGTAAAAAGCTGGAGTAACACAGCGGGACAGGCAGCATCACTGGAGAAAAGGAATGGGTGACGCTTCGGGTCGAGACCCTTCTTCAGACAGGACCCGAAACGTCGCCCATTCCCTCTCTCCAGAGATGCTGTCTGACCCCTTGAGTTACTCCAGCTTTTTGTGCCTATCTTTGATTATTTATTAACTGTTTAAAAGGACATGTTCACACTGCAGTTGAAACAATTTGTTCAGACCAATTGTAAGTACTGGTGATGCTGGGAATGTATCTGTTAGGTACAGATGTATCATAACCACTTTCTTTCATAGATCAGCGAACTACACGTCACCAATTCAGAGTGAAATTACTGTCATTGTGGAAGCTTTTAATTTGTAGTTTGTCCAAATTTAGCGACTCTTATGTTATTTCCTGAAATTCAATTAAGGTTTAACGAGCCAAATTGCACAGCAAAAATGCCGAAGCAGAGACGTACAAGTGGCTAAAATAAGATTGCTTTACTCTTCGTGTAGTATTAAAATACAACACGGGCCTGATGGTCTGCATCCCAGGGTACTCGAGGAGGTGGCTCTAGAAATCGTGGATGCATTGGTGATCATTCTCCAATGTTCTATAGATTCAGGATCAGTTCTTGTTGAGGGTAGCTAATGTTATCCCACTTTTTAAGAAAGGAAGGAGAGAGAAAGAAGGGAATTATAGACCAGTTAAGGGCCTGTCCCACATAGGCGACCTTATTTTGCGAGTTCAGGAGACTCTGCGCTCGCCACATGGTCGTAGGTGGTCTCTGGTGAGTCTCCTTCTTGGTCAAGAGGACTTCCCACATGGTGGTAACTACTCATGGCCTCAGTATGGTCGCGGAAATGTTTTCAACATGTTGAAAGATTTTTCGTGACAGAAAATTGGTCGCCATGGAGAAAATCGATACTTTTGAAGTTGTAGTGCAGTGGTACTTGGGTCGGCATGTCGTTGTAGGTAGTCGAGGTAACGTAGGTAGTTTTAGTTAATCTCCTTTGCTGACCGGGCATTTTAATAGGCTCATTGGGGGGGAAAAACCGTAAGCACGAGTTTTCAGAACTAAGGAAAACCGACCGGTAATGTTAAATGCCCGCTATACTTCACAGCTGTGTATCTCTGGCTTATTAAACGTTGTGTGGCTTCTTAAAAGTGTCTCCACTCCTTTCCCTCCTCTTTTCCACCCCCCCCCTGCTCTTTTAAAGGACTTACCATATACTGTGCTAGCCATCTTTAACCTTCCTGTTCATCGCAGGTGTCACCATGGCTTTGCACCGTGTGAATTTCAGACACACCCCCGTTTTGTGTGTGTGTGTGTGTGTGTGTGTGTGTGTGTGTGTGTGTGTGTGTGTGTGTGTGTGTGTGTGTGTGTGTGTGTGTGTGTGTGTGTGTGTGTGTGTGTGTGTGTGTGTGTTCCACGCTGACGGTCGTTCCAGACAGACAGTCCGCTGAAAAGTTGCGTAAGTGGGACAGGCCCTTAAGCCTGACATCGATGGTGGGAAAGATGCTGGAGTCAATTATAAAAGATGAAATAGCGGCACATTTGGATAGCAGTAACAGGATCGGTCCAAGTCAGCAAGGATTTATGGAGGGGAAATCATGCTTGACAAATCTTCTGGAATTTTTTGAGGGTGTAACAAGTAAAATAGACAAGTGAGAGCCAGTGGATGTAGTGTGCCTGGACTTTCAGAAAGCATTTGATAAGGTCCCACACAAGAGATTAGTGGGCAAATTTAGAGCACATGGCATTGGGTGGAAGGTATTGACATGGATAGAAAATTGGTTGGCTGACAGGAAACAAAGAGCAGGGATTAACGGGTCCCTTTCAGAATGGCAGGCAGTCACTAGTGGGGTGCCGCAAGGCTCGGTGCTGGGACCGCAGCTATTAACAATATACATTAATGATTTAGATGAAGGAATTAAAAGTAGCATTAGCAAATTTGCAGATGACACAAAGCTGGGTGGCAGTGTGAACTGTGAGGAGGATGATATAAGGATGCAGGGTGAGTTGGACAGGTTGGGTGAGTGGGCAGATGCATGGCAGATGCAGTTTAATGTAAGGTTATCCACTTTGGAGGCAAGAACGGGAAGGCAGATTATTATCTGAGTGGTGCCAGGTTAGGAAATTAGGAAGTATGAGACCTGGGTGTCCTAGTACATCAGTCACTGAAAGTAAGCATGCAGGTACAACAGGCAGTGAAGAAAGCTAATGGTGTGTTGGCCTTGATAAAGAGAGGAGTTGAGTAGAGGAGCAAAGAGGTCCTTCTGCAGTTGTACACGGCCCTGGCGAGACCACACCTGGAGTATTGTGTACGGTTTTGGTCCCCTAATTTGAGGAAGAACATTCTTGCTATTGAGGGTGTGCAGTGTAGGTTCACAAGGTTAATTCCCGGGATGGCGGGACAGTCATATGATGATAGAATGGAACGACTGGGCTTGTATTCACTGGAATTTAGAAGGATGAGAGAGGATCTTATAGAAATATATAAAATTATTAAGGGATTGGACCCGCTAGATGCAGGAAACATGTTCCCGATGTTGGGGGAGTCCAGAACCAGGGGCCACAGTTTAAGAATAAGGGGTAAGCCATTTAGAACTTAGACGAGTAAAAACATTTTCACACAGAAAGTTGTGAATTTAAGGAATTTGCTTCCTCAGAAGGCAGTGGTGGCCAACTCACTGGATGTATTCAAAAGAGAGTCAGATGGAGCTCTTAGGCCTAGCGGAATCAAGGGATATAGGAAGTAGGCAGGAACGGGGTACTGATTGTGGGGTACATGATCACATTGAATGGCGGTGCTGGCTCAAACGGCTGAATGGCCCACTACTGCACCTATTATCTACTGTATGTATCTAATAGACAGAAAATTCAGCATCCACATGAAACGCAAAATTCGTCCAGTTTAAAAAATGAACGTCCACATAAAAAGCAGCATCGACGTGAAACAATACAGGTGTATTAGACACAGTGGTGCAGCATAATTAGAGCTGAGAAATAAGTGCCATTTCTATCACCTCAAATTCCTCAACATTTCTAACAATCACCATTTCACCTGTTCCAACACTGATGTAATCCAGAGGCGTAGACCAAATGTGTAGGAAGGAACTGCAGATGCTGGCTTACACACAGGTATACATTGTACCTGTTATCTCTGTAAACAACAGTCTAGCCACTACACTTTACCCCATTCGATATGAAGCAGTTTGAGATGGGGATGTGAGCAGAATGACCCAGGGTTCAGTTGCTGTAAGAGTTGTCATAAAGCAACATGCTTCTGAACGGACAGTAGGTGCAATCAGACAGTACAGACAGCCTCACACCAAACCCCAAAAGTCAGCTCATAAAGCCAAGAAGCTGTTGAAAAGCACTGGTGAAGGGCAGCAGGTCAGTAATCATGCAGGCATGAAAGGGACCCGCGGGAATGCCTCTGGCTGGGTATTTTACACATCATCTCATTCAAATCATGTCGGGGCTTAAACAGAAATAATTACCAATATATTAGGTACAGGGCCCAGAGTTATGAAACGAGGCTCGACATATCCAGGAGTCGCTCCTTAAATTCTTTATGAAAACCTTGATTTTGTGCTACTACGGGATGGAATGCCTAGAGGCAGGGTTGGTGTAATGGGGGAAAGGAATTCACGTTGAGAATGAATCATTCTTGTGACTGGATCTCATTCTTCTCGTTATTCTTCCATTGATGATGTGGAATCTTTTTGCACACACGGGTGATAGTTCATTGTTCTATTTGAGTGGAAGAATGAGGTGATTCCTGTCACCTCTTTCCACGTGAAGGATGTCCAAATGGATCACATTCATATTTTGTGATTTTACTTTTAGTTTTAGAGATACAGCATGGAAACAGGCCCTTCGGCCCACCGAGTCCGCGCCGACCAGCGATCCCCACACCCTAACACTATCCTACACGCACTAGGGATAATTGATATTTGTACCATCAGCCGATTCACCTGCAAACCTGTAAGGATTTGGGGTGTGGGAGGAAACCAAAGATCTCAGAGAAAACTTATGTGGGTTTCGGGGAGAATGTACAAACTCCATACAGACAGCGCCTGTAGTCAGAATCGAATTCGGGTCTCTGGCACTGTAAGGCAGCAACTATACCGCTGTGTCACCATGCTGCCCTTCACAGAGTTTTAGGTGCAAGTGCAACCAGGAGAAGATGCAATGGAAAGTTCCTGTTGCGGCAGCTGATAAATTTAAGACAGTAAATCTGGAGTAAAGAGCTACCTTAAGGGATGGAGACAATGTAATTAAAATTCAAAAGTTCACTAATATCCTTAAATAAAATAAATCTACCTTGCCAGGCCACTATGTAACACAAATGCTCCAATGTTGCTTGATTCTTAACTACCCTCCGAAACAGCTGAGCAAAGCCACTCAATTTTGGGTGGATCAACAATACATTTTTGCCTTGGCACCAATATCCACAACATGTGAACAAGTGAATTACAAAATAACATGGCGACGTTAGAGGAGCAGGAACTTCTTCTGGTGTCTTGCTTGATATTTATCCTTCAATTCCCAACATAGATTGGTAGCAAATATTGTATTCTGGTTGAGTTTTCCTGCATTCCCACTTTTTATTTCCGATATCCAGTATCTGCAGTTATTTTTTGCTTTTCAACCAAAATTCGACTCATAGAGAGTCTGTGATACAGTGTGGAAACAGACCCTTCGCCCCAGCTTGCCCACACCGGCCAACATGTCCCAGCTACATAAGTGGCGGCGCTGCCCTGGCAGCAGCGGCTCGCCTGCAGTCCGTTTGTTTTTACTTTTTTGTGTTGTTTTTTTCGTTTTGTCTAGTTAAGTTTTTGGTTTTTAGGCTGTGTTTATGTGGGGGGGGGGGAGGGGGGTTGAAACAGGGCTTGCTGTCTCTCCCTTCGGGGAATGCAACTTTTTTGTCGTATCTCCCTTCTCTGCCTCCGTCTGCGCTGAGGCCTAATGGCGGAGCTGGCGACCTCGAGACTCCGGAGGCAGAGCCAGTCAGGACTTGTCCTGGGCTCGCTCCCGTGAGGGCGGTCCACCTCGGGGCTGGAACGGCGCTCCCGTGAGGGGCCCAGCTCGAGGGTAACGGCACTCCCGTCGGAGCGGCCCAGCTCGAGGGAGGAACGGCACTCCCGTCGGAGCGGCCCAGCTCGAGGGTAATGGCGCTCCCGTCAGAGCGGCCCAGCTCGAGGGTAACGGCGCTCCCGTCGGAGCGGCCCAGCTCGAGGGTAATGGCGCTCCCGTCGGAGCGGCCCAGCTCGAGGGTAACGGCGCTCCCGTCGGAGCGGCCCAGCTCGAGGGTAATGGCGCTCCCGTCGGGGCGGCCCAGCTCGAGGGTAATGGCGCTCCCGTCGGAGCGGCCCAGCTCGAGGGAGGAACGGCATTCCCGTCGGAGCGGCCCAGCTCGAGGGAGGAACGGCACTCACGTGAGGGCGATCCGGCTCGGGGCTGGAACGGTGCTCCGGTGGCTGGGACGGCGTTCTGGTGGCGGTGACCTGAGTCCTGGGTTCAGCCGCGGGCCAGTGGCTGCGACCGCTGGACTGGAGGGCGGCAGCTTCGACCACCCCGGGCCGGCCGGCCCGTGTTTGAGCCGGCCCGTTCGCGGAGCTCGGTGGGCCGCAAGACTGTTTGTACCATCGCCCGGTGGGGAATCGCCACAGAGGGAGAAGAGGAGGGAAGAGACAGCAGCCCTAAGATTTTTGCCTCCACCACAGTGAGGAGGTGCTTGGAGGACTCACTGTGGTGGATGTTAATTTGTGTTTATTGTTGTTTATTATTGTATGTATGACTGCAGGCATGAAATTTCGTTCAGACCGTAAGGTCTGAATGACAATAAAGGAAATTCTAATTCTTCTCATTCTAATTCTAGTCCCATCTGCCTGCGCTTGGTCCATATCCCTCCAAACCTGTCCTATCCATGTACCTGTCTAACTGTTTCTTAAACTTTGGGATAGTCCCAGCCTCACCTACCTCCTCTGGCAGCTTGTTCCATACACCCACCAACCTTTGAGTGAAAAAGTTGCCCCTCAGATTCCTATTAAATCTTTTCCCCTTCACCTTGAACCTGTGTCCTCTGGTCCTCGATTCCCTTACTCTGCATTTACCCGATTATTCCTCTCATGATTTTGTACACCTCTATAAGATCACCCGTCATCCTCCTGCGCTCCAAGGAATAGTCTATTGTCTATTGTCTAGAGACCCAGCCTACTCAACCTCTCCCTAAAGCTCACACCCTCTAGTCCTGGCAACATCCTCGTAAATCTTTTCTGAACCCTTTCAAGCTTGACAATATCTTTCCTATAACATGGTGCCCAGAACTGAACACAATATTATAAATGCACTCACCAACATCTTAAAGAACTGCAACATGACCTCCCAAATGACCTTCAAAATGAATCCAATTTCCTTCATTAACTTTCAATTATGGCACAAAAAATGGTGGCCTCTGATGTGTAACAGGTGCCAGAGGTTATGGGGAAATGGAAGGAGAATGGAGGAAGAGATAGATCAGCTATGATTGAATGGCAGAGTAAACATGATGGGCCAAATGGCCTTATTCTACTATCACAAATAAGCTTATGACTTTATGTACACAATAAGATTTCACTGTGTAGTTGATTATGTGAGAAAATAAAGCATTATTATTGGACTTTCCCATTCACAATTGCAAATCAGGAGCAAGTATATCTCCAGCATTCCGCTTGGGGAGTCTGCATCCTGCGGGCATGAACATTGAACTCTCCCAATTTTGTTAGCCCTTGCTGTCTCCTCCCCTTCCTCAGCCCTCGGGCTGTCTCCTCCCATCCCTCAGCCCTCGGGCTCCTCCTCCTCCTTTTTCCTTCCTTCTCCCCGCCACCCCCCTATCAGTCTGAAGAAGGGTTTCAGCCCGAAACGTTGCCTATTTCCTTCGCTCCATAGATGCTGCTGCACCCGCTGAGTTTCTCCAGCATTTTTGTGTATCTCCAGCATCATTGATAGTTAAAAAACCCATGTTGGGATATCACAAAATGTCTTTCTTTAAAACGCTTGGTTAGGTTTTCATTGAACATTCACTGTCTGTTTGATCCTTACACTGATGCAGACTAGCAACTTTCTTCCTATTAATGTGGTTTACATTTGAACCTAAAACTGAAGACATAGAAACACAGAAAATAGGTGCAGGAGTGGGCCATTCGGCCCTTCGAGCCTGCACCGCCATTCAATATGATCATGGCTGATCATCCAACTCAGTATCCTGTACCTGCCTTCTCTCCCTACCCCCTGATCCATTTAGCCACAAGGGCCACATCTAACTCCCTCTTAAATATAGCCAATGAACTGTGGCAGAGAATTCCAGAGATTCACCACTCTCTCTGTGAAAAATGTTTTCCTCATCTCGGTCCTAAAAGATTTCCCCCTTATCCTTAAACTGTGACCCCTTGTTCTGGACTTCCCCAACATCGGGAACAATCTTCCTGTATCTAGCCTGTCCAACCCCTTAAGAATTTTGTAATTTTCTATAAGATCCCCCCTCAATCTTCTAAATTCTAGCGAGTACAAACCGAGTCTATCCAGTCTTTCTTCATATGAAAGTCCTGACATCCCAGGAATCAGTCAGGTGAACCTTCTCTGTACTCCCTCTATGGCATAATGTTAGATCTCAGCAATTGACACATTTTATATTGATCCCATGCCATCACAGTATATAGGACCTCCAGTTTTAATCTCACAATCTACCTTGGAATATATTGCATGCAATTTAAACAATAAAAAAAAAACAATGAAAATTATGTACAAGAAGGAACTGCAGATGCTGGAAAAGGTAGACAAAAATGCTGGAGAAACTTCAGACTGAAGGAGGGTCTCGACCCGAAACGTTGCCTATTTCCTTCGCTCCATAGATGAGTTGAGTTTCTCCAGCATGTTTGTCTACCAATGAAAATTATGTAATCATTGAATACTTGACAATAAATGAATACTTGACATAACTTAGGTCAACAGCATTCTCAACTCTAGCTACTATTCCTGCTATTTGTTTCTCATGAATGAGATTCCATTTATTATAAAAATTGACTGCTGCCTTCAAATGACAGTCCATTAACACCTCAGTGTGTTGATCATCGATTGGCAAAGCTGTACAGATAAGGGAGCACTTGGATGTGATGGTTATCTCTGTAGCATTAGTAGGTCTCAGCTATGATGCAGATGGCTGTGCATCAACTAGTTTCAGCCAAGGTTGGGTCAATTTCAATTGTAATCTGTCAGCACTCACAAAGAAGCTTGATGTCTCAAATAATGACCACATGGGGTAAGGCGCGGGAACGTGGGCAAATAATGACCACATGGGGTAAGGTGCGGGAACGTGGGCAAATAATGACCACATGGGGTAAGGTGCGGGAACGTGGGCAAATAATGACCACATGGGGTAAGGCGAGGGAACGCGGGCAAATAATGACCACATGGGGTAAGGCGCGGGAACGTGGACAAATAATGACCACATGGGGTAAGGTGCGGGAACGTGGGCAAATAATGACCACATGGGGTAAGGTGCGGGAACGTGGGCAAATAATGACCACATGGGGTAAGGCGAGGGAACGTGGACAAATAATGACCACATGGGGTAAGGCGCGGGAACGTGGGCAAATAATGACCACATGGGGTAAGGCGCGGGAACGTGGGCAAATAATGACCACATGGGGTAAGGCGAGGGAACGTGGACAAATAATGACCACATGGGGTAAGGTGCGGGAACGTGGGCAAATAATGACCACATGGGGTAAGGTGCGGGAACGTGGGCAAATAATGACCACATGGGGTAAGGTGCGGGAACGTGGGCAAATAATGACCACATGGGGTAAGGTGCGGGAACGTGGACAAATAATGACCACATGGGGTAAGGCGCGGGAACGTGGGCAAATAATGACCACATGGGGTAAGGCGCGGGAACGTGGGCAAAAGAAGGCCGGGTGGAGAGAAAAGCGATAGTTAATGAGAAAACTTCGAAAGGCAGAAAACAAAAGTTGTGTCCATGAAGAACGTTAATTTAAAGCAGCAGTGGAGAATTATTTTTGATCACTTTGATCATTTCTGCCAGATGCAAACACTGCAAAGGCACCAGATGCGGAGAACTATTGCTGGTGATGGCATCAAGCTCCCCAGATCAGGAGGCTTCAGTGCAACATGTCAGCAGAGCTTCATGGTGTGAAGGAAGGAATGCAGATGCCGGTTTACACCGCAGATAGACACAAAATGCTGGAGTAACTTAGCGGAACAGGCAGCAACTCTGGAGAGAAGGAACAGGTGAGATTTTGGGTTGAGACTCTTCTTGCGACTTCACCCATTCCTTCTCTCCAGAGGAGATGCTGCCTGTCCCGCTGAGTTACTCTGGCATTTTGTGTCTACCTTCATGGTGTGAATGTCATTGGATGTCAATGCGCAAACTGCAGAGGAGGGAATAAAGCAATGGCCCCCTTTTCTCATCACTACTACTCGATGCCCGTTTTAAAATACATCACTCATTGGCATTGAGGTTATTGCTGTGAATGGCAAGTGTAGGCTCTCACTTCATGTGAAGGATTAGGCCTCATACTGGACTGGTTGACAATCTTGACTCCACCGCATAGCCAAGTGGCGGCTAAGTTCAACGCTGCTTGACACAACAAGAAAGGAGAAGCCTGACAAACATGATGGAAATCAAATTTTCACATGACAAAAAAAAAAAAGTTCTTTGGAGTCCTGAACAGAAAATGCTTGAAACTTCAAAATGTGACCTGAACCCATGGTCAACAAATGATTGAACTCAGTTCAAATCCAAGCCCAAAATAAAGAGGCAAATAAACAGTCCAAAGGGCAGCAGTCAATATGAAAGAAAAGGAAGTAAACAGTCGCGGGACCTTTCGACAGTAAAAATGACAAAATCCTAACCTTCCCTCTCTGCCTCTGCCACTCTGAAACACTGTGCTATTGTGACTACTCTGTGTTGGTGGTTCTCTACAGTTAAGGCTTAGTTCCACTTGCTTTCAGTTAAAGAAACTAAGACCACTCCCACCTCAGGTCCCGACGTTGTAGAGAAAGCAGAAGAAAACCAAAAAGATATGATGCAAACAATCTCAGCATTTAGCTGTAAAATGATTTGAGGCCCTAATCAGTGAGCATGTGGTGCAATCAGATTGAGGGCAGTGAACTGGATAAACCTTGGACATTTCATGGGTAAACAAGCAGCAGCCTAATAGATGGAAGTTGAATTGCCCCATATCCTGACAACTCATTTCCATCGGATTCACAGCATGAGAACAGAAGTGTGCAGGACGGATCTGCAGAAGCTGCTTTAAACCGAATATAGACACACAAAATGCTGGAGTAACTCAGTAACTCATGGGTGACGTTTAGGGTCAAGACCCTTCAACAGTCTGATCTCGACCCAAAAAACATCACCCATTCCTTCTCTCCAGAGATGCTGCCAGTCCTGCTGAGTTACTCCAGCATTTTATGTCCATCTATGGAGAACAGGATTGGCAGTGTGCTTCAAGGCAGAAAATATATGCTCAGTAAAAGTTTCTGGCGACTTACAAGGCTGATAGGGCATCTCCCGAAAAAATCCTATTACACAGCCATTAAACAGACAGGTTTATTCTGAAGAAGGCTCTCGACCCGAAACATCACCCATTCCTTCTCTCCAGAGATGCTGCCTGACCCGCTGAGTTACTCCAGCACTTTGTGTCTACCTGTAGTGAAAGGAAGATTGCCTTGGTTGTCATTTTTAAGATGTTGTGTTGAGTACAAAATACATCATCTTCCAAAAATCAAGCATTTTGCTTTAATGCAAAATTATTGTACTTTTCGTGCCTTCCAAAGTCATGAACAGACTAGTCCAGCAGAAAAGTATTGAAAAAAGGCAGCAGCATTGCAACTCATTCTGCAGAAGTGGAGTGTGTAGTCTTTCATTCTATCCACGTGACAGGTTTTAGATGCAGCAAATGACAGCCAGGGTTTTGGAGAGTTTGACAGCTGCTAACACCAAGTGACAATCAAGGGCAACTTTATTTTACACACCAAATAAAAAGGGAAAAATCACTCCAGGACTGATCTTTGGAAAGTTATCAATATCACTAAGGACAAAAAACGTTCTAGAATTAACATGATTTTGCACAAAGGATGGATTAATGTATAATGTTGCATTTTGAAGTTAGATCATTGCTCTCTTCATAAATTCGCCGTTTCCAGCTGGGCTAAAAAGCAAGGCTTTTGCTATAATTTAAAGATGCAAAGGGCAATGTGAGGAGAAAGATCCCTTTGTCTATCTAGTCTATCCTGGGCTATCGCCAATCCTCAACTTTTCACACTCCTGTCTGGCCAGCCAGCAGCAGACATCATGGTCTATCCCTCAGTTACTTTGCATGTTCTCAGCCAAGCTCTGGCTACACCCCACCACCATTTCTGCAGTCTCTCTGTATTTCCCGAGCAGATTTTGTTATTTGATGTGTTTTTGTGTCGCATGCTGCCAGTCCTTCAGCCCTGATTCATTCCTCCAAGACATGTTGAGGAGCATGTAGCCATTGTGCAATTAATGCTGGAAACAAGCAACTGCAGATGCTGGTTTCCAACAAAAAAAGTGCTGGAGTAACTCATTGGGACAGGCAGCATCTCTGGAGTCTGATGAAGGGTCCCAACCTTGAATGTCACCAATCCATTTACTCCAGAGATGCCGTCTTTGTGCAATTAGGGTTAATGAGCATTTAGGGTGTTAGAAAGGCAGAGCTTGTAGACCTACTGTTTAACAGTTTCCTCCACACAGCTCAATACTAACATCCGGTGATGTCTATATGGAGTGTGCACTTTCTCCCTGTGACCACTTGGGTTTCTTCTGGATGCCGAAGATAGACACAGGATACTGGAGTAAAGCCCCTGTCCCACTTAGGAGGCCTAAACAGCAACCTCTGGTGACCTTGCCTGCCACCCAAAAAAAAAATCAAGGTCGAGGTGACCTGCAACCTCCTACCACCTCCCACGCATATGTTGAAAACTTTCCTCGATTATGAAGAAAACTGGCGGGAAGAAGAAAAGAAGAGGAGGAGCCAGAGGGCTGAGAGAGAGCTGAGAAGGGGAGGAGACAGCAAGGGCTACAGGAAATTGGAGAAGTCAATGTTCAAGCGCTGGGGTGCAGACACAAATTGCCCCTCGTGTGTCGGTGAGCGGTAGAATCTGAAGGAGTAGATGGGAATATGAGGAGAACAAAATAGCATTAGCCGACGTGGAAGTGGACTTGGTGGACCAAAGGGTTGTAATGTATTCAATAAAAATAACTCAGGCAATGCATCCCAGCCTATCGCAGAATAATGGATACTACAAATTCTTATCCTTGGACAGGAAGCGGCAGGAAGAGACAAGAGGAAACAGCCTTATTCATGTGCGGTCGAGGGCTCTGCCAATGAAACGATCAAGCCTCGCTGGGAATGAGTTGCAAAGACAAAGCAACTTACTGATCATCACCTGTCCATTCACATGCAGTTAATAATGTTGGCAAAAGGAAACAAAGTGCTGGAGTAACTCAGCAGGTCTGGCAGCGCCTCTGGAGAACGTGGACGGGTGGCATTTCGGGTCGCGACCCTTCTTTGGGCTGATTGTAGAGGGAGGGGAGGAAAGCTGGAAAAGGCGAGAGGCAGGACAAAGGTCATCACAGGTGAGGGGGAGGGGGGCTTGATAGGAAGATGGTTGGAACAAAGGCCAGTGTCAAGAAGGCATGATGGGTTTGAAGAGTGGTGGATTGTGAAGCAGGAGGGGGGGGGGGGAGAAATAGATGGGAGTGCCGGTGGAGCACAGGTCAGAAGGGGCAGTGGGGTGGGGGATAAGGGGGGGAGCTTTGTGTCCTATTGTTTAGGTTACTTTAATTTAGAGATACAGCGCAGCCACAGGCCCTTCGGCCCAGCGAGTCCGCACCAGCCAGTGATCCCATTGACTCTATCCTACATTCACCAGGAACAATTTACAAGCCAATTAACCTACAAACCTTTACAACTTTGGAGTGTGGGAGGAGACCGAAGATCCCAGAGAAAAGCCACACAGGTCACGTGGAGAATGTACAAACTCTGTGCAGACATGCCCCCGTAGTGAGGATTGAACCGGGGTCTCTGGCGCTGTAAGTGTTGTTAGGCAGCAGCTCTACCGTTGCGCCACCGTATTAACCTTTGTGTTCCCCTTTGTGTATTATAACCAGCTAGTTCTTTGTTTCTATCTGATGATGTTGGCAGCTTTGGAGTTGTGTATCCGGTGTACGCGGGAAAGAAACAGAAGCAATAACTGCGGGGAAGGGATAAACATGGGACATTCCACACTGGAACTCCACGCAGATGCTGCAGAATGGTGGAGGAATGCAGCCGGCTCTCACATGCTGCCTTTTGGAGAAGACTTTAATGA
Source organism: Amblyraja radiata (assembly GCF_010909765.2). Classification (NCBI taxonomy): domain Eukaryota; kingdom Metazoa; phylum Chordata; class Chondrichthyes; order Rajiformes; family Rajidae; genus Amblyraja; species Amblyraja radiata. The sequence continues at coordinate 1,853,477 of NC_045980.1, forward strand.
CTCTCAGGCAGATTTAAAAGATCCCTCCACATATTTTCAACGCAGAGCAGGTGATTTCCCTCCAGCATTCAGACAATATTTATCTCTCAGTTTCTATCACTAAAATGAACGGAATCAATTGTTATTATATTTAGGCATAAAAGAACATGCTGAATTACCTGTCACGTGTATTACACCAAAGTATGTCAACACTTCAAGAAGTACCCCCTTGCCTGTCCAGACCTGGTGAACACCCCCGAGGTCCAAAAAATGGCAAACATTTGTTCTTTTTAAATCTAACATCAATCATTTTTTCCAGTGGCATAGCATAGCTTAGATGCTGTTGCCTTGGTGACACCAAGTACTGGTAATAATGAAAGCAATGCCTTTTCACAAAAAAAAAAAAGAATCTTTGTGCTCTACAATAATAAATACTTGGGCAGTAAAAGCAATAATTTAACGTCAACAATTTTGTGCTGTTCAACTGCTCACTGGCACCCCTCCTTCTCAGCCATCAGAGCAGGCTTCATAGGCTTGCTGCAAGAAAGCCGTCCAACTTGGCAAAATGAGGCCAAGTGCTGGGGCCACTGAGTCTGCAAGTTGCTCATTTTCCAGTCATGTAACTCTGCCTGTTGCAAAAAATATTTTGCACCTGTAATGAAGTGGAAATTCTTGAGCACATCCAGTAGATGGAAGGTCTTTCTTTATGAATAAATACTTGTAATACATAGAAGGCTATTTGGCCACTTTGCATACTTAAACTATGGTTAGTCTGTACCTTAGTCTGTGTCTTTGATATCCTTACATAGCAAATCTCTACAAAAATGGGTCGACATTTTCATCAATTTATCTTCAACTGTTTCCAGAGGGGAAAGAGAGCTCTTGATTTCCATGACCCACAAGAACACAAGAAAGTTGTATGTGTGCCTGTTGGCCCTTCAAACCTGCCCCGGCTTCAACTCCTCTTGTGTCACAGCTCACCATAGCCCTCGATTCCCTCATTTTCCAGAAACGTATATTGATCAACATTAATCACCTTCCAATGCCATTTCATTTGGGGTCAAAGTTAACCTTCTGCGCTACTTTTCTGCAAAATTTCCACCTCACATATGCTCCGCCAACCTCGGATATAAACTCTGCCCTAAGGATCCAATTGGGAATATTTAACAACTTCCAAGCTGGCGCCATGGTGGCGTAGCGGATTAGCCACTGCCTCACAGCGCCAGAGTCCCGGGTTCGATCCTGACTACGGGTGCTGTCTGTATGGAGTTTGTACGTTCTCCCCGTGACCTGCATGGGTTTTCTCCAAGATCTTCAGTTTTCCCCCACACTACAAAAACCTCCAGATTTGTAGGTTAATTGGCTTGGCGTAAATGTTAAAATGTCCCTGGTATGTAGGATAGTGTTAATGTGTGGGGATCGCTGGTCGGCGTGGACATCGGTCGGCCAAAGGGCCTGTTTCCATGCTGTATCTCTAAACTAAACTAAACTAAATGAAGTGAGAAAGATATTCATCTCATTCCTAGGATTAAAAACAGAAAATGGTGGAAATACTCAGCAGGTCAGGTGGAAACTTAGGAACGAGAAGTAGATTTGTGACCTTATGTCAGAATGCGACATGATTTCTAAATGGCTGACTATTTAATCTGAGACTGTTACCCTTTGATCAGGACTCTTCAGTAAATCTTCAGTCTTGACCCAAAACGTCACTCATTCCATCTCTCCAGAGATGCTCCCTGTCCCGTTGAGTTATTCCAGCATTTTTTATCAATCTTCGGTGTAAACCAGCATCTGCTGTTCCTTTCTACACATTTACTTAATGTCATCCCTGGAATCCATTATTACATCAGTACTATTCAGCCACCGAGTCTGCCCCATATACCAGCACTATCCTGCACATTAGGGACAACTTACAACTTTAACAAATCCAATTAATCTACAAACCTGCACGTCTTTGGAGTGTGGGAGGAAACCGGAGCACCCGGAGAAACCCAACACGGTCACAAGGAGAACATGCAAACTCCATGCAAACAGCAGCCCTAGTCGGGATCGAACCCGGGTCTCTGGCGCTGCAAGGCAGCAACTCTACCACTGCCGCCCCAGCACCACTTTTTTCTGACTTGCAATTAGGTTTTGACCAGTAACTGCATCCAGACAGGAAGGAGTTATTTAGCAGCATTTGCTCAGATCTCCAGTGATGTCTTCAGGTTATCATCTGGCCACTGAGTTCAGAATAACTTGTGTCATGCCCCAAAGGCTGAGGAACACAAATAACATCAAACGTCTCTTTGAAGGGCCCTGCCCTCTATTGCTCTCACTTTGAAGTACATTTTTCACTCTCTCCATCTCCCTTAGACAGACACTTCCTTCCCACCACAGCAACCACCCACCCCCCCCCCCTCCCCCTCTGCTCCCACACACAAACGCTATCCACCATCAGCAAGCTCTGCACAAGGACATTTGGAACGTTTCCAAAAAGAGAAGGAATGTAGCAAAAGCCTCGGTTTCATCCGAAGAATGTGATTATCCCAGCAAACAGGAATCTGTGTGCTGAAGATACAACAGGCATCAAGCTGAGACCTACACTTCTGCACCAAGCCAATTTAGCTGTGTTAAACGTACAGGAGATGTAACGTTACAGATCATGCGCGTGCTACACATTATGTGAGGTGAACGATCTTGAGGGGAACAATCCATCCCCAGGCCAGTGTGGAGTAATTGGGTTACAACGAACAACAATCTCCTTCCTCTCTCTGCTGTTCAATACAGTTGGTGTTAGAAAACTATGGACATTCACTGCCCCCTCAGGAAGGTGCAACCATTCCGTCAGATCACAGTAAATCTCGGCTGATTTCAGCGTCTCCTCTGTATCATTGCATCCTCCAGCAAATTTGCTCCAAACAGATGGATGGGAGCTACGCGTTTTCGAACCAACATGGTCCAAAGATTCAGGGAGGCAGGTTTCAGGAAGACACGTTTCACATTTACATTACCCTACACACATTTTACATTTATACCACACCAATTAACATATGTATGTCATTGGAGTGTGGGAGGAAGCCAGAGATCCTGGAGAAAACCCACGCAGGTCACGGGGGGGGGAAAGTGCAAACTCCGTATAGACAGCACACGTAGTCAGGATCGAACCTGGGTCTCTGGCACTGTATTGCAGCAACTCTGCCGCTGCACCCACTGTACCGCCCCAGATATGTACACAGATCAGCACATCCTGATGGGTACAATTTGAATGAAGGCCTTGAAATTCATCGATTTTATTCTGGAGTCCTTGCGGAATAATGCAGTTAGTTAGTTCCCTGTCATTGCTGCCAACTTCCACCAATCTAGCAAAGGGAAAAACTTCTCACTCCTAAAAATGCAGCGTATCGATCATAAGGAACAATCATTGGACGGGCAATCTAGGGCCTAGATGGCCATCCGTGTGTAAACAAGCATCTGCAGTTCCTTCCTCCACACGGATGGCCATCATCCCTAATATGGAAGGCATTCCATATCCATGAGAGCCGGTAGGGTACCAGCAGGAAGCAGCCCCCTCCCACCACCACCTCACACAGAAATACAGTCATTTTGTAAGTCATGATAGGAGCAGATTTAGGCCACTCAGCCCATCGAGTCTGCTCTGCCATTCGATCATGGCTGATCTATTGTTCCCTCTTTACCCCATTCTCCTTCCCTCTCCCCGTAACCATTGGCACCTTTGCGAATCAAGAACATATCAATCTCCACTTTAAAAATTCCCAATGACATCCTCCACTCTGACAATGAATTCCACTAATTCACCATCCTCAGGCTAACGCAATTATTCCTCATCTCTAAAAGGTACCATCTTTTATTCTGAGGTATGTGCCCTCTAGTCCCAGAGTCTCCTACTAATGGAAACATCCTCCCCACATCCATTCTACCTAGACCTTTCATCATTCGGTAGGTTTCAATGAGGTCTCCCCTCATCCTTCCAATCTCCAGCAAGTTCAGGCCCAGTGCTGTCAAATGCTCATTCATGACCCTAATCATCTCCATGATCATTCTTGCAAACCTTCCTTGGACCCTCTCCAATGCTAACACATCCTTCCTCTGATGTGGGGCCAAAAGCTGCTCCCAATTTTCCAAATGTTGCCCTATAAAGCTTCAGCGTTACATCCTTGCTTTTATAGAAACATAGACATAGACAATAGGTGCAGGAGTAGGCCCTTCGGCCATTCGAGCCTGCACCGCCATTCAATATGATCATGGCTGATCATCCAACTCAGTATCCCGTACCTGCCTTCTCTCCATACCTCCTGATCCCTTTAGCCTCAAGGGCCACATCTAACACCTTCTTAAATATAGCCAATGAACTGACCTCAACTACCTTCTGTGGCAGAGAATTCCAGAGATTCCCCACTCTCTGCGTACTATATTCTAGGACTATATTCTAGTCCTCTCAACACAAATGCTAACATTGCATTTGCCTTCCTTACCAACGATTCATCCTACAAATGTACCTTTTGGGAATCCTGTCCCAGCATTCCCAAGTCCCTTTGCACCTCCAATTTCTGAATCCTCACACCATATATAAAATAGTCTACGCCTATATTCCTTCCACCAAAGTGCATGACTCACTTTGCTACGCTGTATTCCATTTGCCACTTCTTTGCTCATTCACCCAACCTGTCCAAATCCTTCTGTAGAGTCCCTGCAACATCAACACTACCCAAATCACCTTGGCCAGAGTCTAATCAGAAGAGACTCATGGTGGAGACAAAAGGGGAATGAATTAATGAGCATCAATATTTCTCAGAACATGGAGGCAATGGATCTCAAAATGTGCCAAGAATGACCTGCCCAAAAGTCAGGTACCTGCCCACTGAACTGTCTGGGTTGGGTGGGATAGCACCCATAGTTTAGCTTAGTTTGGAGATACAGTGCGGAAACAGGCCCTTCGGCCCACCGAATCCGCGCCGACCAGCGATCCCCGCATATTAACACTATCCTACACACACACTAGGGACAATTTACACTTATGCCAAGCCAATTAACCTACAAACCTGTACGTCTTTGGAGTGTGGGGGGGAAACCGAAAATCTCGGAGAAAACCCACGCGGTCATCGGGAAGAACGTACAAACTCCGTACAGACAGCACCCGTAGTCAGGATCGAACCCGGGTCACCGGCGCTTTACTCTACCACTGCGCCACCGTGCTGAAAACGTAGTGTTTGAAGTCCCTGGCAAGACTGGAGAACCTAAACAAATGCTTAACTGAATGTAAAGTAAGTGAATACCTCACCAGAAACAAGGCTGGGATTTTCTCTGATGCTTCCTTGCAAAATAAATCTGGCCTTCTCGTCTCCAAGGACATTTAAAATACTACTGTTTGTAATTCTTGAGAAGACAAGGTAAAGAGGATTCTGAAAACCAGCTTTGAAGGGATGTGTCGCAGTCCAATATGAATAAAAAGTCTGGCACAGAAATTCTCCCTGGGGAATTTTAAAAAGGAAACTGTACATCCCTGGCAGGCTGCACATAGAGTCTGGAGCAAGCCGCTGGGATCATTATTGTGCTGCTCAGGTTTCAGGGACTCCAAGTTTGTTTTCTTTAGGAAACATTAACTGGCTCTGGTATCGTTTTGGAAAGAAACATCCACCTGCTGTTGACATGGAGCTGTGTGGTCAGGGTCATATCCCACCAGCCAGCAACCTCCTCAATAAAAACATACAGTACACACTCACACACCCTGGGGAAAAAGCTGCAGTTACTCATAGTGCCACATACAAAGATGACTAAAACTTCCTAAGTTAGACACAAAATGCTGGAGTAACTCAGCGCAACAGGCAGCATCCCTGGAGAGAAGGAATGGGTAATGTTTCGGGTCGAGATCCTTTTTCAGAAGCTTCCGAAGATACCCAATCCCTGTGAAATCAGATTTACTCATTTTGTTTTCATTGAAATATATTAAACCAATTGGTCGCATTGTTAAATATTATTATATTTAACCTTTCCTAAGTGATTTTCATTTAATGTCTCAGTGTATCATTCAATGTATCAGCAAATGAGTTCTATGGTTTACGGAATAACTTCAACGGCCTTTACTGTTAAAGCCCTGTCCCACTGTACGAGTTCATTCAAGAGCTCTCCCGAGTTTAAAAAAAAATCAAACTCGTGGAAGCACATAGAATGTACGTAGCGGGTACGTTGGAGTTCGGGGACGTCTCTTAGCGGCTCGTAACGCTAACAGCAGGTACTCGGGAAACGCGGTGAGCTTGGGAAGACTCGTGAAGATTTTTCAACATGTTGAAAAATGTCCACGAGAGCCCAAGTACCTAAGAGTGGCCATTACCATAAATCTCCAAGTTTGAATCGGGGCAAACTCGGGAGAACTCTTGAATGAACTCGTACAGTGGGACAGGGGAGAGAACTCTTGAATGAACTCGTACAGTGGGACAGGGCTTTTACTTTTCCAACTTGTCCTCCGGTCTTATTTGCTGCTTCCCCCGTTATTCCTCCTCCATCTGTTTTATTTTTAAATATGCACATTCATTGCTAGGAAGGGCAGCATTGAGTTAACAACCCTAATCACAATCAACAGTTTTATCATTCCTTCAACCCAGTTGAAATATTTTGGGAGCTTCACAGGAAGATTGCCAAATAACTTGCCCCACACATCTCCATTAAACTTTCCCCCTCTCACCTTTTTGCTACGCCTTCTAGTATTGGACCATCCCACCCTGGGAGAAAGATTTGGACTGTCTATCCTAAATGGTTTTATATACTTCTACCAAGGCTTCCCATGACATCTGACATTCCAGAGAAAACAAACAAATATTATCCAACCGCATTGTAGCCAAAATTCTCTAACCCAGACAGGAGCCTGGTAAACCTCCCCTACGCCATCTCCAAAGCTGAGATATCCTTCCTGTAATGGGATAACCAGAACTGAATGCAATATTTTAAATGCAGTCTGACCAAAGTCCAATAGAGCTGCATCATGACTTCCTGACTTATATTCAATGCCCCTAGCAATGAAGGCACACATACCCGATCTACTTATGCTGCTACATTGAAGAGCGATGAACTTGGACTCCAAGATCCCCCTGCACAGCATTGCTGTTAAGGGTTTTGCTATTAACCGTATACTCTCCCCTTACATTCACCAATCAGTTTTGTAGTATTCTGTGCAACTCTGAATGTTTCATCACATTTCACACCTGGGCCCACGCCTAGAGTCAGATGCTGTTGGACTTGGAGCAATTGGAGATAGACAGTAACTCAGCAGGTCAAACACCATCTCTGGAGAAAAGCAATAGGTGACGTTACAGGTCGGAACCCTACTCCAGACTCTTCAGGTATTCTTCAGGGTCTGAAGAAGGGTTCTGACCCAAAACATCGCCTATTCCTTTTCTCCAGAGAAGCTGCCTGACCCACTGAGTTACCCCAGTATTTTGTGTCTACCTTCGATATAAATCAGCATCTGCAGTTCCTTCCTCCACATTTTGGAGCAATCAGACTTGGATCAGGTCCCAGCCTCTCCTACGAAGCAATTTTTCATCCCATTGGCTTCTCAATAACCACCCCAAGACCAGTGTGGTGGATCAGTGCTCCTGGACTATGCCAACTCAGTATGAACACTGCTCAAACGCTCTTGACCATAACCATTGAAATTGCAATCAAGAGTGTGTTGTTCTCACCTTGCTATCTTTCTATTTCTGCACCACATGAGGGAAGGATGTTTTCAACCCGAAACATCACCCATTCCTTCTCCCCAGTGATGATGGCTGTCCTGCTGAGTTACTCCAGGATTTTGTGTCTATCTTTGGTGTAAACCAACACCTGCGGTTCCTCCCTACATAAGGATTGTACATGGTTCCTTGCAGTCTGAATCAAACTGGGATCTGGGGTCACGAGGTGTTGCTGTCAAAAGGAAAGAACTTAAAGAAAGCAACCCACAAAGACCTGGTGAACCCATATCATGCACTTCCTTTGTCCTACACTGGATGTTAGCATGTCCCGGTTTAAGGGGATTCCTGGCATCCAGAGGCTGTCTTCAAGATGGCTGAGCAGACAATCACAATTAATAATCATTGCAGGTAGACAAAAGTGCTGGAGAAACTCAGCGGGTGCAGCAGCATCTATGGAGCGAAGGAAATAGGCAACGTTTCATGCCGAAACGTTGCCTATTTCCTTCGCTCCATAGATGCTGCTGCACCCGCTGAGTTTCTCCAGCACTTTTGTCTACCTTCGATTTTCCAGCATCTGCAGTTCCTTCTTAAACATAATAATCATTGCACTCTGCTAAATGTGAAGATTGAAAATAATATTGAACTAACATAGTAAATGTTTTACAGAATGTCAAATTATCCGTAAATCAACGCGATTAAATATGCAATTAAATTAGTAAGTGAAATTATACCGAATCAAAATTTTATTCAAAATGGTGTCATATTTATTTCACTAATAGCTTTATTTTGAGATGCAATCTGAGCACATTAAAATCACATCCAATGGAGGTTTTATTTTGTGCCTTTCCTTGGTAGCAATCACAACTTGGTGTAGGATCGCTTTCTGAAACCTCTTGGCGTATTTTAGGATATTTCACTGCGAAACCAGTAAATTCTTTAACTTTTCATTATATCGCTGATTCCCCTCAATTGTGGTGAAGGCTGCAAGTCAAACACAGACAGCGAGGGAATCATTGACAGCATTTGTATGAACAGAAATCCCAGGCAGTTCCACAGTCCAAGGATGTGAAGCACTGGTGGTTCAGCAGTCATTGCAGCCACAGAAATCTGGGCTATGTGCAACACGTATCATTAAAAACAAATCCCATTGCTATATGTACTCATTTTCTACCCTGTCTCGATTTGTTCTTCTTTCAGCTACTGATGGGTCGATACTCAGGATTTGAGATCCTTTGGACTTTTGCCCAGTTGACTTCCTTGGCTATGCTTCAATTGGATTTGTTGTATGAGGTGTCATTTGGGGCATTTCTGAAAGAATACAATAAGGTGCTTGTTGCTAACCTACAAAGCTGCCTCTGCAAGAGCTAGCAAACTTACCAGCACTCTCAGAAGGTTTGGATAACCACGCTTTTTAATTTTACTTTTGAACACGTGCCCACGTTATATAGAAAGAGCAGGGTACATCTGAGCTCAGAGCTGTAGTCCTAAAATAAAAAGATGTTGAAGTGGAAAATGCGGGCGAATGGAAACACATGATACCAAGCCAATTGATGTCATATCAAATCATATCCTTTATGTCATACACAAGCATGCCAGAAACACTCAGCAATGGGGCACAGTTTATGTTAACTCGTGTGCCAATCAGATGGCTGACAATAGTGCCAAATCCTGACTAACATCATGTTGAGAACAGTCTTTGGGCAATGGAAGAAACTTTGACTTCTGTGTATACAGTTTAAGAATAAGTGGTAGGCCATTTATGACTGAGATGGGGAAAAACTATTTCAGCCAGAGTTGTGAATCTGTGGAATTCTCTGCCACAGAAGGCAGTGGAGGCCAATTCATTGGATGTATTCAAGAGAATGAAATAGGCAACGTTTGGGGCCAAAACGTTGCCTATTTCCTTAGCTCCATAGATGCTGCCGCACCTGCTGAGTTTCTCCAGCACTTTTGTCTACCTTCGATTTTCCAGCATCTGCAGTTCCTTCTTGAACATGTATTCAAGAGAGTTCTTAGGGCTAATGGAATCAAGGGATATGTGGAGAAAGCAGGAACGGGGTACTGATTCTGGATGATCCGCCATGATCATACATGAACACTATCCCCCCGATCCCCACACACCAACACTATCCTATACCCACTAGGGACAATTTTTACATTGACACCAACACAATTAACCTACATACCTGTACGTCTTTGGATTGTGTTTGGAGTGGAGAATATTGAATGGCGGTGCTCGCTCGAAGGGCCAAATGACCTACTCCTGCATCTATTTTCTAGTTTCTATAAGATTCCCACTCTCTGGTGTGTTAAGACTAAGCACAAATCTTCATTGGAAGCAGTAGGAGTATGTGTTTTACTGTCTTGTACAGTGGGGAGGGCCTGTTTCCAGCTTGTCCACTCTCATCTCTTTTCAGACACTGTTTGGTTGCATCATCGGCCAGAGTCTGAAGACTCCAGTTTCAAACCCAAACAGGAAAACACAATCTAGGTAGAAGTTGCAGCTCCAAATGGAGAGAGCATGGCACCATCTGCAGAACAAAGCTTTGGATGAGATCTCCAGTGAGGTTCCAACTCAAAACCAAGAGATCAAAATCAAGATCGAGTGTTTCTTTGTCATATGCATCAGATGTAAAACTGAAAAAAATCATCGTTTGCCGTTTCAGGTCGAGACCCTTGTGAGTCTGAAGAAGGGTCTCAACCCGAAACTTCACCCATTCCTTCTATCCAGAGATGCTGCCTGTCCCGCTGAGTTACTCTCGCATTTTGTGTCTCTCTTCAGTGTAAAGCAGCATCTGCAGTTCCTTCCTACACAATCACTTTGTGCTACAGCTTTTCTGAGCCATTCAAGGCACCAACAACAAAGGACAAAGGACATTTATTGTCACATACACCAATTGGTGCAATGAAATTTGAGTTACCATGCAGCACACAAATAAGATAAACACAACACTATAGAATTTAACATAAAACATAAAAACATCCCCCACAGTGGATTCAATGTTTCCCACTGTGAGGGAAGGCAACAAAGTTCAGTCCTCTTCCTCTTGTTCACCCGTGGTCGGGGCCTATTGAGGCCTCCGCAGTCACCGCAACGGCGGCCCGATGTTTCAGGCCCTCTCGCCGGATGATGGAGCTTCGGCGTCGGAACAGAACAACACTCTCAACGGCTTGGAGGTTCCAAATCAGCCAATTCCTACCAGAGACCACTGCTCCCAAAGTCCACAGGCCGAGCTGTGCGGAGCTCCAAGACTGGCGATCCTCTGCGAACGATCCCAGGCTCCGCGATGTTCAAAGTCAGCACCGCCAGCGGCTGGAAGCTCTGCCAACCACAGCTCCACGGTGTTAAAGTCGGCAGGCCCAACACTCCGGAGCTCCAACACGGCGATCCAGGTAAGGCATCGCCCGCTCCGTGAAGATAATCCAGTGCTGCGCCGCCGCTGAAGCTCTGGCCGGTCTCCGGCAGGAAATGCCGCGCCAATCCAGATGGTAGACCGCAAGAGAGGTTGGGGCGAAGATGCGGCTCGGAGAAAAGGCGCATCCTCAACCAGGAAGTGACTGAGTAAAACAGTTTCCCCCCCCCACATAAAAAAGACTAAAAGACCTCCAAAACAAAACTTTTAGACAGACTAAAAATAACAAAAAGGACAGACAGCTGCTGACGAGGTTGCTACACTCGATGGCGCCACCACCACACAACAACAACATAAATAGATACACCATAAACTATCAGTTATTCTAAGCAAACTAAATAGTGAAAATAATAAAATATAGAGAGCAGCCATAGCAGCACAAAGTCTATGGTGGTTCACTGCTGACATAGAGTTATGGTCAAAGTCATTCAAGAACCTGCTGGTTGAGGGGAGGTTGCTGTTTATGAACCTGGAGGTCATGGTTCTCAGGCTCACAAACTTCTTCTCAATGAAAGGAGGAGAGAGCATGGCCAGGGTGTTGAGTCTTTGTTGTTTCCCCTGATGTACTCTCATAAAGATGGATGTGCCCAAAAATAAGCCCCATTTGTGCCATTTTATGCATAAAGTGTAAAAGAAAACCAGACAGGTCTCTTGAAGTGTGTATATGTCAATGTTGGGACTCCAATGGGGAATGTAGCCTGAATACTTCCTACTCACACCAAGGCTGGCTGAACAATGTTTCCCCACACATGATCAAATCACCAATGCTCATTTATTCCCTCTACGAAACAATACGATAGAACTTTATTCATCACGCGAGGGAAAATGATCTGCCAACAGTCATAAAACACAAGATACATGAAATTAAAGTGACGAATGAAAAGGACTGGAGATGTGCAAAGATTTGGGGAGGGGCGAGAGGGGTAGGGAGTCAGCCTACCCCACGACAGAAGGGGGAGGAGTTGAAAAGTTTGATAGCCACAGGGAAGAAGGATGCCTTATCTATGTTGCCGGTCCCACACATGGTCGGTGTATGGATGGTATGTCTAGGAGTTGGGATTTTGCAATTTTTTATTGACTTGTAAATTTTTTTATAAGCCGCTCCAGTCATTTCAATATATTGCAAATCACAGCTGCATGCACTCATTGAAGCCTTACGGCACTGTGGCCTTTAGTTCACAGATGTCTCGTTCTGGAGTCACCACCTAATGCAAGGGTGACTAGTGTTCAGTGACTATGTATTGGCATGGATCTCCATCTAGAGACACATGGTTGTTACCCCATGTTACTCCATCCCTGATTCATCTCCATGGCGTCCGTCCCTTGTTATCTATCCTCCCATGGTATGTGTGATAAGACAGCCGTCCCTTTAGCTGTGCAAGTTGTTTGTCACCACTCTCAACAGGAGGAGACTACAATTATTTGTAAACCTAGTACCTCTCCAAGTCACAATTTGTTTTGGTAACATCTTAGTTGGCATCTGAGCCAAACACAGCACGGATGAAAATGAGTGAAATCCTATTTCTAGTGAGAAGGATACTTTAAAGCACATTGGCTGCACAATGTTTTGTGCTGTCAAGTCTATAAGTGGAGCTATTTAATTGGGAAAGCAGTAAGGAAGTGTGGCTATATGGGCAATGAACATCAAGTGTTGGCAGTGTGTTCAGGGAGACACAGCGGAATGTAGGTGCAAGATCTGCCAGGTGTGTTAGCCATGGCAGGGGCTACACATGAGAACAATGAAACCTTGTTGCCCACCTTCAAGGGAGATGAATGACAAGGTAACAAACTATTGGATAGCATGAGGTCCCATGTTGGTCCTCTATCCATGAACTCTGAAAGGGTGACAAACTTTATCATAGCTAGTTGTGCTGGTAAACCTAATCAGGTTTTATAAGCACGTAGATATCAAACAATAATAGAAGATAGACATATCTCTCGTTTCCCTTTCCCCTGACTAGTCTGAAGAAGGGTCTCAACCCGAAACGTCACCCATTCCTTCTCTCCAGAGATGCTGCCTGTCCCGCTGAGTTACTCCAGCATTTTGTGTCTATCTTCTATGTAAATGACTTTCTGAATCAGTTAGTTGAATCCACATTTGAGGCCACATTGTTACAGCTGCCTCTGCCCCGTGCAATGGTGTTCCTGAGGCCTTGACATTCAACTAAAGAAGCCTAGACTTGGCTTGTACTGTCTGAGTCAAAGAAACCCAATCAATGCTGTTCTCCCACTGCATTGCACCGCACTGTTGATCTAGATTATGTGCTGAGGTTCTTTGTGGAGCAACAACATTTAGAACCTATCTAACCCAAATGCCAATAAGAGACTGTTGATGCTGGAATCTGGAGCATAAAACTCAGTGCTGGGAGAACTCAGTAGATCAAACAGCATCTGTGCAGGAAATATTAAGAATCTCCAGTTGGATGAGATATCCAAGACGATATAAAACGCCACACGAGTTGGTCGGCTTTAAGTGAGATGAGGAGCTGCAAACATGAGGATTAGAGGTAGACAAAAGTGCTGGAGAAACTCAGCGGGTGCAGCAGCAACTATGGAGCGAAGGAAATAGGCAACGTTTCGGCCCGAAACATTGCCTATTTCCTTCGCTCCATAGATGCCACTGCACCCGCTGAGTTTCTCCAACACTTTTGTCTACCTTCGATTTTCCAGCATCTGCAGTTCCTTCTTAAACATGAGGATTAGCTTCACCGCATGATGTATGTACTTGGCCCACTGGCCTAAAAACCCAAAGATATGAACATCAGTGCCCTTAATAAAGACCTCCTCTAGGCTGAACATGCACTGCCGATAATGAGTCCTAGTCCTCCTATCCGCAAGAGTCAAGTCAAGAGTATTTAATTGTCATGCATATCAACAATGGAACAATTAAAGTCGTACCTGCTGCAGCTTAACATGCTCATAAATGCAATACACACAGGTAAATATATGAAAGTCAATAATCAAACGAATTAATAGCTATAACACTAGGTAACCATAACATGGGCAAATCAAAGTCTGTAGCGCAACCAAAGAGTGAGACAACAGAAGATCGTAGATTGTCAGGTTGATATTGTGTCATGTTTAAGGGCCCGATGTTTGCTGGGAAGAACCCGTTTAGTTTAGTTTAGAGATGCAGCACGAAAATAGGCCCTTCGGCCCACAGAGTCCGCACCGACCAGCAGTCCTTGCGCATTAACACTACCCGACATTCACTAGGGACAATTTGTGATTATACCAAGCCAATTTTACTTCGGAGTCACGTGAGTGACTACGTGAAGAAGCCCGCCAGGACGCATGCGTGTCATATCGCTACACGCATTGCGAAACGTCAGACGCGGTGGAACGACGTTCCCCCGCAGCGGCAGTTTAACAGCCGCAACTTGCAGGTAAGAGTTTAATCTGCGGTCTTTTTTGTTTCCATTTCTAACTACAGGTGGGAATATGGACAAAACAAAGAAGACAAGGTCTGTGACAAACCTGGTGAGGGAGGACCGCGGAGCAGCGGGCAACCAGCAGCAGCCACCGATAGTGGGATCAGCTGTGCCCGATGTCGCCTCCGCACCGGCCAGATCCACGCGGCCGGGCGGTAAGGCTAGACAAAAAACAAACAAGGTCATGGACTCAGAGGAGTCCGACTTTGAACAACCGCGGGCGGCCAGCGACCGTGAGCGCTGGAGCCGGATGGAGCGGTGTGTGGAGCATTTGCTCCAACGTGACAGACTCCGGGAGATGGAGTCGGGTCACAGTGGGCCCTATGATAAACCCACAGCAGTACCTCTTGAAGGGCTGCACAGTGCTTCTACCTCATCAGAGGGGAGCACTGCGGGTCAGTTCTGGGCTGACCTGGAAGAGGGGTCCGCAGAAGGAAAGACAAGTGTGCAAGGGGTGCAGGAACAAGAGAACCTACTGGACATGGTGTCCAATTTCATACAGCCAGACCAGACTGGTCAAAATCTGGAGCCAAAGCTAGCTGCCAGTATAGACTATATGTCTCTAACCAGTTACAAGAACAGGCTGTACTGGATGTTCCAATAGTAAACACCTGTATATGGAAACACATTGGAATAGGAGTCAGAAGTATGGACGTCAAATTACAAAAAGTATTGAAACTCCTAACAGCAGGGATAACAGCATTGCACGCACAGTGGATGAAAGGGTCTCCCTTCAAAAACCCACTACAGCCAAAGACAGCACCCATACGCACCCACCAGCAGACCAAGAATGACTGGTGAAAGCTCGAAGGCCCGGTACTCAAACCATGAGTCTTTTTTAGGCCATGGCCCAGGCCAGCCTTCTTGGAAGATGCGCAGACCTCCAACGCCAACCAAACCACAAATCCAGACACCAGCGCAACAACAGCAGCGAAGAACCTACAAAAAAAAGTAAACCTGCCACTGGTAACTATGGAGGTAGGTGGGTCTGGATCCCTACAAAATACAGGGAGCATGGAGGTTGGTGGGAGATTACAATATTTTCTGAATGCATGGAGCATGTTAACAACCGATACTTACATCTTAAGCAGTATCCAGGGATATACAATAGAGTTTATACACAAGTACAGCCCTCCAGTTCAACATATACCGAACCGAATGTTCGTGCTTTCTGATAAAGAAAAATCAGAAGCGCAAGCTGAACTGGAGCGGCTTTACGTAAAAGGTGTAATTGAGCAAACTCAACACGAACCATTAGAATTCGTGTCCAATATATTTACCAAAAACAAAAAAGATGGTGGTTGTCGCATCATCATAGACCTGACAAAATAGTAAGATTAAACGATAACTTACCAGTTTGAAGTTTGATCTGTATTTTATGAGGAGGAACGTTGAGGGAATACGTGAAGAACCCGCTTCCAACGCATGCGTGCCATTCTTCAAAGCAGCGGTGTGAGGTCACAGAAACTATAATGACCTAACATAGTAAGATTATCAAAGAGATACCAGTTTTGATATGATCATAGGAGGGTGGGAGCGGAGGGCACGTATTCCCTCAACGTTCCTCCTCATAAAATACAGATCAAACTTCAAACTGGTAAGTTCTCGTTTAATCTTACTATTTTACTTCGGAGTCACGTGAGTGACTACGTGAAGATTTCAAAGCTCTGTGACCTCATGCCGTGGAACGAGTCCATGCTTCACAACTGCCTTGGGTATCGGGAGAGAGTATCATTAGCAATTTTAGACACACTTATACAAAGACTTGTGTGATATAACGCGAAAATACATTTATTAATTGAAATCATAGCCCTGTAACCCTTCGGGCAAATTATAATATTGAACGTAAAATGCTTTCCGAAAATGATGATGGCTCCAAAAAACTGGTTTATTATAAAACCTTTGGAAAGTCCTTTCGGATGACCATCCTGCTATTCTGAGGATTTGGTCCGTGGGTACCTCAGAATTTTTGCTGCGGATTTTGCTGCAGCCCTGGTGGAATGAGATTTAAAACCATTAGTGTTTATTCCTGCCATCTTTAGGACACATTTGAGCCACCTTGAGATAGTTTGGGTCGTGACCCTTTTGTGCGGTTTCTTGTAAGAAATTAACAAAGCCATTTCCTGACCTCGAATGCTCTTAGTATATTCCATGTATAATTGGATATGTCTTGCTATACACAGACGTTCGTCATATGGATATGCCATAAATTCAATCACTTGACCCGATGAACCTGGTCTGTTTGTTTTATTAACTCATGTATGACAAACACCAGTTTCTCTCGTGAGATGATCAAGGAGTCCAGGCTCAGTTTGCTTAATGACTGGACTCGTTGTGCAGTAACTAACGCCATGAGCATAACCATCTTCATGGTCAGTTTCTGCAGTGATAATGCTGTTTATGGGCTACCAGCTCCTCAGCATGTTTAAAACGACACCCACATCCCAGATTTTGGAGTACCTGGTTTTAGGGGGATTTGCATTGAATATGCCCCTCATAAGTTTTGTTACCAGGGGGTGCGTTCCCACCGTGTGCCGCTCCGTTCCTTGTGATAGGTAATTGGAGAGTGCACTTCTGGCACTATTGATGGCACTGTAGCCCAATCGTTTATCATAATGGAGGTTTGTTAAGAATTCCAATACGGCCAGAATATTCTTGGCCCTTTGGTCTAGGTTGTTGTCAAAGCAGTATATGCCCCATTTCTTGATGTGTCCGAGGTACTGCTTCCGTGTTGACAGTCTTTGTGCGGATGTGATGAGATTCATCGTCCTGTCTGACAGCCCCATGCCGTGTAGTGGGTCTTTCAGACTCTACAAATCAACAAATCCATAGTCTTATGGCATGGGTGACTGCCCCCCTCCAGTTACTGGATGAATTAATAAATTCGGGCTATGTCCAATAATGGAACATGGTTCTAACACCATCCCCTGTATGACCGAATACCACGGTTGAGTAGGCCAATCGGGTACTATGAGAATCCCAGATGCCGAATATTGTTGAATTTTCCTTTGTACCCGATTGATGATGCAGAATGGGGGAAAAGCATAAAAAACGCCATTTCCCCCAATGCAGTGAGAAAGCATCTGTAGCTTCTGCCCCAGGGTCTGGTTCCCAGGACACATACCTTGGTAATTGGTGATTCAACCTGGACGCAAAAATATCAATATCTGGTCTACCATATTTTGCTGTAATTTCAGCAAATACATTTTATTTAACATCCATTCCGTGTTTTCATTAAATTTGCGTGACCTGGTGTCTGCCACTGAATTTAGCTTACCTTTATGTTGCCGATATCCAAATGTTTCTTTGGATACACCATTTTGTAATACCATAGACGAGTTGTCAATAATGATGGGGTTGGAGCAATACCTAATGCTATGTTCCCACCACTGTAGTTCAATTATAGCTTCCGTAGGCAGCTCCATAGGTCTATCAAAATGACCTTTGTTAAATTTGAGTGCTCTAATTTTTGCTCTTTGCAAATTTTGATAACGTAATGGCCCAAAATGTGTGGCCGGGAATGTAGTCACAATCTTCCCAATTATCCGGCCTACCCGTCTAATGGAGGGTCTGTTGGTGTTAAGAAGCTCGCTGCAATCCTCCTGTAGGGCTGCGGCTTTATTTATTGGTAAAGTTACTAACATATTGACCGTGTTAATGGTGAATCCTAGATAATCCATATTCGTTTCTGGTATCAATTTACACTTAACTACCGTCTGTGTTCCCCTTTGATGGGTACTGTATAGTATGCATCTTTTAAGTCAATGCTTGTCATATAGAAACCAGCTGATACTAATTCTTTAGCAGTGATAAAGGTATCCATCTTAAAATGAACATATTGAACGAATGTGTTTAGGGTTGAAAGGTCAATGATAATCCTGCAACCCCCATCTTTTTTATTTTTAATAAATATGTTTGATACAAATTTTAATTGTTCATGAGTAGTATGCCCAATCACACCTTTTGTATACAATCGTTGTAGCTCCATGTGGGCTTTAGATTGTTCGGTTTTTGTAAGGACGAAATGCCTTTCTGGTGTATGTTGTACTGGGGGGTTATTGGGATGAGTAAATTCTATCAGATAACCCTGAATACTGCTTAGAACATACGAGTCTGTAGTGATTTTACACCATTCGTCACTGTAGTATTGCAACCTCCCTCCCACCGTCGTGGGTCCCTTTTTTACAAAAGAACCACACCCACCTACCTCCATGGTTACTGGTGGTTGTATTATTTTCTTTGTTTTTTGAAAAAAGGGGGTTTTGTTTTTATTCGTGTTCGTGGTTGTACTGGAGGTTTAGGCTTCCGCATCTTCCAGGGTGGCCGTCCCTGGCCATACCCTAAAAGAAGGCTGCTGCGGGTTATATTGGGTTCTGGCACTGCCACTGATATAAGCCACACTTTTCGGTCTTCCATGTGGCTGGTACCGTGATCCAAAATAAGCCTTTGCGCTGGTTTTGATGAGCCCCAGTGTCTTGGCTTCCCCAAACAAAAGGGTTGGGGTTTTAACGGCTCTTTGTTTGCAAATTGTTGCATATTTAGGATCCAGTGCTGGCTGAATAGCCGCCCTCCGCATGCTATTCAGCTCATATTGTACATTACAGAACAGGGCTAGTGCGTCTTGGTGGCCTTTAGTTTGCTCTGTTTTGTCCAGGGTGCGGATGTAAGCTGTGATCCCTGCCGTAAGCCCCTTTAAGGCTTTCTGGATTTTGAGATCATGGTTCCTGATTTCCTTCCCCATATGCTTCCAAATGCATTGGTTGACACTGGGGATTTGTAATACATCACAGTTACCAGGTGGCAGATGTCTGGCCAGTGTCTCTGTGAATATTTGTTGTTGGAGTTGATGGCCAGACATGTAGTTAATACTGGCTGCCATCCTGGAATCCAAGTCTGCCCCTGTTTGACTTGGTTTGAAGTAATCAGCCACCATGTCCAGCAGTGTATGTTTTTCTGCAGATTCAGGATCATGGGAAGCTGTGTGATCAGGGTCTGGCCCATCAGGGTCCTGCCCACTCTCCTCCGAAGAGGTCGAGATTTCAGGGGGTCCCTCACGGGGTACCCATATGGGGCTTGTCTGCCCACTGTGGCTAGTCTCCACATTCATGGGACTGCCACTGTGAAGGAGCTCCTCCAGCAGCTCCTTTAGACGGTGAGCTGCACTTGCTATTTTTGGCTGCTCCCATTCCTGCAGCCTTTCAGCAGTGTGCTGCTCTTTGTATCCCAGCTGTTCCCGTCCCCGGTACTCATGGGTGCTGGTTTGCGGGCTTTCCTCGTCCCGCCGCTGGCCACACCGGTCCTGACTGTCGGTCCACGTCTGTTCCCGGTCAGCCGTTTCTCCTGGCTGCTCCGTATGCAGCCACTCATAGCGGGTTTGTTCCGTCTCCCGCACCCGTTCAGCCCTGGTCCGATATTGATACGGGCTGGTCGCCCGCTGCTGCTCCAAGTCGGGCTCTGCTAGATGGTGCGTTTTTGTTTGAACTTTGCCTCCCGGCCGGTGAGTAAGTTTCGTCGGTGCCAGAATGATTTCTGGCACAGCTGATTCCTCTACCGAGGCCTCTAGAGTCGACGGCTGCTGTCTCTGCCGTTCATCCACGTTTACAACGCGTTTCTCGGGCAGCTTTTTTGCAGACCGCTTCCTTTTCACTCTGTCCATTTTTCTGTGAATAAAAATGCAGAGTCCTTACCTGCCTTTTGCTGGTCCTTTTTTCCTTCTCCCGTTACTGGGGGATGTCCTCCACCCTTCTGTTGACTCGTGCAATGCGTGTAGCGATATGTCACGCATGCGTTGGAAGCGGGTTCTTCACGTAGTCACTCACGTGACTCCGAAGTAAAATTGAATATATTTGTACAATATATTCACTTCAAAATGGAAACCTTTGTTACTGCCAAACAATTAATTTCCAAAGGTTACTTCATGGCCAGCATCGATTTAAAAGATGCTTACTATTCAGTGCCTATACGAGGTGACCACAGATGTTACTTAAAATTCAACTGGATGGGACAACGCTGGCAGTATAAAGCACTGCCAAATGGGTTATCATCAGCCCCCGGGCTGTTCACAAAAATTTTGAAACCAGCCCTAGCGTTTCTACGGAAATGAAAACACATGGTCATGGCATATTTAGATGACATACTCATTGTGGGCAAAACTTTGGAATTGGCCAAACAAACCATAACAGCCACAAAACAGTTATTTGAAAAACTGGGATTTATTATCCATCCAGTTAAATCTAAACTAACGCCTTCCACTACTATGGACTATTTGGGGTTCACATGTCGGTGACTCTGCCTAAGGGAAAGGCTAGAGATTTAATAGAGACTTGCAATAACAACCATTGACATTAGCAAACCATCCATCAGATTGGTAGCAAAAGTAATTGGTAAAATGGTGGCTGCCTTTCCAGCCACACAATTTGGACCTCTACATTACCAACAAGCACTCAAAATCAATGCAGTCACTTTGACAGACCTATGAAACTACCAATCAAAGCTAAAATGGAACTAAAATGGTGGATAGATAACATCTGGCTTTGTTCCAATCCAATCATTGTCAGTAACCCTTCCATGGTACTACAAACTGATGTCAGTGCACTTGGGTGGGGAGCCACCAATACCATCACCAGCTGTGGAGGTAGATGGACTGCTCAGGAGGCATCATTATTACTCACACTGGGCATAAACTACCTGGAAATGTTGGGTGCATTCCATGGCCTAAAGTCATATTGTACTGGGTCATATCACCAGCATGTTAGACTACAGATAGACAATAGCACCGTGGTAACATACATTAACCACATGGGTGGAAACAAATCGACATCATGTGACAATCTGGCTAATACAATTTGGCAATGGTGTATCCAGAGAGATATTTGGATATCAGCCACTTACCTACCAGGAAGACTAAATTTAGTGGCAGACACCAGGTCACGCAAATTTAATGAAAACACCGAATGGATGTTGAATAAAAAAGTATTTGCTGATATTACAGCAAGATATGGAACACCAGATATCGATCTATTCGCATCCAGACTTAACCACCAGTTAGCAAATTATGTTTCATGGGAACCAGACCCTGGGGCAGCGGCGACAGATGCATTTTCGCTGCATTGGGGGGAAATTGTTTATTTACGCATTACCTCCTTTCTGCCTCATCAGTCGGGTATTAAGGAAAATACAACAAGATTCTGCGTCTGGTATTTGGTAGTACCCGATTGGCCTACTCAACCATGGTTCCCAGTGGTACTAAACATGGTATTAGAACCATGTATCACCATCCCACATAGACAAGATTTATTGCTACATCCCGTAACAAGGGATAGCCACCCATGCCATAAGCATTTGAACTTATTAATTTGTAGAGTTTAAAAACACCTCTACTACAACTGGGACTGACGGACCGAACAGTGAACATGATCTCGGCGGCCCAAAGACAGTCAACCAAAAAACAGTATCTGGTCTATATCAGGAAGTGGGAGATGCATTGTCACAAAAACAACATCACCCACAGAGACATGAACCTCCCGTCTGTTCTGGAATATCTGGCAGGCCTCCACTATGATGAGGGGCTCAGTTACAGTGCCATCAACTGCGCCAGAAGTGCCCTATCGACTTACCTATGGCAAGGGACAGAGCGTTACTCTGTTGGGACTCACCCACTGGTAACAAAACTTATGAGGGGAATTTTTAATTATAATCCCCCAAGAACCAGGTACTCCCAAATATGGGATGTAAGTATTGTCCTGAAGATGCTCAGGAATTGGTCTCCAGCAACAGCTCTGTCCCTACACAGACTGACATTAAAAACAGTCATGCTAATTGCATTGGTCACGGCACAGAGGGTACAGTCACTGCATAAACTAAGACTGGACAACATGACTTCCTCAACTGAAAATATTACGTTTCATATCTATGAATTAGTAAAGCAGAACAGACAGGGATCAGCAGGCCTCATTATACAATTTAGGTCATACCCAACAGATGACCGTCTCTGTATAGTAAGACATTTGTCGTTATACATGGAGAAAACGAAAATCATAAGAGGAAATGAGAAGGCACTTCTGGTCAGCCACAAGCAACCACACAAAAGAGTGACGGTCCAGACCATGTCAAGATGGCTGAAATAGGTGCTAACACAGGCTGGGGTGGATACTAATATTTTTAAATCACATTCCACCAGGGCTGCAGCTACATCGGCAGCGATACAGTTGGATGTACCAATGGACCAAATCCTCAAGGCAGCAGGATGGTCAGGGGAAAAAACATTCCAACTATTTTACAACAAACCAGTAATGAAACCTGGAACGTTTGCAGAAACAATTTTAAGTTCTGTAAATTAATTTAAACCCATAAAAAGGGGTTAAAATTTTGTGTTCATAAATTTTATGATTTCAATGTCGAATTCATGTCTAAATTATGTTAACACAATTCCTCCTACAGTCATCAAGGCAGACGTGATGCATGGACTCGTTTCCACGGCATGAAATCACAGAGCTTTAAAATCTTCACGTAGTCACTCACGTGACTCCGAAGTAAAATAGTAAGATTAAACGAGAACTTACCAGTTTGAAGTTTGATCTGTATTTTATGAGGAGTTACGATGAGGGATCACGTGCCCTCCGCTCCCACCCTTGATCATATACTCAACTGGTATCTCTTCTCTAATCTTACTATGTTTAGTCATTACAGTTATCTGTGATTTCACACCGCTGCTTTGAAGAATGGCACGCATGCGTCCTGGCCGGCTTCTTCACGTAATCCCTCATCGTAACTCCTCATAAAATACAGATCAAACTTCAAACTGGTAAGTTCTCGTTTAATCTTACTATTAACCTGCAAACCTGTATGTATTTGGAGTGTGGGAGGAAACCGAAGATCTCAGGAAAAACATAGGCGGTCACGGGGAGAACGTACAAACTCCATATAGACAGCACCCATAGTTGGGATCGAACCCGGATCTCTGGTGCGGCAAGCGCTGTAAGGCAGTAACTCGACCGCTGCGCCACCGTGCCGCATTCTCAAACCGGGGCTGGGTCCTTATCGTTCAGTGTGGAGAGGCTGCCTGTGACGGCTGGCACTGGGGAACCTGGGCCAAGTGCATCGGGTTGTGTGGGTCTGGGGTACAGCTCTCCCAAGCACAGAGAACGTGTTGCAACAGATAAACAGAGAGAGAGGGCAGGATGTCAGCCTCCACAAGATCCAAGCTGAGAGTGAGCGTAGGGTCTGGGTGCTTTGGCCACACAGGAAACGTGTGCTGCCAACCCCCAGCAACAGCCTGCACTGAGTGAACTAGCCAGAGAGCAACACTGAGCCTGACATCTCAGCAACGCTCACCTAGTTCCTCGCAGGCTGCCTCCTCTACATCGGGACCTGGGACAACACCAAGCAAACTAACGCTGCCAGTGAATCAATCTGTACAGGATCTAATAATCAGCCCTTTTAACATGGGTAGCAACAGTGCTCCAACACTTGAGAATGCTCACAAAAAAGCTGGAGAAACTTATCAAACTGGAGTTTCTCCAGCTTTTTTGTGTACCTTCGATTTTCCAGCATCTGCAGTTCCTTCTTAAACACTTGAGAATGCTCGCTGGTTAATAACTGGGATACCAGTCGAGGTACAATATGAGTAGGAAGGAACTACAGATGCTGCTTTACACCAAAGATAGACACAAAATGCTGGAGTAACTCAGCAGGTCAGGCGGCCTCTCTGGAGAGAAGGAATGGGTGATGTTTCAAGTCGACACCCTTCTTCAGTCGTCACCCATTCCTTCCATCTAGAGGTGATGCCTGTCCTGCTGAGTTACTCCAGCATTTTGTGTCTATCTTAGGTACGATTTGATCAGGGATGTAAACTAATTAACATTCCAACTAAGTATCTTGGCATTCACATGCGCAAGTACTCAATAAACCCAGTGTTAGATGGGTAGATTTATTTGTACAGTCAATGATGGACTGTCAATGAATCAGTTCACATTAAGAATATATCTTCATTGGTTTAATTAATGCCACATTTTAAGAGAAAACCAGTTCCTGATGCTTACAGAAATCCTGCTTCATTCTTGTCTGCAACTGATTCACCGGATGGCAAGAACAAATAAAACCCACAATCGACAATTAAGAGAATTAATCTATCCCATTTCATTTCATTGATGTGTGCCATTAGCTATACTAGAGTTTATAGTTAATCTGGATAACACAATAAAACTATCAATGTGATACCTGCTTTAATGCTGA
Source organism: Amblyraja radiata (assembly GCF_010909765.2). Taxonomy (NCBI): domain Eukaryota; kingdom Metazoa; phylum Chordata; class Chondrichthyes; order Rajiformes; family Rajidae; genus Amblyraja; species Amblyraja radiata. The sequence goes on from NC_045980.1 coordinate 1,878,203, forward strand.
GGAGTGCATTAAAATTCTGTCCACAAAGCATTGCTCAATTGTGGTGAGCACTCTATAAGCAAATGAGAGCTATCTATTCAAAAAGATCCCACATAAGCAGTCGCCAAATCACTTAATTTCCCTAATGATCTTTGATTGGAATATAAATGTGCATGAATAGACCCAAAGTGTTTCTAGGTATTAAATATTGAAGGAGGAATATCAGCTGCAGCTGGCAATGATATTCTACAAAGGGGGGTATTCTGCTATGGGGAAGGGGCTATGGACACTGTTGGATGTGGTTCAGATCGGAAAGGCGTATAGTCTTGGGCAGGCTGATCAGAAAGTGTGGATGAGGTGTTCCACACCAGGGCTTCGGAAATGTCCTCATTCTTCAGGGAATGGGGTTCCCCTCCCCTACTATAGAAGAGGCTCTCACCAGGGTCTCTTCAATACCCCGCAACACTGCTCTCTCTCCCCATCTCCCCCCCCCCCCACTCGGAACAAGGGCAGAGTCCCCCTAGTCCTCACCTTCCACCCCACTAGCCGTCACATACAATAAATAGTCCACCGTCATTTTTGCAACCTCCTACGTGACCCCACCACTCGCCACATCTTCCCATCTCCCCCCCGGTCTGCTTTCCTCTGTAACTCCCTGGTCAATTCTTCCCTTCCCACCCACCCCACCCCCTCCCCGGGCACTTTCCCTTGCAACCGCAGGTGAAACTACACTTGTCGCTTTACCTCCCCCCTCGACTCCATTCAAGGACCCAAGCAGTCGTTCCAGGTGTGACAGAGGTTCACCTGCACCTCCTCCAACCTCATCTATTGCATCCGCTGCTCTAGATGTCAGCTGATCTACATCGGTGAGACCAAGCATAGGCTTGGCGATCGTTTCGCCGAACACCTCAGCTCAGTCCGCATTAACCATCCTGATCTCCCGGTGGCTCAGCACTTCAACTCCCCCTCCCATTCCGAATCCGACTTTCTGTCCTGGGCCTCCTCCATGGTCAGAGTGGGCACCACTGGAAATTGGAGGAGCAGCACCTCATATTCCGTTTGGGCAGTCTGCACCCCAGCGGTATGAACATTGACTTCTCCAATTTCCGGTAGCCCTTGCTGTCTCCTCCCCTTCTCAGCTCTCCCTCAGCCCTCTGGCTCCTCCTCTATCTTTCTTCTTCTCCCCCACCCTACATCAGTCTGAAGAAGGGTTTCGGCCCGAAACGTTGCCCATTTCCTTCGCTCCATAGATGCTGCCGCACCCGCTGAGTTTCTCCAGCACTTTTGTCTACCAGGCTGATCAGAAAGCTCCAGATCCATAGGATCCGTTGCACGGCACAGCCACACACAGGCAGCACGAGCAGGCTTCTGACAACTCTAGGCACCAGGCCCGTAACCTACCATCAGTAACCTGATGGTGTCAGAGAAACTAAGGTTTGGGTGGGGATGGACGTAACATGAATAAAATATGGAACTAATCATTGCAATATTACAGAGAGAGCGTCACTGAGTGATATAGAGACATACAACATAGAAATATGAAATGCAGGGAATAGGGGAATATGGATCGCATGGTGGCAAAGATTAGATTCACTGGAGATGGAGGGGAGGATGGATGCTCCTCAAATTGCAGAACATCTTGGACAATAAACCTCGTCCCCTCCATGAAACACTGGTTGACCTGAGGAGCACCTTCAGCAACAGACTGGTTCCATCAAGATGCAGCACAGAACGCCACAGGAGATCCTTCTTCCCCTGTGGCTATCAAACTGTACAGCTCCTCCCCCTTCTGTCGTGGGATACACTGAGACTGACTCCCCCCCCAATCTTTGCCCACCCCCAATCCTGGACTTTCCTCTCGTCATTTTAATATCATATTTCTTGTTATGTTTTATGACTGATGGATAAATAAAGTTCTATCGTATTCAGCATAGACAATATGGGCCGAAGGGCCTGTTCCTATGCTGTATTGTTCTACGTATGTTCTATGTTCATCTCTAGGTCCGGATACAAAATCTGGCAGAGATTTAGCAACTCCAGATATCCGAGTTCCGATGACTTCCGAGTTCAACAGCAAAGGTATCCCTTTTGGGCCATTTCTATTCCTGTTCTTGCCTGATCCAGTGGCCCACCTAATCCCCAGGTTCCTCTGTTCCTATGGGCAATCTATGTGTGAACCCCAACACTGAGAACCAGATTAGATACATGCTTACATATGCCCTATACTCTCTTCACTTTGTAATCTTAATAAATTTTCTCAGCTCAAAATTATGGGCGTCAAGCAGAGGGAAAGGTAAGAAAAGAATGACCCGAAGATAGAAACAAAATGCTGGAGTAACTCAGCGGGACAGGCAGCTTCTCTGGAGAGAAGGAATGGGTGACGTTTCGGGTCGAGACCCTTCTTCAGACGCCCCGTGTGACAAAGAAATAGAAGTTTGAATTGAATTTATTTCAAGACTATTGAGATTTTGCTGCATATTCTTGCACTTACAACAGACTGCCATGGGGGCAATGTTAGCCAAAATCAAACGGAGGAACAAGTTGGTAATTGGCCAATTTCCGAAACCAACTCCTCACATCTTTCATAACCCTCTACATCTTCTGGCTATGATCAGCTCACCAGGAATCCCCAGGAATCACTATAATGTTGTCAGGAGGAGGAAGTTGAATCCTCATCTGCGTGTTTTATAGATACGCGTGCACATATGCACACACACACGCACACGCACACACGCACGCACACGCGCACACACACACACATACATACACACACACACACACGCACGCACGCACGCACGCACGCACACACACACACACACACACACACACACACACACACACACACACACACACACACACACACACACACACACACAGAGAAATATATGCCTTCATCTTCACTGGATTTAATTGCGAACAATCCCTACCCAACACACCATGAGGAAACCTTCACTGGAAACATTGTACCAGGTCAAGGTGGCTCATTAAAACATCTTCTAGGAGCAAGTAGTTCATTTAATGTGTGTCTTAACAATTATATCCACATCTTTTAATTAGCGTCAGGAGGAACTCTGCCAGTCAGGCAGCACCAGTGGAGGGAAATTGACTGATGTTATTTTGGGTCAAAGATAGACACAAAGTGCTGGAGTAACTCAGCGGGTCAGGCAGCATCTCTGGAGAAAAGGAATGGGTTTGACCAATCTAACCAGCATCTACAGTTCTTTGTTTTGATATTTCGATATCTTCAGGCCCAATAAAGGGTCCCAACCCAAAATATCATCTTCCATATCCCACCTCATCCTCTGAATTCCCCTTGTTTTCTGCTCAAGATTCCAGCATCTGAAGACTCTTATATTTCCCTTAACGGGAAAATGTAATAGTCTTGGACAAATTGCTTCAACATGAACATTGAGCAACTCAGTGGCCTGGTGATAGAGCCCCTCAAAGCACCGGAGTGCCAGGTTCGATCCTGACTACAGGTGCTGTCTGTGTGGAGTTTATACCTTTTCCCTGTGACCACGTGGGTTTTCTCTGGGTGGTTCGGTTTCCTCCCACACGCCAAAGATGTGCAGGTTTGTAGGTTTCTTGGCTTCTGAAGATTACCCCTAGACATAGCACGGGTGAACAATGGTCGGCATGGACTCAGTGGGCCGAAGGGCCAGTTTCCATGCAATATCTTTACACTTATTATGCCCCTGTCCCACTTAGGAAACCTGAATGGAAGCCTCTGGAGACTTTGCGCCCCACACAAGGTTTCCGTGCGTTTCCCGGAGGTTTTTGTCAGTCTCCCTACCTGCTTCCACTACCTGCAACCTCCGGCAACCACCTGCAACCTCCGGGAACCACACGGGTGGGGCGCAAAGTCTCCAGAGGTTTCCGTTCAGATTTCCTAAGTGGGACAGGGGCATAAGCTAAACTAAATAAATGGAGCCAAACTGTGTTATCATGATACAACAGCATCTTTTTATAAGGGCATCTTTAATCCATAAATTATCCCACAGTGGATTAAGGGAGCATTATCAAACAAAATCTGACCCCTAAGCCACATGAGATGAGGGAGCAGGTAGAGAAAAGTGCTGGAGAAACTCAGCGGGTACAGCAGCATCTATGGAGCGAAGGAAATAGGCAACGTTTCGTCCCGAAACGATGCCTATTTCCTTTGCTCCATAGATGCTGCTGCACCCGCTGAGTTTCCCCAGCACTTTTGTCTACCCTCGATTTTCCGGCATCTACAGTTCCTTCTTAAACACATGAGGTAGCAGGTAACTCAAAATGCAGAAGTAAACAGTATTATGCAGAAGTAAACAGACTTTGGGAGGGGGAGTTCTACAGCTTAGAGACAGAGCAGCTGAAGGGACAGCTGCCAAAAGTGTAGATAGAACGAGGGCATACTTCAGGTTAAAAGACTTGTGCAATTGTCTGTTAAGTCTGGCAGCTGCTGTTGGTTTAATTTTATCCACACTTCTCTTCTACACGAGTGACACGTTAAAAACAGCTTTCAACAAATTTGGTGGGGCCCTTCTAAGACAGGTCGACAAGAAACCTGCACCTCGCCAAGCCAATACAGTAATCGCTGTTCAATGAGTCAGCTGAATAGTAATAATGGAGACATCAGCCTAACATCACAATGTCATTGTAATTGGCAGTGAATGCTTATTAAATACTCACTTCTACATCAAAGGACTTGCCTGAATAAGAACATTTGCAGGGTGGGGTTTCTTGTGTCTACGCTGAGAACCATCCATAATACAAACCTTCAATGCTGCTTCTGACAGTTACTTTGCTCTTTGTTTTGAGGAAGGGTGGGTGTCCACTCGGGCCAACACTGATATTCATCAGAAGATTCAACGGAGTTTTAAAGTTGGAGACTGTACCATAGTATGGACAAGGTCACATCCACTGCGATGGGTCAGGCAGCTGTTAATGAAGAACTGCATGGGATGACGTTTCGGCCCGAAACGTTGCCTATTTCCTTCGCTCCATAGATGCTGCTGCACCTGCTGAGTTTCTCCAGCATTTGTGTGTACCTGCATGGGATGACTGCTATTCACTAACGGGTACAGGAAAAATCCTGCCTCTACTCCTCCAATGACTTGCAAGCAATGGGAGCAATAGGAAGGAAGGTCAACTGTGGACGATATTTACCCATGCGCAGTCCATACTGAAGAGCCATTCCAGCAGGAGATTCAACACGGTGGGACTGAGGTAATACAAGAGCTGGCCCTGCGTGAAGGATCGCACGTTCACCACTCGTTAGCAGCCAGGAGATACGTGGGAGGATCAAAGACCCGGTGTGAAGTCAGATTAGACCTGCATGTATGTCTGTTATGAATATGATGCCCCCATAGTCCTCTGGGCCAAATGACTGCAGTATAAACAGTGATATATAAAATGCCACATCCCAGGAGCTTTGGAGAAATATTTACTGAGCTCATTGGTCCTTGGTGAATGCTTGAACTCTGCTGTTTTTAACTTTGTCATGAACTAAGTGGTTGGCAGGACACTGTCGGTCACATTTTCCCACATTTGTAGATATTGTATAAATTTCAGGAGAGCGTACAAATTTGAGAGCCTCGTGTGACACGCAAACTCCAAGCCCGCTGCCATTTTGTCCGAAGAAGGGTCTCGACCCGAAACGTCACCTGTTCCTTTTCTCCAGGGATGCTGCCTGACCCGCTGAGTTACTCCAGCTTTTTGTGTCCTTTGACCATTTTGCAAGTTAGCAGTTCAATTGAATGCAGCTTTTCAGAGTAGGCAGCAGCTGCAACAGTTGCATCACACGCCAGTTTTGTCCCCGAACTTCAGCCCACTGGCCCCCAACTTATCCAGCCATCCCTTGTTCTAAAGCATAGCATGCCTTTGATACTTGACTGGAAAGAGTCTGTAGGAGTAAAATGTTTCTTCTGTACCCACAGCAAAGAGCCCTGTATACATGTTTAACACTCAGCGCGTGTGTGCCAAAGCTCAGATTATTTTGAAATAAGCCACGACAATGAGAGCAACTCCTGTCCTTTCGATTGAAGCGCTCCCAGGCCAGCAGTTGTAACTAATGCACAAAGAAAGGTCGATTGTCCACTTCTTGTACTCTCGCCAATAATAGATTTTATTTTGAACTAAGATGAAAGCACTTGTTTGGCAGGAGGATCTATCAACTAAATAAAAAGGTGAAACAAAAGCAGTCTTGTTAAGATGGATTGCACCAATGCACCAACTTTCTTCTTAAAAAACAAAAAAATAAGTCAACCTCCACAGCCCACCCCCACCCTCCAGAGCCTTGTAATACGACCACGTTGAACTTCATTACACCACTTCAAATGTGACCCAGAAAGGGCGTTCTCTTTAGCTGCCAGATGGTGAAGCAGGCATCTGAGTAGCTATTTTGCTGGGCATTTTACACTGAAAGGATTTTGAGGCATTTATATTGAACCAGGAATGGCTCGTACATCTAAACAAGAAACAGGGGAGGAAAAAAGGAGGACATTGATATCGCAATGTGTAGGAAGGAACTGCAGAAGCTGGTTTAAACTGACAATAGACACAAAAAGCTGAGTAACTCAGTAACTGAGTGAAGAAGGGTCTCGACCCGAAACGTCACCTGTTCCTTTTCTCTAGAGATGCTGACTGACCCGTTGAGTTACTCCAACTTTTTGTGTTTATCTTTGATATCACAATCTCCTCTAACTGCCTCGTACTGTTTCCAAAATACAATGCCTTTTTAAACACGATATTTTTTGATATTTGATATTTTTTATATTTTGCTGCATGGATGTTATAATCTGCGTTGCTGCCTAGGTAACGGATATGGTTGGCACGCTCGCTCCCTGGGTTACATTGTAGGGCTAACGTGCTGCTGCAAAGCCCGAAGAAAAACAGTTAGCCCTGCAGTCTTGCTCAACTCCACACTGTCTGAAGAAGGGTCTGGACCCGAAACGTCACCCATTCCTTCTCTCCAGAGACGCTGCTCATCCCGCTGAGTCACGCCAGCTTTTTGTGCCTGTCTACTGAGGGAATGGTTCATTCTACAGGATGGCGTTTTTCAAAAAAACATAATAAACTATCGCCCTGTTCATCTTCTCATGTGGACCTGAAAGATCTCACGTCAACTCTCCAATGAAGAAGCTCACTAGCTCACTAATTATCCCTCACTAACATCACCTAATAAAGTATTAAACCATTATTATGCAGTAGGTTGCCCGGCCCTGGTATCTACAGATTGACGGCTAACTTACATTGTGACTAAAATCAAAAATATTTCATTGGCTTTAGAAACCTTTAATGGCATGGTGGCATGGTGGCGCAGCGGTAGAGTTGCTGCCTTACAGTGCCTTCAGCGCCAATGACCCAGGTTTGACCCCGACTACGTGTGCTGTCTGTACGGAGTTTGTACATTCTGCTCTTGACCATGTGGGTTTTCTCCGAGATCTTTGGTTTCCTCCCACACTCCACAGGTTTGAAGGCTAATTGGTGAGGGGCCTGTTTCCGCACTGTATCTCGAAACTAAACTAAATTAAACTAAGGTCTAAAGTCTGAAGAAGGGTCTCAACCCGAAAAGTCAGCCATTCCTCCTCCCCAGTGATGCTGCCTGTCCCGCTGAGTTACTCCAGCAGTTTGTGTTCGTCTTATAGAAACATATAAAATTATAAAAGGACTGGACAAGCTAGATGTAGGAAAAATGTTCCCAATGTTGGGCGAGTCCAGAAAAGAAAAACCTTTTTCACCCAGAGAGTTGTGAATTTGTGGAATTCCCTGCCACAGAGGCCAGTGGAGGCCAAATCACTGGATGGATTTAAGAGAGAGTTAGATAGAGCTCTAGGGGCTAGAGGAATCAAGGGATATGGGGAGAAGGCAGGCACGGGTTATTGATTGGGGACGATCAGCCATGATCGCAGTGAATGGCAGTGCTGGCTCGAAGGGCCGAATGGCCTCCTCCTGGATCTATTTTCTATGTTTATATGTGTCTAACATGTTGGGTGTGGCATCATTACTGATGAAGGATCTTGAAGCTATATGTTATTATTTGGAGCAGGTCTGCCAACTCGACAGTGCTCTAGGATGTACGAAAGATTGCTCTGGAAAAAATATCCACTCTCTCCGCAAAATTTCATTCAAGGACAATCAAAACAACATCAGTGCACTCTCCCTGATCAATCATTTACCCTATTAATGACTTAATTGTTACATTTGATCAATAACATTGAACAATCCACATTACTTGCATTGTCATCACGAGACTTCTGAAACTCTACCCTAAGTTCTGCCAGGGAAAGATACTACCAAGTGGACAGAGATTCAAGGATTTGCACAAAGCCTCATTGAAGAAATGTAAGATCTCCAGTGAATCCAAGGAATCTCCGGACCATGAATGCGCAGAGAAGGAGCATCCGCATCCTCTGTTCATTTATCAATGTGTTTGTTGGAAGCTCACAGAGGCTACATTTTAACGACAGGCAGATCCCACCTCCACACTAACTGTCCGCTCACTCACCACCTCACTGCACCTCCCACCACCTAAAACTGTAGAAGACCTCGCATTAGACACAAAACGCTGGAGTAACTCAGCGGGTCAGACAGCATCTTTGCAGAAAAGGAATAAGTGACCCTTCTTCTGTCCACTCCTTCTCTCCAGAGATGCAGCCTGTCCCGCTAAGTTACTCCGACATTTTGTGCCTATCTTTGGAGTAAACCCGCATCTGCAGTTCCTTTCTGCACATTCCCCACAGACTGCACTGGGGGTCAGGATCACGCCTGGGTTACTTGTGCCGTGAGTCAAATATGCCAAATATCATTGAGGAAAAAATTGATTGAATTTGCAATGTCAAGTTATCTCCTCCATCCAAGACCACGTTTCATTTGCAAGTAAGAATAATTTTGCAACTCAACTATTTACCTCTCCTTAACCCATGAATTTGCCGGGACACGGTAAAACGCAATTAATTATTTACTCATCACACACGCTACTTCTGCAAATCCTTGCATGCATTGCAACATTCCTCAGCCAGTCACATTCATTCCAATACCCACTTATCCAAGAGTTCAACTGTGATGTGTAGAAAATGATACATTCCTCAGGAACCCAGCCAGTTTAATCATTGTGAACGGTTATAGGCCCTTCGGCCCAACTTGCCCACACCGGCCCACAATGTCCTAGCTACGCAATTCCCACCAGTCCGTGTTTGGTCCATATCCCTTCAAAACCTGTCCTAACCATGTACCTGTCTAGCTGTTTCGTCAATGTTAGTCGCTGCCTCAACTACCTCCTCTGGCAACTTGTTCCATACACCCACCACCCTTTGTGTGAAAATGTTACCCCTCAGATTCCCATTAAATCTTTTCCCCTTCACTTAAAACCTATGTCCTCTGGTCCTCGGTTCACCTACTCTGGGCAAGAGACTCTGTGCATCTACCTGATCTATTCCTCTCATGATTTCATTCACCTCAATAAGATCACCCCTCATTCTCCTGCATTCCAAGGAATAAGGTCCTCGCCTACTCAACCTCTCCCTAAAGCTCAGATCCTCTAGTCCTAGCATCATCCTTGTAAATCTGCGCAGCACGGTTAGCAAAGGTGCCCGATTATTAGTGAGTGCAAGCTGTGCGTCTTGCTTTAGTCTTCTTCCTGTCTCTGGCATGCCAGGGATGCGGGATTCATGAGGTGCAACTTTGGTTCCAAAGTTCGCTGTCCTGCAGCTTCCATGTGGAGGAGCAGTTTCATTTGTTTGAAGGATATCCACTCTGTGCATTTTACCAGAGATTATTACGGAGGACTAACTAATGATCTCTGCTGTTTTCAATCTAACCAGGTGAAAGATTGGTCTATCATTACAGAGCATCATGTGATTTTCATGAAGCATTTGGAGTTATAGTCATACAGCATAGAAATAGGTCCTTTGGCCCAACTTGCCCATGCCAACCAGGATGTCCCATTTACACTAGTCCCACTTGCCCACATTTGGTCAGTATCCCTCTGAATCCTTCCTATCCACGTACCTGTCCAATAACTTTCAAATGTTGTTCTACTACCTATTTCAACCACTGCCTCTGGCCCATATACACACCATGTAACGTTCCCCTCAGGTTCCATGTGAAATATTTCCCTTCCCATCTTAAACCTATGCCACTAGTTCTCAACTCCCATACTCTGGATAAAAGTCTCTGTACATTCAGCCTATCTATTCCCCTCGTGAGTTTGTACAATTCTAACCAACCCAACCTCTTCCTACAGCTCAGGCCCTCCAGTCCTGACAACATCCTCGTAAATCTTCTCTGCACTCTTTCAAGCCAAACAACATCCTTCCCAAAACTGAACACCATACTCCAAATGTATGCCTCACCAATATTTTAGATAGATAGATAGATAGATAGATAGATAGATAGATAGATAGATAGATAGATAGATAGATAGATAGATAGATAGATAGATAGATAGATAGATAGATAGATAGATAGATAGATAGATAGATAGATAGATAGATAGATTTTGTACAACTGTAACATAACATCCTAACTCAATGCTCTGTGACTGTTGGAGGCCGATATACTGAAAGCCTTCTCCACCACCCTATCTACCTGTGATGCCTCTTTCAAGGTACGTGTACTCCGAGATCTCTCTGCTCTACAACACTCCCCAGTGTGTGTGCGGCTTTGGAATTGGATGGATGGGGCTTCAAGGAGGAAGTTTGGTGAAGAAACGTAAGGTGAGGAATGTATTTTTTCCATCTTACCCCATGGATATCCTCAACATCAAGATCCCACAACAGCAATGAGATAATTATTAACAAGATAATTCATGTTCTTCCCAACAACATTCCAAGCAATTCACCCACATTCAAAATAAATGTAGGCATTTGTATGTGATCCTCGGTATAGTGATGTGTTGCAACAATACATTCATTTCCCAGAGATTAACATCGCTGGAGTTGTTAACAAACTAACATCATAAGAGAGATAAAATAAGGGAAACATGTCCAGATGAATAGTTTCAAAGGGAAACGTTGACTGTCCATTGCCCTCCACAGATGCTGCCTGATCTGCTTAAGGACCTGTCTCACTTAGGCTATTTTTAGGTGACTGTCATAGTCGTAGCAGGTTGCTGAAAAACGGGCGATTTTTACATAAAATTTGAAATAGAATCATTACTTTAACTACAGAAATAAAAGGAAATCAGCACCGGCGACATCGTATGTCACCTGGCGACAACCTACGTTAACCTAGCAACAACCACGACAGCACCTACATCAGGAGAAGTCAAGCTACGCTCATTGGCATCAAACCTACTGTCGCCGACTGTCTCCGAAAAATGTTCAACATGTTGAGAATCCAGCAGGACCAGAAAGGCGCTACGACTCTTTGGGCGACTGAGGAGACGACTCACAACCATACAGGCAACACCCCGGCGACCATGTAGTGACAGCCTAGTCGCCTGTGGTCACCTAAAAATCGCCTAAGTGGGACAGGCCCGTTAATTCCTCAAGCAAGTGTTTTGCAAAGAGAATCAGACACTGTATGGAGATAATGAACAATATCAAATGTAATAGTTCTGGCCACTGGTTCCAAGAGGAAGATTGTCCTATCTCGTGAGGGAAGCTCGCTGCTCACCGCCAGATTCAGGGACAGTTTCTTCCCAGCTGTATCAGGCAACCATCCTACCACAACCAGAGAGCAGTGCTGAACTACTATCTACCTCTTTGGTGACCCTCGGACTATCTTTGATCGGACTTTGCAGGCTTTGCCTTGCATTAAACATTATTCCCTCATCATGTATCTATACACTGGTTAACATGGAATAAAACCTTTTCACTGTACATCGGTACACGTGACAATAAACTAAACTGAATTTAAACTGAACTTAAGCTCGACTCCTGGCCGTCCGGGTGCACGAGGACTTGTAGTAGTGAGGGAGGCACTGCACTTTAAGGCTGTAGGTAACACCAACTTGTGTGCTCCAGTTTGCTTCAAAGCACCATACAAACAAAGCAAGATTCCCACAGCAACAGGGGAAGCTGCTGCACTACAGGAAGTCAACCATCTTATCTACTGTAAACGTAGCTTCAATTGTCTGAGGCACTGCCTCCCTTATTCATCCCTGTGTCTTTCAGATCTCCTGCATGGCTACTCAGATACATCAAAGAAGTATTTACATTGATGCCAGTCCTTTGATATGGTAACAAGAGAGCCCCAAGGGTACTATTCTTATTGTTCAATAACGCGTTTGATGACTGTAACTCCAGGAGAAACTGGAGTTATGGGAAAACGTCCCTTTTACCAGAGTAGGAAGGAACTGCAGATGCTGGTTTAGACCGAAGATAGACACAAAATGCTGGAGTAACTCAGCGGGCCAGACAACATCTCTGGAGAAAAGGTACAGGTGACATTTCGGACTGAGACCCTTCTTCAGTCAGTCCACAACCATAGAGAAGACCAGGCAACAATATCCAATAGAAATAGATTTAAAGTTATTAAAGTTCCTGATTTTACTTCGGAGTCACGTGAGTGACTACGTGAAGAACCCGCTCAGTGCGCAGGCGCGGCATTACGCCAGTAGTGCAACAGCGGCTGCCACGGGAGATAGGCTGTCCCGTTACAGGATGAACCGGACCGTCAGGTGAGTACCCTGAGGTCGGGTTTTCTTTTACAGGTGAGCCTTTTTCTGCTTGTGTTTTTTACAGGCAGAGAAAAAGGCTCTGGAACAAAACTGTCCCCCGTTTTCCCGTCGGGGAGGGGGGCAGCAACAGGCGGTAGGAGCGTTACCCGGTGTTCCGTAATTCCCCGACACCGTGCCGAGGCCAGCCCGCTAGTACCTGAAGCAGCGGGCTGGACGCATAGCCACTCGAGAGGCATCCGGCAGGTGTTCCCGATGTCGGACGGGACGTCTCTCCACCCGCACGGGGGGGAGAGAGAGCCGCATGAGCCGCTGGAGCGGCTCACGGAGCAGGTGCCTGCGAGACGCGCTGCTTGAGGGGCGCTCTCGCTACTACAAGGCACAAAAGCTCCAGAAGAACCTGTCCCCCGCTCGACTCCAGCGGAGGAGCATTCCATTGCAGGGGGGGCAGCAACAGGCGGTAGGAACAATTACCGGTCGCTCCGCTATCCCCATCACCGCGCCGAGCCCAGTCCTGCTAGTGCCTGAACTGCGGGCTGGATGTCTAGCCATCCGAACAGGCATCCGGCCGGTGGCGTCTGATTCGTCGGACAGGGACATGTCTCCACCTAAATGGAGGAGAGACAGCCGCCTGAGCTGCATCCAACAGCAATTGGAGCAGCTCCAGCGAGATACGCAGAAAGAGCGCTCTCGTGGAGGGAGGTCAGGCACCCCCTCCACAGTGCTTCATGCACTGCCCTCTGCTCCCTCATTACTGGAGGCTAGCATTGGTGACCAGGGCTGGGCTGGTCTGGAACAGGGGCAGGCGGACGAATTCGGGAGTATGCCAGGGGTGCAGGAACATGAAGAGCTGTTGGGTGTGATGGACCGCTTGTAGCAACCCCACGGGCTGGAGCACCGCTGGAACCAAGAATGGCGGCCAGCATCAACCATTACTGGAAAAGGTGCTCGCTGAGGTGCTGAAACAACACAGCACCAGAAAACGGTGAGGCCCTCAAAGTAAAAAGTGTCAACAGCCAAATCTGGGGGCATGTGGGTCACACATCCAGACCCAAGAACTCAAGCTACAGCGGATCCTAAGGCTCCTGACGTCAGCCATCACAGCCTTTGCTCGTTCTGTGGAGACCACGGAGATGGATACCTGCCAGCAGGATGTGCTGGCATTAATGTGTACCACACAATTTGAGATCAACAATCTCCGGAGGGAAACATAAGACCTGCCCTCAATCCCAAATTTGCTGGCTTGTGTAAAGCCCCAGCTGCGGAGACGGACGTGCTGCTATTTGGGAAAGATTTCAATAAAAAACTGAAGGAGATGCAGGAAGCATCAAAAATCTTCGGCCTAATGAGGGCAGGCCCCGGGACGAGCAAACCAAGACCTCCGATACCCAAGCGGCAGCACCCCACGGCATCCACCAGTCGACGTCCGCAATATGGGACTGGTGAACGCTTGGGGTCCGCACATTATCCCCAAAGATCTTTCAGATCAGGACCCGCAGCGGACCCTCTGGAAAATGCGCCTCCCCCCAACATCGCCAGCACGTCAGAACAAAATCTTCAGGAAAATGAAGAAACAGAATCGCCAATAACCATGGAGGTAGGTGGGTCTGGTCCCTACCAGCATATAGAGAATAAGGGTGCTTTATTAACAGGGGGGAGATTACACTTGTTTAAAGAAGCATGGGGTATGGTCACGAGTGACAAGTATATACTAAACAACATTACAGGACATAAAATACAATTCATGTCAGAAAAAATGCCGCCAGTTCAACAATGGCCCCAAAGGGTATTTCTCCCTCCGTCAAAGAGAAACGTGAGGGACAAGCTGAACTGGTGAGACTTATCACAAAGGGGGTCATCGAAAAGACCAAACATGAACCTTTGGAATTTGTATCGAATATATTCACTAAAACCAAAAAAGATGGTGTCTGTCGCATCATCATTGACTTAACATCACTAAACAAATTTGTTAAGTATATACATTTCAAAATGGAGACATATGTTACTGCCAAATAACTGAATTCCAAAGGACACTTCATGGCAAGCATTTATCTTAAAGATGCTTACTATCTAGTACCCATAGACAAGGGTCATCGCAGATACCTAAAATTTATCTGGATGGTACAAAGCATTGCCCTATGGGCGAACTTCAGCCCAAGATTATTCACCAAAATATTGAACCCAGCCATGGCAATATTAAGAAAACAAAAACATATTGTCATGGCATATCTGGAGGATATTCTCATAGTAGGGAAAACGATGGAATTGGCTGTGGCAGCAGTATCAGCTACAAAACAGCTCCTCGAAACTCTGGGGTTCGTCCTACATCCAGATAAATCTAAGTTGAAGCCATCCACTATCATGGACTACCTGAGCTTCACAATTAACTCAGTCCATATGACTGTTACCTTGCCAAAGGCAAAAATGGTTGAATTAGCACAATCATGCAACAAATTAATGGTCAACGAGTGACCAACTATTCGACAAGTAGCAAGACTAATTGGGGAAATGGTAGCAGCATTTCCGGCTACACAATTCGGACCTTTGCACTATCAAAAAATTTACATAGAGCAAAGGTACGGGCAATAAAACGACATACAGGTCACTATGATCGTGTCATGAACTTACCCACTGAAGCAATATCAGAGCTACAGTGGTGGGCAGAAAATGTTCGGCATAGTTTCAGCCCTATCTTTATCACTAACCCTACTTTAGTTATTCAAACAGATGCCAGTGCTCAAGGCTGGGGAGCGACTAACTCCATATCCAGCACAAGTGGTAGATGGACTAAACTAGAGTCATCATTACTACTTACACTGGGCATTAACTATCTAGAGATGTTGGGCGCCTTTTATGGTTTAAAAGCATATTTATCTAATATGCAGCACTTGCATGTTCGGTTACAAATTGATAAATACTACGGTGATGGCTTATATTAACCATATGGGTGGCATAAAATCATTATCATGCGACAAATTGGTCAACATGATTTGGCAATGGTATGTCGAAGGACATATTTGGCTATCAGCTACTTACCTACCAGGTAAGCTAAACACCCATGCCATGAGAAAATTAAACGCCTGGGTTGCAAGTTTGAACAGACCTTACCTGGAACTGGGATTGTCCAAACAAACCATCACCACCATGTCGGCATCCCTTCGAACATCCACCAAGAGGCAGTACTTAACCAGCATCAAAAAAGGGAGAAGTACTGCCAGGAAACATGGACAACATACGCAACAGCTACAGCCACCAACATACTGGAGTTCCTGGCCATCTACACCACGATGTAGGGATCAGCTACAGTGCCATCAACACAGCGCAAAGTGCTCTTTCTGCTTATCTCAAACCAGCGGCAGGACAACAGGCGATGGGATCCCATCCACTGGTGGTAAAACTGATGAAGGGCATTTACAATATCAAGCCCTAAGCCCAGGTATACCCATATTTAGGATATCAGTGTGGTCCTGACATATCTCAGGGAATGGCCACCAGCCAGATCCCCCGGCCTCGAGCAAGCTACACTAAAGACGCTCATGTTGATGGCACTTGTATCCGCTCAGAGGGTCCAGTCACTACACCTATTGCGACTGGACAACATGATCACAGCTCCAGACCAGATCTGTCGTTATCCAGCGACTGGTCAAACAGAGCAGACCAGGAACACCTAATCCAGTCGTGGCTTACCCACCAGAACCACGGTTATGTGCCATGACCCACCTACTATCCTACATAGACACAACCAGAATATTCGAGGGACATGAAAAGCCTTGTGGGTCAGTCACAAAAACCTTATGGTGGGGTACGAGCCAAACCATTGTGAGATGGCTCAAGCAGGTGCTAGAAACTGCTGGGATAAACACTAACATGTACAAATTTTATTCCACCAGGGCAGCATCCATGTCGACGGCTAAAGAATGGACATGCCTATAGACCACATCCTGGCTACAGCAGGATGGTGGGAAGGGAAAAGACCGTTCAGAAATTTTATAATAAGCCGTTGGCAAAACCTGGTTTATTTGCAGTAAATATTTACGAACTGCAAATATTTAATTTAAGCCCAGGGGAGCAACTTAATTCTTTGTTGTTATTGTTTAAAAAATACCATTGTGTTTTTCTACAAATAGACTCATTGGTTGATTACGATAACACTTCCTCCCTCAAGAACTTCGGCAGTGAGTGAAATGAAACTGTTACACGGTTTGAAATCACAGAGCTTTGAAATCTTCACGTAGTCACTCACGTGACTCCGAAGTAAAATAGTAAGATTAAACGAGAACTTACCAGTTTGAAGTTTGATCTGTATTTTATGAGGAGTTACGATGAGGGATTACGTGCCCTCCGCTCCCACCCTCATTATATGGATCAAACTAATAAATTGATGTCTCCTTATCTTTACTATGTTTACTTCAAAATAACTGTGTCTATCTGTGATTCCACACCGCTGCTTGGAAGTATGCCGCGCCTGCGCACTGAGCGGGTTCTTCACGTAATCCCTCATCGTAACTCCTCATAAAATACAGATCAAACTTCAAACTGGTAAGTTCTCGTTTAATCTTACTATTTTATTTAATAATTATGAGATCAGTTTTTTTCCAATGGGACATTTTCAATCCTCTATTCCTCTGTCACACTTACATGAATTTCTCTTGTCACAAAGATTTAAGTGATAATCAGTGTCACAGTGATAGTATGGTGCAGTACAGGAAAAGGCTCTTCGGCCCACCATGTCCATACACGTCGTTTTGCTCATCTACTCCAATCTCAATTGTCCATCTATACTTTGCCTATTTTAAATGTTTGTTTAAATGTATCTCCTCTGGCAGTGCATTCCACATATCAACCACTCTCACTTTTTCGAAACATACCACTCAGGTCTGCTTTGAAATTCCTTCCCCTCATTCCTACCCTTTTGTTTTGAGACTCCAACCATGGGGGAAAGATTCTGACAATCACAGAAACATCCTTCATGCACACTGATTCCTTTTACCAAGCTTATTTTAGATCCAGTTCACCAGCTCACCTTGGATCCCATGTCTGAAGAAGGGTTTTGACCCAAAACGTCACCGAGTCCTTCTTATGCAGAGATGCTGCCTGTTACTCTAGCATGTTGTGTCCATCTCCAATGTTCATTAAACTTCTGGACCAGGCTGCCATGGACAACCTTACCAAAATCAACATAGACATCATCATCAATTTCATTATCAATCATCAATTTCCTTGATCACTTTCTCAAAGAAACTCAATCAACTTAATGGGACAGGATTTTCCCCCACACAAGCCCATGCTAAATATCCCTGATCAGATCCTGGCTTTCCAAATGTACATAAATCCTGTCCATGTTAGTTTAGAGATACAGCAACAAAACAGGATCTTCAGTCCACTGAGTCAATGTCATCCATAATTCACCCATCAACACAAGTTTGATATTATCACACTTTCTCATCTACTTCCAACACATCAGACACAATTTTACAGAGGTCAATAAACTTGCAAACCACATATCTTCAGGATGTGGGAGGAAGCCAGAGCACCCAAAGGAAACCCACCCGGTCACAGGGAGAACAGGGTAAAACTCCACACAGACAGTACCTGAGGTTAAGATCGAAGACGGATCTACCAGCTTGAAGATTTCAACGACATTTTGGAGTTGGAATTGAGCGAGTGTTGGACCTGCTGATTAACACCATGGAGCTGTGGTTGTGGAGCTTCTAGCCGCGGGCAGCGCTGACTTTAACATCGCGGAGTCGTGGGACCCCTTGCCGGGGGTCGCCAGTGTTGGAGCTCCGCCCAGCTCAGCCTGTGGACTTTGGGAGCCGGTCTACGGTAGGATGCGGCCAATTCGGAAACTCCAAGTGTCTGAGAGTGAGAGTGTATTCCGTTCCAACGAAAATGCAAAAAATCTTCATTGAAATTTCCAACGAAAATACAAAATATCTTCATCAGGGTCCTAGACATGACATCCTCTCTTCCCTGTTGTATCCTGAGATCTATCTCATCCAGCCCTCAGGATTTAGCCACCTTCATTCATTACAAGACATCAATAAATTCAATTTTCCAGTCTATCAACATATCCCTCCCTGAACGCATTAATCTTCATGTCCTTCTCCTTGGTGAATACAGACAAGAAATATTCATTGAGGACCTTGACCACAGCCCCTGGCTCCACACATACATTATACCCCTTGGTTTCTACAGAGATCAAATCTTTCCATCTACTCTTCACATCCAAAGACATGTTTATCCTTAATCTTTCCTGTCAAGGATATTTCAAGACCTGTTCTTGCCTCTTAATTCCTTTCTCTTAAATACTCTCCTGCAGCCTTTATATTGCTCAGGAATTTGCTTAATGGTAGTTGTCTAAACCAGTCACATGCTTCTTTTTTTAAATCCCTGATTTAACCTTCAATAACAGAATGTTAGAGTAATTCTGGAATGCTGGAGTAACGCAGTGGGACAGGCAACATCTCTGGAGGGAAGGAATGGGTGACGTTTCCGGTTGATAACATTAGTGCGTCAAGGCCCCCTCATCCTGCCACCTTTGCCTTTGCTTTTTACAAATTTGCCTTTCACCCTCATGAGAACATGCTCACCCTGAACTCTTGCTAACTCTCTTTTAAAAGCTTCCCACGAGTGCTTTTCCCACAAACATCTGCTCCAAGTTTTCAACCAATTATCAGTGATTGTGTGGATGTTCCACTGAATAATTGTACGGGTCAGGGAACTGAAATATTAACAGTGTTTCTCTCTCCACAGATGTTGCCTGACCTATCGAGGTTTCCCAGCATTATTTTATTTTCAATTTCCAGCCTTTACACTTCTTGTGATTTTCATTTAGTGCAGATAAGTACTCGCTGGCTAGCATAGAACCGATGGGCCAAAGGGCCAGTTTCCGTACTGTCTGACTCCATAAAACCCACAGAAAGTCCGTTCACGACCTCAGCATGATTTCTATGTTGAAGGAATTGCAGAGACTGGTTAAAACCAAAGATAAACACAGAAAGCTGGATTAACTCAACGGGTCAGGCAGCATCTCTGCAGAAACGGAATTGGTGACGATTCTCTTGACCCAAAACGTCACCCATTCCTTTTCTCAGCGATGCTGTCTGACCCGCTGAGGTAGTCCAGCATTTTGTGTCTATCTTGAAGCTGACATGCAAAGAAATCTGAGCCAATTGTTCCCGGGCATTCTAATTGGGTTTTGTGTAAAAAATAATCTGGGCTAGAGTCAATTAGTCTGAAGAAGGGTCTCAACCAGAAACGTCACCCATTCCTTCTCTCCAGAGATGCTGCCTGTCCCGCTGAGTTACTCCAGCTATTTGTGTCTCTTCAATTTAAACCAGCATCTGCAGTTCCTTCCTGCACAGTGTGCGTCTGCACACACAGCCACACACACACACATAGACACTCACACGCACACGCACACACACACAGCCACACACACACACACACACACACACACACGCACACACACATAGACACTCACACGCACACACACACAGCCACACACACGCACACACATAGACACTCACACGCACACACGCGCACAGACACACTCATACTCATGCAGCTTTCTGCGTCTATCTTCGGTTTAAACCAGCACCTAGATATTAGTTCCTTCCTACATATTAACTCTCCCATTCATGTGGGAGTGATTTACACTGGAGACCATGGAGCTCCTGATGTGACCAGACACAATTTACTGCTGCTGCTGCTGATGACAATTTACTGCCAACAAGTTGTTGACAGGATGTTTTTGAATGAAATATTGAAGGCAGCATATTGTAAACATTGTATGCAAATGTAATGATATCCTTGGTGCAGTGGAATGAAAACAATGCAATGTCCCGTATTCTTTTATGAATAAAATATATTTCTGAATATTAAAAATGACTATGAAGGCTGACAGGAGAATGGAGAGAGTTCTCAGACTTACACAAAATGACATAGAAGGGCTCCTAGCAAAGATACTGTATATGCTAGATGGGATAGCTGCACACTGCAGTCTATTGGGGGAGACAGGAACTGTACCAGGGTAACTCGTCAGAACCATTAGACAAGGGATGGTTCATGCTGACTCCTCCGGCCTTGAGAATCCCCAAACCATGGAATAATGCCACAGGAAGTTTCATCACGGCAGCACAGCGGTAGAGTTGCTGCCTCACAGCGCCGGAGACCTGGCTTCGATCATGACTACGGGTGCTGTCTGTACGGAGTTTGTACGTTCTCCCCCGTGGCCTGTGTGGGTTTTCTCCAGGTGCTCCAGTTTCATCCCACACTCCAAAAACGTACAGGTTTGTAGGTTAATTGGCTTGGCAAACCTGTAAATTGGGTCCCTAGTGTGTGTAAGAGAGTGTTAATGTGCGGGGATCGCTGGTCGGCATGGACTAAGTGGGCCGAAGGGCCTGTTTCCGCGCTGTCTATCTTCAGTGTAAACTAGCATCTGTAGTTCCTACCCACACAGTGACTAAGCTGGGTTTGGAATGAAGCTCACATGCAGAAACATTCACTATTCAAATGATCCAGTTAGAGGCAGGTCGTTATAGTCACGGAATCCAAAAAAGTCACTGCAGGTTGACTGCGTTATGGGGCAGAGGGACGGCACTGGGATGGGCAGGCTGCATCTGGATGGAGTCAATCCAAGGTTTTCATTTTGTAAACATGCTTTTAATTGGAGATGGCTGAAACAGATCCTGGGAATTACAACCAGATTGGCTGTTCAGTACAAGAGGCAGAGACAACAGACAAGTTACAGTTGTTTGTATGTATGATCATCCCTTCGAGCTCTGAGGCATTTAAAAAAAAATGGCAGGTCGCGGGGTTTATGGGGGGGGGGGGGGGGAGGAGTTGGAGGGGGGGGGGGGAGTTGGAGGGGGGAGGTATATGGGGGGGGGGAGTTGGGGGCGAGGATGTTTGGAGTTGCGATATTGGATTTGGGAAAAGGAAGTCGACAGGGATAAGGTTTTTGTGCAGTGGTTTGGAAAATCTAAAACAAAGGATCAATGGGCAGGTTTACTAGAAAGAGCATTATTTGCTGGGTGAGTCATCTCTCAATGGCTTCCTGGTCATTGTTTAGTCTTCTGTAGTCTTCTAGCCATTGGTGGTGCAGTTAATATAACCTCCCATGCCCACTCAGATTCTCACTTCTCCATTCTCCCACTGGGCAGAATACAAAAGCTTGAAAAACTGTTCCACAAGATTAATGTGTAGGAAGGAACGGCAGATGCTAGTTTAAACTGAGGATACACACAAAAAGCTGGAGTAACAGCAGGTCAGACAGCATCTCTGGAGAAAAGGAATTAATGAACAGCTTCTTCCCTGCTGTTATCAGACTCTCGAAAAGACCTCTCATTTGCTAAATGTTTAAGAAGGAACTGCAGATGCTGGAAAATCAAAGGTAGACAAAAATGCTGGAGAAGCTCAGCAGGTGAGGCAGCATCTATGGAGCGAAGGAAATGGGCTACGTTTCGGGTCTGAAGAAGGGTCTCCTATCTCCTTCGCTCCGTAGATGCTGCCTCACCCGCTGAGATTCTACAGCAATTTTGTCTACCCTCTCATTTGCTAAAGATGTTTTCATGATCTACCAATCTATCTTGGTGTGTCATTTGCACTTTTTTTTCTGCACTTCCGAGTTCAATCCCGAGTTTGTACGTTCTCCCAGTGACCGCATAGATTTTCTCCCAGCCCTTTGGATTCCTCGCACACTCCAAAGACATACAGGTTTGTAGGTTAATTGGCTTGGTATAAAGGGCCTGTCCCACTGCGGCGACCTAATTTGCGAGTTTAGAAGAGTTTGCGCTCGACTCAAACTCGCAGCATGGTCGACACATGGTCCTAGGAGGTCCTAAGAGGTCACTGGAACTCTCCTTCATGCTCGAGGGAAGTTCCCGCATACTCGCGGCATCAGTTTGGTCGAGGAAAATGGTTCAGCAAGCTGAAAAAATTTTCGCGAGTAAAAATTGGTCGGCATGGTTCTTTTGAACTCGTAGTGCAGTGGTAGTGGAGTCGCCATGTAGTTATAGGTAGTCAAGGTAGCCGTAGGCAATCTCCTTCACTGACCGGGCATTTTAATTGGCTCATGGGATCTTTTAGAACCAAGGAAATCAGATGTTAAATGCCCGCTAAACTTTATTATAAGTTGTCTAGCTTCTTAAATGTGTCTCCACTCCTTCTCCCCCCTTTCTCCCCCCCCCTTCTCCCCTCTTCTCTCCCCTTTTCTCTCTCCCCCCCCCTCCGCACTCTCTAAAGGACTTACCGTACACTGTGCCAGCCGTCTTTTACCTTCCTGTTTATCGCGGGTGTGAATTTCAGACAGCGCTCCCCCGCTTTCCCTGGCCCCCGCCTTTGCGATGTGTTTGTGTGTGTGTGTGTGTGTGTGCGGTTGTTGTCGAGGTTTTTCAGGCGAGTACCCTCGAGCTTGAAGGTCGAAGACAGTCGCTGAAAAGTCGCTTTAGTGGGACAGGTCCTTCAGTGTAAATGATCCCTAGTGTGTTTAGGATTGTGTTAATGTTCGGGGATCGCTGGTTGGGCCGGACTAGGTGGGGGAAGGGCCTGTTTCCGCGCTGTATCTCCAAACTAATCTAAACTCTCCACCTTCTCCTTTATTTCCATTTAAAGAAACACCTCAAAACCAGAACACCGCCTTGTCCTGACGTGGCTTTGTGTCAAATCTTGTTGGCCTTTCTAAGGAGAACATTGTGATGTTGTATTTACAGTGAGGGTGCCATAACCACAGTCACTGGTGTTGGAGGTGGGCTATTGTTGCTGATGGAGTCCAGTGATCTGCTCACTTTCAACCCTGCTTTACATATTTTAAATTGACCTTGGTGAAAGGCAAAATTGTTATCATCATTTTATGAAATCTTATTTTGGTTAGCAGTTGCCTCATCTCCCATCTCACATTGCACAATGTGACAGGACGGTTTGAGAGATTGTGGTGCGGAATTGTGTACAAAGTCTAAAACAACCTCCAATGCCAAATTAGTCCAATTTCAAACGCACGAGAGCAAACTGGGTCCATCACAAGTTGTCTGGTGTCTATCTTCAGTTTAAACCAGCATCTGCAGTCCCTTCCTACACACTTGATGACTGGAACCACACACAAAATGTGAGCATGCTTTATTATGGAGAAATCACATTTCTGTAAATGCTCCTATTACGAAAGTAAAACTTGCAAAAACTTCACCAATAATTTAATCTAATTTTATTGTAACCCAAACGTGTACATGTTGCAATTACTGTTCATGTAATAAGGAATCATTTTATTTTTGGCAGTTTGCAAAGGGATTGTGATGCTTTTTGGTTTGATTTAAGTTTAGGCTAATAAGCTGTTCACCCACACTATTAGATCAGTAAAGCATACACGCACGCACACACACACACACACATACATGCGTGCGCACACACACATGAACACACACTCATGCACACGCACACACACACAAATCCACACAAGAGTCTGAAGGGTCTTGACCCGAAACGTCACCCATTCCTTCTCTCCTGCGATGCTGCCTGACCCACTGAGTTACTCCAGCATTTTGTGTCTCCCTTCGATTTAAACCAGCACCTACAGTTCTTTCCTACACACATGCACACCCACGCACACACAAATTACACAGACACACACACACTCGCACATGCATCTATCTGTATTGTCAGTATTATTTACATAGGTTTGCCCAGAAGTGTGTCTGTCAATTTAAAACAGCATCTGGGAATGGCAAGAGTCCAGACATATTGGACATTTTTTAGGAGAGTGCTTTAAGTTCTAGAAACTACCATCAACTCCAACCCATTTGATGAAATTTGTAAAGCTGATGTCAACCTGATTTTTATTGTCCAAGGCACCTTGTGCCCCTTACACAAACTGACTGAGATCAGGATCCCATTTTGTCAGCAATCAATGGAGCAGAGCATCTCCTCCCATTCAGTCTATTATGCAGCCTATTAATACACTGCTATCAATGACATACCAGGGTCTCCATTGATATTAAAGGCAGTCCATTGAAGTTTTAACACTTTGGTGCACTCGTAAAAGTTTACCGCTAAATGTTTGAACATTTATATCTTTAGTGAAAAGAGTTTTCATAATTAATTAAATCATGAAATGAACACAAAGCCACTTGAATATTGGGTGTGATTTTACTGTTCAAAACCAGATCATTCAGAAATAGTTTTTAATTAAAAGGTTGACTTGTAATTACCCAAAATAGCTTTCAATGGAAATGTTAGAATCTTTGCAATAGTCTAGTCAGTGAGACCAGTACAAAATAGGGTCCTTATTTTACATTGGTATTTGTTGATATTTTAAAAGACCACCACACTGTGATTTATTTATGCTTCTGTGACAACACAATAGAATGGGTGTGCTCTGTTGATGTGCAAGGCCAACAATAGCAAGGAGGGGGGGTGTCTGAGAATGCCACTGCTTTTGCTAACTGCACATTTCTCTTTGACTCTGAGCACAGCTCCATTAGTGCTTCACAGCCTCTGCACACACCACCCCCACCCCCTGCCACAAACAAACCTCCTGGCTCTGATCCCAACCTCTGGCTTCTGGCTGCCAGCGCCAACCTGAAAACATTATCGCAGCATGATCAAACATGGCCCAGCCCGGCTGAGGAGCAGAGTGCAGAGCGGAGGGAAGCTGGGAAAGTGGATCCTGCCAGAGGCCAACAAACAAATACTGGACCTCATCCATAATATTAAAAGAGGAGACAAGGGGAGGAACAGCAAGGGGTCAGCATCAAAGCTCCTTGTTACCACAGTGCAGGAACATGGGCGTGAAGCATGTGAACATCAAACCCTGCCGCTGACAGCACACTGCTGAGGTGCTGCTCATCACAGTGGGGTCAAAGATGCGGACAAAAAGCACCATTGAGCAGCTGGGTTCTGGAGAGTGAGCTAACTGCAATGGAGGCGTAGGCCCAGCCTTGGGCCTCCAGCCTGGAGACCAGCCGTGCTCTGCTTTTGTTTGCCGCACATCACAGAGAGGAACGTCACAAAGCAAGAGCCATCACATTCTGTCAGCAGCCCGACAAATGTGAGCAAGGTGATGATCTCCTACGAGCCGCCGCGAGCACCTGCACGAGGCCTGGATTTACATCAACTGCCGCAGTTCCTTCTAATGGACTTTATCCTCGCAAGTACCTGAAAGCATTGTGAAATACAATCTGCCAACAACATCTGTGAAATGTATAGGAAGGAACTGCAGATGCAGGTTTAAATCGAAGATAGACACAAAAAGCTGGAGTAACTCAGTGGGACAGACAGCATCTCCGGAGAGAAGGAATGGGTGACATTTCAGGTCGAGTCTGAAGAAGGGTCTCAACCCGAAATGTCACCCATTCCTTCTCTCCAGAAATGCTGCCTGTCCCGCTGAGTTACTCCAGTTTGTTGCGTCTAACATCTGTGAAATGATGATTCCTTTTACTTCTTTCATGTGAAGAACTTTTTTTTTTTAACTAAACTAATTTTTAGAATTATCCCGTTCAAGATGGATTTTGTTGAGATACCTGTTCCTGTTGGAATCAAGGAATGAGTGTTGCCTGCATGTCCTCGTGATGGTCTTGGTAGGTCTCAGATGGCCATGTAACAGCCGTGCTTAACAGGAGCTACACAATTGAAAGGGTTCCACGTTGTACTCTGAATTTGATTTCTTTTGTGTAACTGGAATTAAGCTCCATACAGACATTTGTCAAGTGGTGGTGGAGGGGGGGGGGGGGGGGGGGGGGGGTGGGGACGACTGGAGGCAAGTGAGAGCCTCTCAACCTCTCCCTCTGCCTTCCCAAATGATGCTTAAAGCCAACTCCTTTGATAAAGTTTTTATTCACTGTCTTCACATGGCTCCCGTTTGAATTTTGTTTGACAATAGACCAGTCCTGGAACATTGTGTAAGGAGGAACTGCAGATGCTGGCTACACTGAAGATAGACACAACATGCTGGAGTACCTCAGCGGGTCAGACAGCATCGCTGGAGAAAAGAACCTTAACATATCTGTATACTGTGAATGACTCATTGTAATCATATATTGTCTTTCTGCTGACTGGTTAGCACACAACAAAAGCTTTTCACTGTACCTCGGTACACATGACAATAAACTAACCTGAAATTGAAACTAGGTGGCGTTTCGGGTCAAGGCCTTTCTTCAGACAGTCAAGGTAGAGGAAAACAAGAGGTACAAAGAACAAATGAATGAAAGGTATCAAAAGAACAAATCAAAACCAGCAACGATGATCAAAGAAAGGTGGAGCCCACAATGCTTCATTGTTGGCTGTAGAAAAGGTTATAGCATGTGGATACAGAGGCGCTGAACAGGACAACAGTGAAACTAGTACGATGACCAGGATGGGGGAGGGACAGAGAGGGAGAGGGGTTGCAAGAGTTACTTGAAGTGAGAGAAATCAATGAATGTTGGTAAATGCACAAATCAGCCGGCCAGTATCGACTGAGAACTGTATTATTCAAACTCCAGCCACATAAATAACAAGGTAACTCAAACACTAACCATCCTCTGACCAAGTTCATCACTCCCAGTGCAGTAGTTCATGTTTCAAATACTCGCCATACATTTCTCCTCCCCACATATACTCAACGTGACAGGTTTAGAGACCAGAGTGAACTTGGAACAAGCTGGTATATTAAATCTCCATCTCTAGGGTCTTGTTCCTCCATCATCTTGTTAAAGAAAGCCATAAAGAGGTTCACGTTTTATTGCCAATGAAGTAAAAAGTGATATCAGAGGCATTATTGCAACAGCATACTTGTGAAGGCCCCCTCTTGTGCTAAATCAACTGGGCTTTTGTGCTGTAAAAGTCATTGTTAATAAAGTGAGGGTCAAGGCTGTTACAGTCTAATTGTACATTTTGAGACATTGGGATTTTTTTTCTTAGTAATGTCACAACTCAGGGTTCCCTTGCGCATTCCGACCCATCCATCTTTAGAATGGCCTCGACCGAAACGTCACCCATTCCTTCTCTCCAGAGATGCTGCCTGTCCCGCTGAGCTACTCCAGCATTTTGTGTCCATTATTTGTGTAAACCAGCATCTGTGGTTCCTTGCTACATGTTTCCTTGGGCAGTGTGGGGCACAAGCTGTATTTCCACATGAAGAACTGACTCTTAGGCAGGTTTGGCAGAGCTGTCACCTCTGTCAGCAAGTGAGGAAACTTCAGCAGTGAGACATGTCGGGTGAACCTTTGACCGTCCCTGATTCCCACAACACCCTCCCTCACGAACCAGCATTATTAAGTGACTGTAGCAGAGAAAGGAAGCATTTGAAGGAAAACTTCTGTTAGTTCCATGCAAAAAAAAACAATCTGGTGGGCAGCGTGATCATGGCCGTTCCTCACCATACTTTAAACCACAGACATACGCTCTCACGCACCACCCCCTCCTCTTCACCCCAACTCCCAACAGAGGATTTCACATCCGGAACGCATCCTGTACACAGGTCAAAATGATCTTTATCATGCGAGAGACAGGATCTACAGTAAATAACTAAAATATCCATTCAGTTTCCAAAACAGTTTCTTAAAATACCTCCATGCAGCTCTGTCTTGGCTAGTGTTGGCTTCCATGCTCGGAGACTGCTTATGATGGGGTTCCGTGTTACCAAGTCAGTGAAGTGGATACTGTACGTGAAACTGCAAGAGATGAATGAGCTTTAAACTCAAAGTCATTCACCTCTTGTAATGGTTGTTGGTGGGAAAGAGAAAGACATCTCCCTCAAGTGAGTCAAATCCTCAAAAGGATTTAAAAGGAGTGAATTGGGACATTTTGTTTTATGGGAAGGATGTGGAAGAGAAATGGAGGACATTTAATGGTGAAATTTTAAGAGTACAGAATCTTTATGTCCCTGTTCGGTTGAAAATAAATGGTAAAAATTGGAAAGAGCCATGGTTTTCAAGGGAAATTGGACGGTTCGGAAAAAGAGAGAGGTCTACAATAATTATAGGCAGCATGGAATAAATGAGGTGCTTGAGGAGTATAAAGAATGTAAAAAGAATCTTAAGAAAGAAATTAGAAAAGCTAAAAGAAGATATGAGGTTGCTTTGGCAAGTGAGGTGAAAGTAAATCCAAAGGGTTTCTACAGCTATATTAATAGCAAAAGGATAACGAGGGATAAAATTGTCCATTAGAGAGTTAGAGTGGACAGCTATCTGCAGAGCCAAAAGAGATGGGGGAGATATTGAACAATTTCTTTATTTTGGTATTCACCAAGGAGAAGGATATTGAATTATGTGAGGTAAGGGAAACAAGTAGAGTAGCTATGGAAACTATGAGATTCAAAGAAGAGGAAGTACTGACACTTTTGAGAAATATAAAAGTGGATAAGTCTCCAGGTCCTAACAGGATATTCCCTAGGACATTGAGGGAAGTTAGTGTAGAAATAGCAGGGGCTATGACAGAAATATTTCAAATGTCATTAGAAACGTGAATAGTGCCGGAGGATTGGCGTACTGCGCATGTTGTTCCATTGTTTAAAAAGGGTTCTAAGAGTAAACCTAGCAATTATAGACCTGTTAGTTTGGCGTCAGTGGTGGGCAAATTAATGTAAAGGATACTTAGAGATAATATATATAAGCATCTGGATAAACAGGGTCTGATTAAGAACAGTCAACATTGATTTGTGCCTGGAAGGTCATGTTTGACTAATCTTCTTGAATTTTTTGAAGAGGTTACTCGGGAAATTGATGAGGGTAAAGCAGTGGATGTAGTCTATATGGACTTCAGTAAGGCCTTTGACAAGGTTCCTCATGGAAGGTTGGTTAAGAAGGTTCAATTGGTGGGTATTAATGGTGGAGTAGCAAGATGGATTCAACAGTGGCTGAATGGGAGATGCCAGAGAGTAATGGTGGATGGCTGTTTGTCAGGTTGGAGGCCGGTGACTAGTGGGGTGCCACAGGGATCTGTGTTGGGTCCAGTTTGTCATGTACATCAATGATCTGGATGATGGTGTGGTAAATTGGATTAGTAAGTATGCAGATGATACTAAGATAGGTGGTGTTGTGGATAATAAAGTAGATTTTCAAAGTCTACAGAGAGATTTAGGCCATTTGGAAGAGTGGGCTGAAATATGGCAGATGGAGTTTAATGCTGATAAGTGTGAGGTGCTACATCTTGGCAGGACAAATCAAAATAGGACGTACATGGTAAATGGTAGTGAATTGAGGAATGCAGTTGAACAGAGGGATCTAGGAATAACTGTGCACAGTTCCCTGAAGGTGGAATCTCATGTAGATAGGGTGGTAAAGAAAGCTTTTGGTGTGCTGGCCTTTATAAATCAGTGCATTGAGTATAGAAGTTGGGATGTAATGTTAAAATTGTACATGGCATTGGTGAGGCCAATTCTGGAGTATGGTGTACAATTTTGATCGCCTGATTATAGGAAGGATGTCAACAAAATAGAGAGAGTACAGAGGAGATTTACTAGAATGTTGCCTGGGTTTCAGCAACTAAGTTACAGAGAAAGGTTGAACAAGTTAGGTCTTTATTCTTTGGAGCGCAGAAGGTTAAGGGGGGACTTGATAGAGGTCTTTAAAATGATGAGCGTTGACGTGGATAAGCTTTTCCCATTGAGAGTAGGGAAGTTTCAAACAAGAGGACATGACTTGAGAATTAAGGGACAGAAGTTTAGGGGTAACATGAGGGGGAACTTCTTTACTCAGAGAGTGGTAGCTGTGTGGAATGAGCTTCCAGTGAAGGTGGTGGGAGGCAGGTTCGATTTTATCATTTAAAAATAAATTGGATAGATATATGGATGGGAAAGGAATGGAGGGTTATGGTCTGAGTGCAGGTAGATGGGACTAGGGGAGAATGAGTGTTTGGCACGGACTAGAAGGGCCGAGATGGCCTGTTTCCGTGCTGTAATTGTTATATGGTTATATGGTTATAAGTGCAATACAATACATCCGAAATACTAGTCTGGGAATTCCTTCACTGCTCTGCCGTGGTGCTAAAGGAATGCTATGTATTACCCTATTGCTGTTTATAAGTCTCAGAAAGATCACTATCTTCCAGTGAAACGTTTCCAGAGCTGCCACACTGGGCTTCCCTGTGCAAACCCGAGCTGTCTTGCTTTAAGTGGGTGCTTTCCTATTGAGTAGGAAGGAACTGCAGATGCTGGTTTACACCAAGGAAAGACTCACAATGCTGGGATAACTCAGTGGGACAGGCAGCATCTCTGGATGCAAGGAATAGGTGACGTTTCGGTCGAGGCCATTCTAAAGATGGAAGGGTCGGAATGCCCAAGGGAACCATGACTTGCCACATTACTAAGGAATGCAATCCCATAGAAGGAATGGGACTTTCTACTGTCTATCTACTTTCCTATTGATCCACACATAAAATTCTCGTAACTGCCTGCACTTACCCTCGCAGCAGTAATCTTATGGCCTAGCACTTGGAGGCACAATGGCATAACTGAATAGACCTGCCACCTCGTGGCTTCAGGGTCCTGGGTTCGATCCTGACCTATGGTGCTGCCTGTGTGGAGTTCTCATAT
The DNA here is from genome assembly GCF_010909765.2 of Amblyraja radiata. Lineage (NCBI taxonomy): Eukaryota > Metazoa > Chordata > Chondrichthyes > Rajiformes > Rajidae > Amblyraja > Amblyraja radiata. The sequence continues at coordinate 1,909,285 of NC_045980.1, forward strand.
TCTTCATGTGACCTCTTGAGTTTCCCTTGGGTGCTTTTGTTCCTTCCCACATTGCAGAGATATGTTGGTTGGTTGATTAAATAACATTGTAAATGGCACCAATGTGTACAGGTGTGGTCGAATCTATAAGTGGGTTGAGGAAATTATGGGGAGTTTAAAATGGGATTAGCATAAATAAATCCATGTCCATGCTTTGTGAAATTGTGGCTCTGTGATGCAGTCCAAGCAATACACTTCACCCCAGATAGACACAAATAACTGGAGTAACTCAGTGGGTCAGACAGCATCTCTGGAGAAAATTAATAGGTGACGTTTAGATAAAGACCCTTCTTCAGACTGATCAGACTGAAGTCTGAAAAGGGTCTTGACCCGAAACGTCACCTATTCTGTTTCTCCAGAGATGCTATCTGATCCACTTAGTTCCTCCAGCTTTATGTGTCTATCCTCAGTTTAAACCAACAACTGCAGTTCCTTCCCACACTTCACCCCAGACTGCGGACACATTCTCCTGCCTCCAAGATTCCCAGACCACCTCTGGTCTACATCTCCATTGAGATCGGAAAAAAAGGACAAAAGCTCCTCAGTCAGTCAGAAACATTAATTTTGTTGCTCCTTCCACAGTTGCTACCTGACCTGCTGAGTGTTTCCAATGTTTTCCGTTCTCATTTTAGCATTTGTCTAGCTGCCAGAGACCGCCACTATTTCAATAATGAATGCTGCAATGGTGCTGCAAGGGAGGGGGCTATTCCCCATGGTTCAGGGGGACCCTGGATGAATTAGCGAGAACTATATCTACAGTGTGGCCACAAAGACCCTTCAGGATTGTGGAATTCTTTGCCACTTACGGCTGCGAAAGCCAAGTCAATGGATATTTTTAAGGCAGAGATAGATAACATTTTGATTAGTATTGGTGTTAGGGATTATGAGAAGAAGGCAGGAGAATGGGGTTAGGAGGGAGAGATAGATCAGCCATGATTGAATGGCAGAGTAGACGATGGGCTGAATGGCCTAATTTGTAAAGTGCCTGCACTTTAGAGAAGCCTAAGTTCATGGCAAGTCTATGTTTCCATTCAGCTTGCCTCTGTGGATTGATGGCAAATTAATGAAGTTGCCTCTCTCTGCGTGTGAAGCTGACCTTCCCTATGTTGCAATGGGCAACAAACCACGAGAGATCACAAAGAAGAGCATCAGGCCTGGAAATGATCCAGACGCCAGGAAGCTAAGAGTGACTGTGACTGTGACTACACCTCCTAGTGTGCCTGCAACCCAGATCTCGGTCAGCTTCTCCTTGGCTTTGAGCCTGTGTGAAAACGGCCTTGGGTATGATGCCTTTCCTACCCCTTCCCATATGATCCTTTGGGCTTCAAGTGATGCCTCCAAAGTTCAGCCTCCATGCCACCCAGCAAGGTTAATGCTAAGTGTGGACAAATTCTCATTGCAACTAAACATGCAAGGATCGCTCAGTTTTCATTGTATGTAGTGTATAGAGGATTGTGGAGTAGCTTAAAGAGAATTGTGAGTGTGTAATGGTCCTTAAAGCAGCATGATTCAGGGTAGAGATACAGAAATAGACACAAAAAACTGGAGTAACTCAGCGGGACATGCAGCATCTCTGGATAGAAGGAATGGGTGAAGTTTCGGGTCGAGACCCTTCTTCAGATTGAAGAATGAGGGATGTCAGTGTAGTAGAGAAGCAATGAAATAGTAACAGAGCCATGGGATTGCATTGTATTGGAAATAGACACAAAATACTGGAGTAACTCAGTGGGACAGGCAGCATCGCTGGAGAAAGGAATGGGTGACGTTTCAGGTCGAGTCTCTTCAGAGAGATAATGGGTGACGTCTTGGGTCGAAACCCTTCTCCAGAGATGCGGCCTGGCCCGCTGAGTTACTCCAGCATTTTGTGTCTATCTTCGGTTTAAACTAGCATCCGCAGTTCCTTCCTACACAGGGTGTATTGGATTGTGGAGTTGAGGTTGAGTGGGAGTGGGAGGCATCTTATATGGATCATTTATCAACAGCGACCAATGGGGCTGAACACAGCTTCAGAGTTACAAACATTGTGTGAAATATGACGCTGTGTATTTGAAGACACAGAAGGCTGCAGGTGCTGTCACCTGGAGCGAAAACCAAACTATTGAGGAACAATAGGTCAGACAGCACTTATGGAGGCTGAGAGATGGACAACATTTCAGACCCCACATCAGCACTCTATGTGTAGGAAAGAAATGCAGATACTGTTTAAATCAACGATGGGCACAAAATGCTGGAGTAACTCAGCGGGACGGTCAGCTTCTGTGGTGAGAAGGAATGGTTGATGTTTTGGGTCGAGACCCTTCCTCAGACTCATTCAGGACTCTATGTATATGATTCCTAAGACTGTTCCTTATCAAATGCCTATCGTTAATGGATATTTCACCTCACTGTGAGAGAATGCTTTGGGGCGTTTATCAGTGAAGCTTCAAAAATGCTGCCTTTTTTAGTGTCCTAAATTCCCACGGTTTTCTCCACATGGAATTAAATTAAAGACTGGAATGGATACATGCAATTAGTTAAATATGTGGCTCTGTTCAAATCACACCACATCATTTTATCCAATCCAGTTATATTACGATTTCACACCAACAATGTCACCCAATCAGTGCAGTGCAAATGATTTGTGTTGAGGAGCTGGCCAACAAAATGCTTATATCCCGGTACTTTGATTCACTGTTACTTCTTGTTTAAAGAGGTGGCATAGAGCTCTCTGAATCTAACAAAGCTTCACATCTAACCAGTCATAAACACCCAGAATGCGGTGAGTTATCTATTTGTACAATTGCCACCAAGTTTTATTTGTTTGGCCTTTGTTTCATTAGCCTTGATCTTTTACAAAGAATTGGGTAAAGGAAACAATAGACCTTACTGGGCTGAATGCTGATACGTTGCAAATAGCTTTGCTATGATAAATTCCCACTGTGTTTGCTCAGATCATCAAGATTTCTAAATGATCAATTGGTCAAATTCTAGCAGGTTTTATCTCCTGCTCTAGTTGGCAAACACGTGAAGAACTGAAGAAGAAGCTAAAATCTCAGCCAACTATCACTAAAGTTGCTTCTCTGCAAAGATGTTGCCTGTCCCACCCAAGTCGCACTAGCTTCTCGTTTTCACCCAACAACCAGCTAACAATGGCCTGTTTCCTTTATCATCATTGCTATTTTGCATATCTTTCATTCATTGTTCTTTATCTCTCTGCATCATCTTTATCTCTCATTTTTCCTTATCCCTAAACAGTCTGAAGAAGGGACTCAACCCGAAATGTCACCCAATCCTTCTCTCCAGAGATGCTGCCTGTCCCGCTGAGTTACTCCAGCATTTTGTGTCTATCTTCACTAATAGATAACCAATTTAGTTAAGAAAATGTATTGAACTCATTTACCAAACTCATCAATTACCCCATGGCTGTTAAGATCGACTTTTGGTTAATTTAAAGCAATATTTTATTTTATCTTTACTATTTTAAGTTTCTATGAAATTACTAAATTTTCCATGAAAATCCCACGCTTTCCCTAAATAAGGGGAGTGATTTACCGGTGCTATTTCTAGTATTCAATTGCCTCCTTTGTCTATTAACGACTAGAATTGGTCACCACAGTCAAATATATTCTCATGGCCATATCTCTGGCATGGTGGTGGTGCAATGGTTTAGTTAGTGAGCCACAGAATACAATGCCAGCACTGGATGTTAAACCCAGATTATTAGCCTGGCATATAAAAAAGTCATTAGTAATGAGACCCATAAAAATATTAAAGAGAAAGTTAGATATAGCTCTTAGGGCTAACAGAATCAAGGGAGACAAAATTGCTGGAGAAACTCAGCAGGTGCGGCAGCATCTATGGAGCGAAGGAAATAGGCAACGTTTCGGGACGAAACGTTGCCTATTTCCTTCGCTCCATAGATGCTGCCGCACCCGCTGAGTTTCTCCAGCAATTTTGTCTGCCTTGCAAGATAATTGGACAGGGCTTATAGTTTAGTTCCTTCAAAGTGTCTACACAGGTACAACGTTTGTACTTCTCCGAAGATAGACACAAAAAGCTGGAGTAACTCAGCGGGAACAGGCAGTATCTGTGGAGAGAAGGAATGGGTGACGTTTCGGGTCGGGACCCTTCTTCACACCAATGTGCAAAGTTCTACGTAACATTTCAGCAACTATTGCTGCTCACACTCACAACAACCAGCACTTACATTTAGTTAGTGCCTACATTTTGTTTGTCCACGGACCTGTTGCTAGTCCTTCATTTATTGCCGTTGCTAATTGTCCATTGCTCAATCATTTAGGCAGGCAGCCAGAGCGAATTGCAAAATTGTGCGATTGGCCTTGCACATAGACCAGACATAACACGTATGGTAGATTTCTCTCCCAGAGGTTATCAGTGAGTCACCTAGATAATCTGGTGTGTATTATGGTCACCATTCATAAGAGCAGCAAACCTTTTCCTCGGGATTTGTTTATTTATTTTCCCTGTATTTTTCAGGATGTAGTCATGGTCTACATCTGCCCCTGGTTACCCCTTGAGAATGTGGTGGTGATGACCATCTTAAGAAAAACAGCCATGTGGGATGGACTGGAGTCGTATGTACTAGGAAGGTCATAAATGAACTCTCTGTCCTGGGCCTCCTCCATGGCCAGAGTGAGCACCACCGGAAATTGGAGGAGCAGCACCTCATATGGGCAGTCTGCACCCTAGCGGCATAATAATTGAATTATCCAATTTCCGGTAGCCCCTGATGTCTGCTCCCCTTATCAGCTCTCCCTCAGCCCTCGGGCTCCTCCTCTTCCTTTTTCCTTTCTTCTCCCTGCCCCCATTCACTTTTAAGTCACTTTTATTTATATGGCACATTTAAAAAACAACTCTCGTTGGCCAAAGTGCTTTACATTGGTATAAGAATAGTATAACAAACATGTCTATCTTAGAATACGGAAGATCATCCAGAATGCGTGGATATTTAAGTCCAGACACATCTACAATGCAGATTATTAGTGTTTCGTAGAAGAGGTATAGCACAGTCGGGTTTCATTGCACGTAAGTTGGAATAACAAGAGTAAGTAGACAAATTGCTGGAGTAACTCAGCAGGTCACGTAGCATCCCTGGAGAAAATATAGACAGGTAACGTTTTGTGTTTGGATCCTTCTAAAGACTGCATGTTCTACGGAGGGGGGGGGGGGGGGGGGGACCTTTCATGGAGCATGGAAGAGGGATTAATAGTGGGAGCATCATTGCAGCAAGATCTGCGGTGGTTCATGGATGAAGTGCATCACAAGCCCAGGCTAAGTTTATATTCTCAGAATAGATATTGTAAATGTTCTGGTTCTATGCTCGTCATCACCACAACACATGACCAAACGTTGATGTCATTGACTGCGTTGAAGTTACTATTCTGGAATATTGATTTGTTTGTGGAATAAAAGATGTTTTCGGTGACCTAGGCTTTTCTCAAATCAATGTCCATTTTAGAGACTATTGAAGTGCTGGAGGCAGATTGAGTGAAATCTACATAATGTCATAATGTGATCGTTTCGCTGAACACCTCCGTTCAGTCCGCCTAGGCCTACATGATTCCCCGGTTGCTAAACACTTGAAATCCCCTTCCCACACTGACCTTTCTGTCAGTGTCAGTTTCCTCCACTGTCAGAGTGAGACCTAATGCAAATTGGAGGAACAGCACCTCATATTTTGCTTGGGCAGCTTACACCCCAGCTGTATGAATATTGACTTCTCTAACTTCAAGTAACCCTTGCTTTCCCTCTCTCTCTGTCCCTCTCCCACCCCAGTTCTCCTACTAATTTTAGAGTCCTCCTGATTAATTTTACTGCTTCTATGCCTCATTGTCACCTTCCCCTCATCCAACAATGAACTATTCTAAATTTCCTTATCATTGTCGCTTTGATCTGTCCTTTTCACGCCTTACATGTTCTTTGTACCCTTCCCTCTCCCTTGACTCTCAGTCTAAAGAAGGGTCTTGACCCGAAATGTCACCCATTCCTTCTCTCCAGAGATGCTACCAGTCCCGCTGAGTTACTCCAGCTCTTTGTATCTATCAGATGATGGATTCAAACTTTCTCCAAGCAGAGAATCAACTGAATCACACCGGAAATAAACATCTTGTTTTAGCATCTCTGTGGAAAAGCTATTCAATTAGCAACTCTTGGTCCTTTCCACAATGCTGGATATTATTTATCCCTTTAATTGTCTTTTCCAGTGTTGAAACTAATTGTATAAAAAGTTGTCAAACTTGGCTCCAATCCTAAAGAATTTCATTAAACTGCAGCCATTTCTCAGTGAGGGACCGTGTGAGTTCAACAAATCTGTATCAAATCTCGACACGAAACGTCACCCACTCCTTCTATCCAGAGATGCTGCCTGTCCCGCTGAGTCACTCCAGCATGTTGTGTCTATCTTCGGTTTAAACCAACATCTGCAGTTCCTTCCTACAACAAATCTATACCAAGACTGTCTGTACATGGAAGCTGCATCCAACAGTTTTATGCCCACACAGAATAGTCCATGCTATTGCAGCATAAACCTAGTTAACAGTGAGCAGTTGTCAGAGAATTCCTATTTCACCTTGTAGTTCCCCAAATCAGAAATGCAGCTGGGGCAATATACAACATTGGATTCTAGAGCCTGTTCTAGAGTTTGTGTATGTAAGGTTACTTTCATGTGCTTGTGTTTTTTCAAGATTAGTTGTTTTAATCTGTATATTGCCAAAGGGACAGGGGAGGAGAGAACTACACAGGGTATCCAAGACATTTAACCAAGCTGATTTCCTCAACAGATATGACCCTTGCTTCATTCTGTTTTATCTCAAATCATCACTCCCCTAGATTTTTCTTGCACTCAAACCCCACATTGTTGTCTCTGCAAGGATGAGCCAATGTACTGTAGTATGTGTCCCCGAGGCACTGATCATTCACCCCAGGCAGGTCAGGGCTTGGCTGCTCACTGTGCCCCCCCCCCCCCCCCACAGACGGACAGACTGATATATGGCGCATCAGCAGCACTCTGATCTTCCCGAAAGCTGCGTGCTCATCAGCAAATGCTGTCCATCCGATAGTATCAGTCTCACATCGACAGCTCTGTGATAGTGAAGAACCAGATTATAGCCGGAACTGATTAAAGTTTAGGTTTTAGTTTAAGATGAAGATAGACATAAAACGCTGGAGTAACTCAATGGGACAGGCAGCATCTCTGGAGAGAAGGAACGGGTGACATTTCGGTTCGAGACCTTTCTTCAGACTCGAAATGTCACCTATTCCTTCTCGCCAGAGATGCTGCCTGTCCTACTCCAGTATTTTGTGTCTATCTTCGAACAAAACCAGCATCTGCAGTTCCTTTAGTTTTTAGTTTAGTTTAGTTTAGAGATACATCGCGGAAACAGGCCCTTCAGCCCACCGAGTCCACAGCGACCAGCGATCCCTGCACATTAACAATATCCTACACACACTACGAACAATTTTACATGTATACCAAGCCAATTAACCTACAAAACTACGTCTTTGGAGAGTGGGAGGAAACTGAAGATTGTGGAGAAAACCAACGCAGGTCACAGGGAGAAGGTACAAACTGCGTACAGACAAACACCTACCCGGGTCTCTGGTGCTGTAAGGCAGTAGCTCTACCCCTACGCCACCATGCTGCCCTTGGATGGATCGTTTTCTAAAACCAATCTGATCTTCCCTGATGCATGGACAATAATAAAGTTCAACCTGTGAACAACCAGTGTTAATTGCTGTAAAAAATGGAGAAACATAGAAACATAGAAAGTAGGTGCAGGAGTAGGCCATTCGGCCCTTCGAGCCTGCACCGCCATTCAATATGATCATGGCTGATCATCCAACTCAGTATCCTGTACCTGCCTTCTCTCCATACCCCCTGATCCCTTTAGCCACAAGGGCCACATCTAACTCCCTCTTAAATATAGCCAATGAACTGGCCTCAACTACCTTCAAATAGAGGGATACACTTTACTGATCTCGGTGGTAAAGTTCGGAGGGGGGATCAGGGGTCTTTAATAAAAGTCAACAGTTTATGTGCTGAAAATGTAAGTACTAAACTGCAGTGTCAGCGAAATCGGCCAGGTATTGAGCACTGGAGCTGAGGTATAATGGAACAGGAACACCATGTTGGCAAGGCCACTGTTCGATGTACAGTTCTGGTGGACCTGTTATAGCAAAGATGTCTTTAGACTGGACAGAGAGCAACAAGCATCCATGAGAAGATTACAATTCAATGGTGTGAACATTGAGTTCTCCAATTTCAAGAGAGTCAAGAGTGGTTTATTGTCATATGTCCCAGACAGAACAATGACATTCTTACTTGTAGCAGTACAACAGAATATGTAAACATAAAAAACTGGAGTAACTCAGCGGGACAGGCAGCATCTCTGGAGAGAAGGAATGAGTGATGCTTCGGGTCGAGACCCTTCTTGGTCTGAAGAAAGGTCTCGACCCAAAACATTACCCATTCCTTCTCTCCAGTGATGCTGCCTGTCCCGCTGAGTTACTCCAGCATTTTGTGTCTATCTTCCATCCATCACTTGCCAGGCTTTGCTCCACAGTTACCTCTCTCACCCAGCTTTCACCCCCTCCATCAGTCTGAAGAAGGGTCCCATCCCAAAATGTCATCTGTCCATTGCCTCCACAGATGCTGCCTGGTCATCGACTTCCTCCAGCACGTTGTGTTTTGTTTATGAGAATGTTACTGGAAGGTCTGAAAAGTTTGAGCTATTAGATGGGGGTCATTTCTCCCTAGCATACGGGAGCTTGGGCAGTGACCTTACAGAGGTATACAAAATCATGAGGGGAGTTGATATGCTGCATAGCCACTGTATTTTCCCCAGCGTACGGGAGTCAAGAACAATGGGCAAAGGCTTACTATGAGAGGGAAAGTAATAATATGATCTGAGGGGCAACATTTTCCACACAAATGACAGTGCCTACATGGAATAGGCTGCCAGAGGAAGTGGTAACAATACACTACATAAACAGACAAGCCAGTGTGTTGTAATGGTGTACAGTGCAATTTTGTTGTAATAATTGCTCGAGCTGTTCCCACCAATTTGTTATTTCCACTGCCACACCCCAGCTCTGACATGCATTTGGAAGAGGTAAAATGTCACTGCTCCTGTTCAGCTTCAAAGTTAATAATATCATGTTGTAACATTTGAAATCTTGTATGCAATTCATCTGTCTTCTCTTTTAATGGACAATTTAACCCATCCAACAAAGGGATAATGCGAAATGTACGAGGAATGCAGTTATCTACCAGTCACCATAGTAACGCGCAGGCAAACATCTCCTCTTTGCAACCAGGGCGTTTTTAACAGCTCGAAAAATAAGCAGTTTGTCAAACAGGGTGCTTTCATCACATTCTGAAATGAGGTTGCTTCTAGTTGAGTGAAAGCAGAGATGAGGAAACAAAGTAGGTTTTCTACTGGGATTAAAAGCAGCACAGGTACAGGGGCAGCCTGGGCTACAGGTGACCTGACTGACTGAAGCACAACTGTACACTCATTCTCCCAAGATAGATAGTAATAGTAATAATAATAATAATAATAATAATAATAATAATAATAATAACATATTTTGGAATATTTATTAATGATTGGATACGTATAGGGCTCTGGTGGGACCACATATGGAGTAATTGTGTACAGTTTTGGTCTCCTAATTTGAGGAAGGACATCCTTGTGATTGAGGCAGTGCAGCGTAGGTTTACGAGATTGATCCCTGGGGAGGCCATTTAAGACAGGTGAGAAAAAAACGTTTTCACCCAGAGAGTTGTGAATTTATGGAATTCCCTGCCACAGAGGGCAGTGGAGTCCAAATCACTGGATGGATTTAAGAGAGAGTTAGATAGAGCTCTAGGGGCTAGTGGAATCAAGGGATGTGGGGAGAAGGCAGGCACGGGTTATTGATTGGGGATGATCAGCCATGATCACAATGAATGGCTGTGCTGGCTCGAAGGGCCGAATGGCCTTCTCCTGCACCTATTTTCTATGTTTCTATATATATATTCCATTAGTTTAAATAAAGAATGATGTTTGATGAAGTAAAAAAATTATATCGTTGAATGTAGACCAATAGAAAGTTCGCTGAAAATTGACATTTTTGACGCAGGAAAATATGCTTTACACAGGTCTCAGGAATGGAACTCCTACATAACCGGGGGACTGTCGGCATCTGCTGACAAAATGTGTAGGAAGGAACTGCAGATGCTGGTTTAAATCGAAGATAGACACAAAATGCTGGAGTACCACAGCGGGACAGGCAGCATCTCTGGAGAGAATGGCTGACGTTGCCCATCCCTTCTCTCCAGAGATGCTGCCTGACCCGCTGAGTTACACCAGCATTTTGTGTCTATCTTTGGTGTCTGCTGACAGATAGTTGGCCAGTGAGAGGAAAGTGGGAGGAGGAACAAGGGCATCGTGAGTGACTGACACCTCATCATCGTCGCCCACATCTTGGCATTGTCTTTCCGCTCATTGGTTAGAACGCAACAAAAGCTTTTCACTGTACCTCGGTACACGTGACAATAAACTAAACTAAACTGTATTTACATCCATTGCATCCACCAAAGTCATTTCCATGCTTTCTCCAGTAAAAAAGACAAGAAAAGTGCAGTGATTCAGCCCCCCTCCCCCCACCACCTCTTCCAGTAACAAATTCAATCTCAAATTCAATTCCAGCATCTGCAGTTCCTTCTTAAACAAATTTAATCTCTACCAGTTTCTATTCAACAGCCGTTTTATGACTGTTTTATTTGGCAATGTACAATATATATTGTAGAACATAAAAAAATATGTAATATGGTCACAAATTCAGTCATATGTGTATTCATGTACAGAATTGTATATTTAAAAATGTTGAATATTGTAAAGGGACTGAACCATCCCCTTTCAATGAGAAAATTAGTCCAGAGAGGTGGCATATTATTTGACCCCATTGTCACCGAACCAACAGTTGCATTCTCATGGTGCTTTACTCGACCCACAGTACTCTAGTCAATGAACTAAAGAGGACTCACAATGGGGGAAACATAGCACCCTGTGCACCTCACACAGCCCGCAACCACAAACACCAAAGTAGGAACTGCAGATGCTGGTTACACCGAAGATAGACACAAAATGCTGGAGTAACTCAGCGGGACATGCAGCATCTCTGGAGAGAAGGAATGGGTGAGGTTTCAGAAAGAAAGGTCTCGACCCGAAACATCACCCATTCCTTCTCTCCACAGATGCTGCCTGTACCACTGAGTTACACCAGCATTTTGTGTCGATCTTCAATGAAATAAATGACCAGACTACCCATTGCATGGCTACAAGTTCTCCCTGCTAGTCAGGGCTAGCTCCTCAATCAATTTAAAATGAAGTTGCTATGTTCGCCATTGTCGACATGTGGTGAGAGAAGGCAGGTAACCTGTGGTGGGAGGGTGGCATGGTTGTTAGCATATCTGTCTCGCAGCTCCAGCTCCAGCTTCAACCCTAACCCTGAGTGCTGTGTGTATGGAGTTTGCACATTTCCATCTGACCACATAGAATTCTGCTGTAGATCTGGATTCTTCCCACATCATGATAGCAGGGTATCTGGTGACAATGAATTGCCCCCATGGTAATTTACTGTTGGGGGTAGTTGATGAGTATGTGAGAAAGAGTAGTTTACAGTGTGATAAATGTGGGAGGTCGGGGGTAGAATTCATAACATTGCCTCTCTGAGAGCTGACACAGAGTTATTGCACTGGAGGGGATATTAAACGAAGGTCCTAGGTGCTTTCCTGAGCACCACTGCCATACTTTGTTAGAGGGGATAAGAGTTTTTCGACGGGGTCCTGAACAACTTTTATTACTTCATACTTCATGAATCAGATTATCTGTCCATCATCGCATCAATTTTCGTGAGAGCACACAACATACAAATCTGCATCCCTTATTATAAAAGGGACCACATAACTTGATCGTTCTGAAATCTTGCAATGTGGTCCTGAAAATCAATTTACAGCAGTCAAAATCATGCATATATGCATAGTGGTCAACCTAATGAAAGGAGAATTATCCAAATACCACCCCAACAACAAGGCTTGGAATATATTTTCCTTATGCGTCCCGAAGGAATTATAGGGAAAGGACTAGAGAAGTGTTGCTGAATTGACAGGAAGTAGTTACAGCTAAGAATGTGTCCGTGAGGAATGATAATATACAAAGTAGTTGATTTATGGGTGTGTGTAAGGCTGGCCAGGTTGTCAACATTGTTTAAGCGATCTAGCTTTTCCATTCCAACTCAATTTATTTATACGATACAATCGTGAAGAAGACAGGCATTTGGTTCAAAAGGAAAATCAGAGTTTACATTTTTTCGAAGAACGGCACATTCTCCCTGTGGCTGTCGGGAGTCCTGCTGCCTCCCACATCCGAAAATCATGCGGTTAACTGGCCATTTAATGTGCGCCTCGTGTGTGGGTGAGTGGTACAAGCTGGGGGAGATGATGAGAACGTGTGCAGATTAAATCAATATCCTGCCTCCTGTAACTAGAACTGGAGTGCTTGAGTTATAAGACAGACTGGATATGCTGCATTTCTTTCTCCTGGAGCGTAGAAAGTTAAATGAGCAATATCTCATGCCTTAATGACTACCATTCTAAGCCTTGACATCCACCATCATGAAGAGCTTCGAGGGGCTGTTTATGGCACACATTAACCCCGAACTACCAAGCAACCTTGATCCACTACAGTCCGCCCACCACCACAACCAGTTCTGCACCGGATGCCAACTCCATGGCCCTACACTCAGCCCTGCAACTCCTGGATGAGAAGGACACCAACATCAGACTCCTATTCATTGACTATAACTCTGCTTTCAATAGCACTATCCAAACCAAGCTCAACTCCAAACGGATGGAACTTGGGGAGTCAACACTCCCCTCTGCAACTGGATCCTCGACCTTCTGACCAATAGACCCCAATCAGTGAGGATAGGCGACAGATCATCCTCTACAATATTCCTCAACACTAGTGCCCCGCAAGGATGTATTCTTAGAGCCCTACTGTGCCTCTTCTACACTCATGACTGTGGAGCCAAATACCAATCTAACTCAATCTGCAAGTTAGCAGACGCTACCACCATGGTGGATTGGATATCGAATTATAATGAGACAGAATACAGGAAGGAAAGTGGTTGGGAGACACAGTGACGCATTGGTAGAGTTGCTGCCGTACAGAGACCCAGGTTCGATCCTGACTGCGGGTGCTGTTTGTATGGAGTTTGCACATTCTCCATGTGACCATGTGGGTTTTCTCCAGGTGTTCTGGTTTCCTCCCACATTCCAAAGACGAGCAGCTATGTAGGTTAATTGGCTTCTGTAAATTGCCGCTTGTGTGTAGGATGCAAAACTGGGATAACATAGAGCTAGGGTACGGGTGATTGTTAGACGTGGTGGGCCAAAGATTCTGTTTCCACACTGTATCTCTCAACTAAATTAAACCTTCAAACTTGGTCTCACCCTCATCATCACTAAGGAGATTGTGATTGACTTGAGGGGGCGGGGTAATATACAGTACACATCCCAGTATATATTGATGGTGCTGAAGTAAAGATAGTTGTTTCCAGGAATAAATATCACCAGCAATTTGTCCTGGACCAGCCACACCGAAGCTATGGCCAAAAACGCACAGCTCATCACAGACATTTGAACTTAATCAGAATGCAACGTTATATCTTGCACAAAATGTTGTACCCTTTATCTTCTATCTGTGCACGGCTTGCTTGTGTTGATACATTGTCGTTTCTTTGACTTGATAGCATGCAAACAGAAGCTTTTCACTGTACCTCAGCACACGTGATAGAACTAAACTAACTAAAGGCATGTGGTTTATATACAGTCATGAGTGGTGGAGGGAACATGAATGGTCACAGTTTACTTTCCCCAGGGCAGGATTCTAAAACTCAGGGACATAGGCTTAATGTGAGAGGGGGAATATTTAAACGGGATCTGAGGGACAACTCTTCCACGTAGCTTTGATGGATATATGGAACAAGCTGCCAGAGGGAGTCTAGAGGTGGGGACAATTACAATGTTTAAATGACATTTGCACAACTGCATGGATAGGAATGGTTTAAAGGATATGGGCCAAATACAAGTGGCTGGGATGAGAGCAGATAGACATCTTGGTCAGCGTAGACGTGTTGGACCTATGTTTAATGACCCAAACAATTAAATGAATTTTCTTCTTGATGACTTAGAGGAAGAAAATCTTACATTGTGCCAGAGTGACCACTGCAGATAATACGTTCATGATTGATCCATAACTCTGTCCATTCATTCTCCTCCTCTGCCAGTTTTGTGTCTGTTCTGTTCTCCAACTGGTTAGAATCCACTCTGGCACAGTAAATGTTGAAACCAACTTGAATACCAAAGACACAGTGTAACTCTGGCACAGTGTACATGTGCAAGCTCACAAACATCCCCATTGCATGTCATCAGAGACTCTATGGCCAGGAATTTGGGGAGCAGCAAAGACATTTTGCATCCTCACACATTGACAATGACAGCAACTTTGGGATTTATGCAGAGATGAACACAGAAATCGCTAAACATCTTTCAATGCTTGAACACATTTCTAAGACGGTGCTTATGATATATCTGGGCATGATGATTGGAGCGTGGTTGATCAGATTGTGATGCCTCGTCGGTATAGGGACGAGATACTCTGTTTGGCTCATGATGGTCCTCTGGGTGGACATTTGGGGGTCAATAAGACGTATGACCGCATCTTACGGAATTTTTTTTGGCCAGGGTTGAAAAAGGACGTGAAACAGCACTGCAGGTGTTGTCACATTTGCCAGGTGGCAGGAAAGCCGAACCAATCGATTGTTCCTGCGCCTTTATATCCAATCCCTGTGGTCGGGGAGCCGTTTGAGCAGATTCTAGTTGATTGTGTGGGCCCTCTACCTCGGACAAGGGTGGGCAACAAGTTTTTATTAACAATTATGTGTGCGACTACCCGCTTTCCGGAGGTGGTCCCTTTGCGTAGAATTACTGCCCCTGCAATTGTTAAGTCTCTCACTAAGTTTTTTTCGTTGTTCGGTTTGCCCAAGGTTGTGCAAAGTGACCAAGGTACCAACTTCATGTCGAAGGTTTTTAGTCAGGTAATGAAGTTGTTAGTTATTAAGCATTGTTACTCCAGTGCGTATCATCCTGAGAGCCAGGGAGCTCTCGAGAGGTTTCACCAGACTTTGAAATCTATGTTGAGGACTTACTGCCTGGAGTTGAAAAGACTGGGATGAGGGAGTTCATCTAGTTATGTTTGCGGTGCGTGAGGTCGTGCAGGAGTCATTAGGGTTCAGTCCTGCTGACCTGGTGTTCGCGCATACTGTACGTGGTCCGTTGAGGGTCCTGAGGAGAAATGGTTGCAGGAGGATACAAAACGTAGTATTTTAGACCACGTCTGTACTTTTCGCTCTAGACTGAGGAGGGCATGCGAACTGGCAATGGGTAATCTTGCCTCTGCTCAGTCTAGGATGAAGGACTGGTTCGACAGGAAGGAGCCTGTGGAGGTTGATGGGTCGGAGCTAAGTCCTTCTAAGCATGTTTTGGCTGCAGTGGTGCTGCCCCCTGACACGGGTGGTGATGTGGGAGAGGCACGGTTGTCTGTGGCAGTAACGCAGGGAAAGCTGAGTAACTCTGAGGCTTTGGAGACGCTTCCCTTGCGGTTGTCTCATTTGACTGGCATATCCGTGGCAAGGATGATGTATTGGCTGATGCATTGTCGCGCCAGGGATGTCTGTGTTACTGAATAGTTGCTGAAATTTGGTGGTGTTTTTTTTGTTCATTTTCAGAAACTTATTCAGTATCTTTGGGTGGGGGTGTTAGGCACTTTCCCCCCCCCTGGTGAATGCTATGTACTTACTTCTCTGTTTCTATCCCAAGTACAGGCCTCGTGGCTGTGAGTCTGGAATCGAGGGGTTAAAGGCTCCTGTACCCGATTGGCCCAGCTGCGTCAGGTGACGGGTGACTCATCTGAAGTATAAATACGAGAGCTTCCCAGGATTCTCTTCTCTTCGTCGTGGACTCTGACTGATGAGCAGACTGTTGGTGGGGGGCTGAGGCAGCCGGACCACATGGCATAGAACTTTGTGTATTTTCACCATTCCTTGTTATCAGATATTGTATTGGGACGGATAAGGGCTGACCTTAGAGTTTTCGTGTATTTTGGTTTCAGGGTTGTATCTCTTTGGGCAGGTTTTGGAATCTCCGGTTCGACGGCCCATGGTGTGGCTGGCTGGAGCATTGTTAAATTGTTTGTCGGTTTATCCATATCCCTGACTGGGTTGTTTAAATCAGGTTTGAGTTTTGTGTTCCATGAATAATTAAAACTGTTTTTTGAACCTGAACCTGGTTTTTGACTTGTGTTACGTGGCTCTGAAGTACTTGCATTCGGGAGTCGTAACAGTATCGTATAATAGAATCAATGGAAGTCCATTTGACTTGACATGAAATATTTACAACTAGCCTTGCTGAAAAATATCCCATTTGATGTGACGAGTACCCAAGCAAGTGCAGAGAAGGAGATGTTCTCATGCAGAAATCACAAGATATACGGAGGGAGCATTATTCAGGTCAGTGATGAGGATCCTTGTTTACATTGTGTTTTTTCTGCTAATGCACCAAACTTGGAAAAATCTGAAGAATAAACACACCAACTCCTCCTAGGTATCATTTGAAGGCGAGTCGACAGGAAGACATTGGTTAAAGTTGGGTGAAGGCTCAGATAGGATTTCACCTCAGGTCAAACAGTTCACCCACACACACTGTGCAAAGTCATGACGCTATTTAAGTGGAGTATAAAATAAAACTCACCAGGTTTCTGCCCTGTGGAAGTGAGTAGATAGATGGCAAAATGAAAGGGGTGGGAGGGAAGTAACGGTCCAGGTGATTTGTTTGCTATTGTGTTGGCTTTCCGACAAGTGGCTTAGAAAAGTTCACTTTCAGACCCCCCGTATCAGTTGATGATTTCCTGGCCTCCGCTGAGGACTGTTTGGAGCGGAGATCAAAAGGAAGAACGAGGCCAAAAGTTCAGGAGTAACCTTTGAGTAATGGATGATTAATACCTGAGGCTTTTAAACTGAGGAGATTGAATCAGGCCCTATTAGAACAACACCTCTAACAAAGTCCATCAGCCTTCAGACAGCAGCGAGTCTTTCATGATACAATAGAAGGAGCTAATCTTTGTGCAGGTCCTCTGATGCATGTCTCCAGCCTGACATTCAAAGGGTGCTTTATGTATGACAACAGTATTTTTATTCTTAGATCAAATCTTCTTTTTAAATGTCAAAATAGACTTTATTCAGGTAATAAATATATACAATACATGAACCGTGCAAAATATTCATCCGAAATTATCGGAGGCAATACAAAATATTCAATACTGTTTACATACATTGGTCAAATTTCACGAATGTATCCCCCCACCCACGTGGCCCACTATCTGCCCCCTTGGTGTTTGGAACACAGTGGCCGTACTGCTGCATGAATGTGTACAATCTGATAAGAGGAAGCTACCTCATGTTGTAGCTCTCCATCCATTTGTGATTGGTTTTAGAGACCTGTGAGGACTCGTGCATTCTTGTCAAGGGTCATTACACATCTTTCAAAGGTACATGCAGTACAATTTAACGGGAGGCCATCCACTCAGTGTGTGCTTCACAGCCAAGATCAAACATTTGAGTGAATGTCTAAACACTATCTTTGTTCAAGGCAGTTTGGGCAGGGAAGTGGGAGACGAGTGGGACAAATGGCTTAGAAAACATAGAAACATCGAAAATAGGTGTGTGAGGAGGCCATTCGGCCCTTTGAGCCAGCACCGCCATTCATTGTGATCATGGCTGATTGTCCCCAATCAATAACCCGTGCCTGCCTTCTCCCCATATCCCTTGATTCCACTAGCCCCTAGAGCTCTATGTAACTGTCAAAGCAACGCCACTGTTGTCTGAATGTCTGTTTTTTGTTCAATTTTAAAGTCTATTTTAAAGTTGTATGTATTTATTTGTTTTTATTAACTGCACTGACAGGAACTGATTGAGAAACAATTTTTCATTTCTTCTGTATGTAAGTACTCAGTGAAAATGACATTAAAGTAAATACTGAATACTGACTCTCTCTTAAATCCAACCAGTGATTTGGCCTCCACTGCCCTCTGTGGCAGGGAATTCCATAAATTCACAACTCTCTGGGTGAAAAAGTTTTTTCCTCACCTCAGTCTTAAATCTCCTTTATTCTGTGGCCCCTGTTTCTGGACTCGCCCAACATCGGGAACATTTTTCCTGCATCTAGCTTGTCCAGTCCTTTTATAATTTTATATGTTTCTATAAGATTTGGGATACATTTATATAGTGCCTCTCAAAACCTTCCTTCCAAACTCCAGTGAATACAAGCCTAGTCTTTTCAATCTTTCCTCATATGACAGTCCCGCCATCCCAGGGATCAATCTCGTGAACCTATGCTGCACTGCTTCAATCACAAGGATGTCCTTCCTCAAATTAGGAGACCAAAACTGTACACAATACTCCAGATGTGGTCTCACCAGAGCCCGATACAACTACAGAAGAACTTCTTTACTTCTATACTGAAATCCTCTTGTTATTTAGGCCTACATTCCATTAGCTTTCTTCACGGCTTCTTAAATAGAAACCCGTGAAAGATCTGGTCTTTCTGCAGCCTGGATTTCAGCTGATAAATGAAATCCTTTAGACAGACACAAAATGCTGGGGTAACCCAGCGGCACAGGAAGCATCTCTGGAGAGAAGGAATGGGTGACGTTTCAGGTGGAGACCCTTCTTCAGACATGAAAGCCAGGGGAGAGGGAAACAAGAGATGTGGAAGGATAAGGTGTGAAAACGAGAGATCAAAGGGGATGAAGGGGAAATCTTTTATCTAATTTGTATAGAATGGAAAAGCTGATGCTCTGATTGAACTGAAACATTAACTCTTTCATACTTTTCAGATGCTGCTTGACTTGTTGAGATATTTGAGGAGTTTCTGTTCCAAATGTATTCAACATTTCCAACATCTGCAATATTTTGTTTTGGGATACATTTATATAGAGCCTCTCAAAACCTTCCCATGAACATGCAACGCTGAATGGATGAAATGACCCTCAGGGTGACCATGAGCAATGGTGTATTAAAAGGTCCTAGAGATGGCAATCTAGACCAGGGTCTCACCCAGTCCTCCAAATCCAGTTCAACTTCAGATTGGATCGAAGAACATTGAGTGTGATGGGAAGGAAGGAAGGAAGGGGGTGGATGTGAGCTGATCTTCATGGATCTTGTGCACACTTCAGCGGGGAATGATCTCCAGGAGAAAAAAGTAATGAAACCAGTGATCCAGAAGGACAAACAATGAGTGTAAACCGTTCAATGGGGCAGCAATTCCACATCTATCAGGAGCAGCAGCAGGTCAAGGGGTGGTTGATGAGAATGGTCTTGTACAGCTTGATGTAGTTACCGCAGCAGAAGGGTGGGAAGAAAAACACACTGCATTACTTCACCGTTTCATTGCCAAGTGCAAACTTCTTCACACACTTTCCAAATTTCCTGCCAGAATTTTTGAAGGATGAAAATGTTTCCTTGTTGTAGATTAACGTCAACCTCTACTGAAGAAAGCTTCAATTCAGCCTGTGCTTGTTTTGCTCTTGTGCTGAAGGTATTGATGTGCTAGATATCCACGGCTCAGATTAGGACACTGCCCAATCTCCATTCTCCAACACAGCTTCCAAACTTGGCCTTGGATTAGTCTGAGAAATGACAATAAGTGACCCATTGTCTGGTACTTACTGAAGTTAAATGCTAGTCCTGAGATTTGTCAGTGATTTACCATTTTCATTCGATAAATTAGAATTCCACTGGGGCCCAATCATTTTAGATTAGTTTAGTTTAGAGATACAGTGAGGAAATAAGCCCTTCGGCCCACTGAGTCCGCACCGACCAGCGTTTCCCGCATATTAACGCCACCTTACACAATTTACACTTATACCAAGTATACAAACTTAAACCAATTAACCTATAAACATGTACGTCTTTGGAGTGTGGAAGGAAACCGAAGATCTCGGAGAAAACCCAGGCAGTCATAGAGAGAATGTACAAACTCCATACAGACAGTACCGAGGGTCGAGTTCGAACCCGGCTCTCCGGCGTTGCAAGGCAGCAACTCTACCGCTGCGCCACCGTGCTGCCCTCTCCCCCCCACCCCCCTTCCACACTGTTGTCATTCAGGTATTCTTGTCATATCACCAAAGGCATTTGACTGATTTTTCCAAACTACCATTTTTCTTTGCAACATCCCATACTGCATGGTTTTCTCAACGCTTGTGATCTAATATTGGGAACTGTTGGCCACTTACAATAACCACTTTGAAACGGGTTGAATGTCAACGTTAAAGTGATGGCAAGCTTACAACCCAAAAATTATTTTGCTCTGGAAGGAAAGGATTGCCACTTCAGAAATGTTGTTTGTGTCAGGATAGAGCTAAAAGTTAACGGCCTGTCCCACTTACGCAACTTTTCAGCAAATAGTCTGCGACTTTCAAGCTTGGGGGCACTCGCCTGTAAAACCACGAGCTGGATCGACCGTCAGCGGGGGGTGCGCGCGCACACACACACACACACACACGCACACGCACACACTCACACACACACACACACACACACACACACACACGCACACGCACACGCACACGCACACGCACACGCACACGCACACGCTCACACTCACACTCACACTCACACACACACACACACACACACACACACACACACACACACACACACACACACACACCACACACACACGCAAGCACACATGCACACTCACACACCCTCCAAATGCGGGGGCCAGGGAAAGCGTGGGAGCATTGTCTGAAATTCACATGGTGCAAAGCCAAGGTGATACCCACGATGAACAGGAAGGTTAAAGACGGCTAGCACAGTGTACGATAAGTCCTTTTAAAGAGCAGGGGGGGGGGATGGGGGGGGAGAAGGAGTGGAGACTTAAGAAGCCAGACAACTTTTAATAAGCCAGAGATACACAGCTGTGAAGTTTAGCGGGCATTTAACATTACTGGTCGGTTTCCTTGGTTCTGAAAACTCGTGCTTATGGTTTTTTTTTAAATGGGCCAATGGGTTCCACTTTCATAAAGTTATGATGCTCGATGCCTATATAACAGGAGTGTATCGATGCTCGATGCCTATAACAGGAACACTGACTGGAACTTTAATATGGATTTTTGAGGTGTGGCAATTCATTAGCGAATTCTTAGGCAAATGAACCATTATGGATGTTAAATAGGTTTTGTGTAAGGAAGGAACTGCAGATGCTGGTTTAAACCAAACAAAGACACAAAATGCTGGAGTAACTCAACAGATCAGTCCAGCATCTCTGGAGGGAAGGGATAGGTGACATTTCAGATCGAGACCCTTTTTCAAACCTCTTGACCCGAAACGTCATCTATTCCTTTTCTCCGGAGATGCTGTTTGACCTGTTGAATTACTCCAGCTTTAAATAGCTTTTACTTGCAATTAAGCAATCATATTTTGATAAGCTTGTATTTCAAATAAAGATAAATTACATGGCACTATCAACATCGGTAAAAGATATTCAATTAGATTAGGAAAGATTTGATTGCAGATAAACTTCATCTGTAGTTACCGTCATGACTCTCATCTAATCAATATTGAAATGAGGATATGCATTAATATAATGCGATCAACGTTGTAACATCAGAAATGCTGCAGCCAATTTGGGTGTAGAAAGTTCCTACAAGCAGTGTAATAACTGGACATATGTCTAGCTTTGTGATGCTGTTGTGCTGTATAAGTATTGGCTTGGATAGCACGTACAGCTCAGTTAATCACCTTTAAAGTGTTTTGGAATATTTTACATCAATCTGAAGGTGTTGGGGGTGAAGCTGGAAGAAAGGGGCTGTTTAATGTCACATTTATAAACCCTCTTCCCCATCACTGTGGCGCTAATTCCGTGAAGATTCAGCCTAGATTCTTGGATTAAGTCTCAGGAGTTTGACCTGAATCTTTAGGTTTAGGTTCAGGTTTTGTTCTATTATAGTCACCTGCGTCGAGGTACAGCGACAAGCTTTGTTTTGCATACGATCCAATCAGATCAGATAATACCATGCATAAATACAATAGGTAGAGTAAAGAAAGGGGAGGATATATGGTGCAGAATATAGTTCTCAGCATCACAGGGCATCAGTTGCATAGGCTTCCCAAGTCTAATGTCAGCATTTGGAAATTGTTGAATTTGACAGTACCCTAACTAATGGAAGGGTTGTTCAGAAGCCTGCGGATTTTAACATCGAGGAGCTCGCAGTCTCGGGTTGAGATCGATGTCAGGAAGCTCCAGTCACAGAAGGTTCGATCAGCCCTGACCCGGGGTCGATCGGCCGGCGTGGGTGAGCTGAGATCCCCCCCCCACCATGCGGGAGCTTGATCGCCCAGACACGGAGAGACCGACCGCCGGCTACGGGAGCCAAGATCGCCCAGTCAACGGAAGGCTCGATGCCCCCGACCGCGGGAGGACAAAGAAGGGAAGAGATTGAACTTTATTTTTGCCTTCCATCACAGTGAGGAATGTGGAGGGGTCACTGAGGTGGATGTTTATGCTAAAATGTATTTTGTGTGTTTTGTTGCTTTTTATTGGTATGGCAATAAACTTTTATTGGTACGGCAAATCAAATTCCTTGTATGTTGCAAAACATACTTGACTAATAAAGTATGATTACATACTTGACTAATAAAGTATGATTATAATAGAGGGGAAGAAGCTGTCCCTGAGTCCCATCTTCTTTCAACAAAGAGTGGCTGACACACACCTCAAGATTTCCCAAAGCCCTTCACAACCCAATGAAGTGTTTCTGAAATGTGATTCCTATGTAAGGTAAGGATGGTCCCAGCTCTGTGTTACTGAGTCATTGCATTGGCAGGTTATCTAGTTGGCCTACACTCATTATGTTATGGTGACCTCAGCCCAACTTACAGGGCATGGATGGGGTGGGTGGTAGAGAATCAGAAATAGTATCAGACAGGCTTCCTTCACCTTACATTTCCTGAGTAATGGTTATTCTGATTTTCAGAAGTGGAAGTGAGGTTGAGTGAGCAACAAAAAAAAACGGAGCATGCGGTTGTACATTCTCCAGCATGGAGTCACACTGCACAGAAATAGGGCCATCAGCCCACCATATCCATGTTGACCATCAATGCTTAATGCGATTGGAAGATGGTCAGCATGGAGATGGGGCTGAAGGGCCTGGTTCTGTGCTGTATCACCTGTTGCTGGGAGTAAGTGCAGCACACAGCATGGCCAGGGTATGAGACTTCACACATCCTGCTCCAGGCTAGGCTGTATTAAAATTTCACAGAGGAACCCACTAACCCTCTGCCCATGTAATGGTTAAAAATGTAATTGCAACACTGGCTTATCAGTGTTGGAAGGAACTGCAGATGCTGGTTTAAACCAGAGATAAGACTCAAAATGCTGGAGTAACTCAGCGGGACAGGCAGCATCTCTGTAGAGAAAGAATGGGTAACGTTTCGGATCGAGACATCTGAAGAAAGGTCTCGACCAAAAAAGTCACCCATTCCTTTTCTCCAGAGATGTGGCCTGTCCCGCTGAGTTACTCCAGCATTTTGTCTATCTATTGGCTTATCAGTGATGTCTGACTTATGCTTTGTGTCTTCAGGGTACCGCATCCTATTGCCTTTCCAATGCAAATCTGTGCTGAGTTGCAGGCAGGTCTTTGTAATGGTTGAACTTTACCCATTAGCACTGACCTTTATCTGACCCTTGCCCACTTACCCACATATGTATGGCCACATTTCAGGTTGTCTTTCGCAGAGCGTAATACTATGCAAAGGAGGAAAGGTTAGAGTGAGAGGAATAAATCTATAGTCATTATATGGTCATAATAATTGCACATTCCGAGTGCATTCTATTGGTCTGTGATAATCAGTGTTGTAAACGCACTCAATGTGGCATTTATCCTGCCCACCCTGCCATCTGTGTGTGAGTCTGTGAGTGTGACTGACTGTGAGTGTGAGTGTGTGTGACTGACTGTGAGTGTGTGTGACTGACTGTGAGTGTGAGTGTGCGTGTGACTGTGAGTGTGAGCTTGTGTGTGTGCGCGTGTGACTGTGTGAGTGTGAGCTCGTGTGTATGCATATGTGTGGTGTGCATGTGTGGTGTGTGTGTGTGTTGTTGTTCCACTGGGGTCACAGAAGGTTTAATGGGAAGTTGCATTTGGAGAATCCTCGTCTCCACTGAACAGTGAGTGCTTTGGGGGAAGGCAGGGGAACTACGGTGTTATATTTAGGCTAACACTTGTTCACGTTCTCCAAGCCCCTTGTAAAATAATAGGCAGGTTGAATGTAGATTTGATCATCTCAAGGACGGAGTTATAAACCAACAGATTTTTTAAAGGAAGCTGAAATGAAAATACCAAGTATTTGTTCCCCTCTAGCCTGAATCTTGGGTGATAAGTACATTGTAAAACTCGGAAACAATGGGGCCTTTGAAAATGCGATAACAGGTGTGTCGGACCAGTGAGCACCCCCCCCCCCCCCCCTTTATTACACTGAACTCTCCTGTTCCAGCTGTCACCTGTGCAAGCAACGTCACTTTGATCTTATGCCCTAAACACAATGGCTCCAGAGAAGGATCATTGTATACCCTGGGGAGCAGATGGAAGGACAACAGTTTTCCAGGGACAACACACAATTTACATCTCCTTCAGACACAGAGTGGGCCCATTCAGCCCATCTAATCCATGCTGATTCTCAGGGAACAATCCCAGCCCCCCGGTTATGCATTTCCCACCTATCCACTGATCCTACTAGCAATCTTAACTATTCAATCGAACCTTTTCTTTGGTAAGGAATGACTTGCCAACCATTTTGAGGTGATTTTTAGATAGGAAATTGACCTGAACCTTGGTCATGAATGTTCTGTACATAACTACTCAGTGATCACATATAAACATTAATTTCTGCATTTTAATACCGGCCTGCTGATCACTAGGTACGTTGAAATGGGGAGAAGATGCCTTGTTTATTGCCATCGAGTAGCTGGAATTTGGCTTCTATTTAATAATAAAATGATGAAATATCTAGCAGTGTCAGGCACCTACTTTAATGTCAAAACGTCAAGTGAACAGGCCAAGATTGACGGTGAATGCAGCGATTGCAACCATGTGTTCTAGAGCAAGGGAGAGTAGACCTACAGCTGAGCTCCTGGGTTTAGTGGTTTCTTACTATATCTGGAGCAGGGAAAGACATTTGGGCATTTTTAAATCCCTTTCAATTGTGCCCTTAAAATTAAGAGGATCACAGATTGTCCTATGACAGCATTTTCAACCATAGTCTCCATTTTTCAGCCTTCAATGCTGCAGATGTACCCTGCTAGTGTTCTAGAATACTCTGGAGTTTAGAAGGATGAGAAGGGATCTAATTGAAACATATAAGATTAATAAGGGTTTGGACACACTACAGAATTGAAGATAGACACAAAATGCAGAACAGAGATGAGGACAAACTTTTTCACACAGGGAGTTGTGAGTCTATGGAATTCTCTGCCCCAGAGGGCGGTGGAGGCTGGTTCTCTGGATACTTTTAAGAGAGAGCTAGACAGAGCTCTTAAATATAGCGGAGTCGAGGGATATGGGGAGAAGGCAGGAACGGGGTACTGATTGTGGATGATCAGCCATGATCATATTGAATGGCTGTGCTGGCTCGAGGGGCCGAACGGCCTACTCCTGCACCTATTGTCTACTGTCAACAGGCAGGCTGGAATATTCCTTAATGGATTTCAGAATATTTTCTTCTTAGAGCAAGTGTGCCTAATTTATTTTTGAAATGTTATTTACAGTACTTCCAGCTTTAAAGAAATTGCAGGGTCTGCAATCTTTATCATGGTCCCAATTCAATAAATAGAATGCATGTTTTAACACCAGCAAAAGCTGCAGGACAATTTAATTCCCAAGCTTCTATTTCAGTAACGTATCTGGGTGAAGAAGTTCTCGACCCGAAACGCCGCCTATTCCTTCTCTCCAGAGATGCTCTCTGACCCGCTGAGATACTCCAGCTTTTTGTGTCTATCTGTTTCAGTAAGGCTTCTGGGCGGCCATGGTGGCTCAGTGGTAGAGTTGCTGCCTTACAGCGCTTGCAGCTCCGGAGACACGGGTTCGATCCCAACTATGGGTGCTGTCTGTGTGGAGTTTGTACGTTCTCCCCGTGACCACGTGGGTTTTCTCCGAGATCTTCGGTTTCCTCCCACACTCCAAAGACATTCAGGTATGATGGTTCAGTCTGAAGAAGGGTCTCCACCTGAAACGTCACCCTTTCCTTCTCTCCAGAGATGCTGCCAGTCCTGCTGAGTTACTCCAGCATTTTGTGTCTACCTTTGATTTAAACCAGCATCTGCAGTTCTTTCCTACACAGGTATGTAGGTCAATTGGCTTGGTGTAAGTGTAAATTGTCCTTGTGTGTGTGTGTAGGATAGTGCTAATGTGCGAGGATCGCTGGTCGATGCGGACTCGTGGGCCGAATGGCCTGTTTCCGCGCTGTATCTCTAAATTAAACTAAAAAACTGAACTTCCCTTAACACACAATGGGCATAATGTGACTTACAATTTGCAAGACAGCGGAAAACAGCATCTTAAGCTGGGTAAGGTAGGATAGGACTTGAGATAGGACATCTTAAGGGCCTGTCCCACTTACGTGTCCTTGGCAAGCAAATTACGCGACCTCGTCGTCGCGTTGAGGAGGTTGCGTAATTAGCGTGCCAAGGACACGCAAGTGGGACAGGGGCTTTAGACTTGTTGCCAAGGTGAGACAAGTGGGCAACGTAACACCTTTATTTTGCAAACTGGCTTTTCATAACCACCCCTCCCCCAACCTCTTCAAAGCATGCTTCAGCCACTGACGTGTCATCCTAGTCCTACTGCCCATGCTACTCCACACAGCACATTTACTTCAACCTTGCTTTAGATCATGTCCCTGATGTTCTCGCCTGGGTATCTGCTGCTTGTCTCAGGGGAGTTGTCCACTCACAGTGGATGGTAGCGGTGGTTGCTAGATTCAACAGTAAGCAATAGGTTGTATGTATGTGGTGGTTCTAACACACAGAGAGTCTTCTAGAGGATCAATCTAGAAGCCTGATCTGTAAGAGGGAATCTACCAGTGTCTGTTGGCAAGAGTTGTCCCTGAGGCCTGAGGAAGAGAGCGGAGGGGGACATGCTATTAGATTTTGAAAGGAGTTTTGGCCTCTGATGGCTGATTCTGGTGCTGCCAGTACCAGCGAGAAAACAGTGAGCATTCACAAGAGGCAACAGTGGTGGGAACACGAGAAACTATTACAAGGCCCAAGCTGAGAAGCAATGTGAATAGAAGCATGAAAGCGAGAGGCGAGGATCACATTATGTCTGTTAGCATAGGTCTGGAATTTAGTTTAGTTCAGTCTAGAGATACAGCGGGAAACAGGCCCCTTCGGCCAACCGAGTCCGTGCCGACCAGCGATCCCCGCACATTAACACTATCCTACACACACTAGGGACAACTTACACTTATACCGAGCTAACTAACCTGCAAACATCTTTGGAGTGTGGGATGAAACTGAAGATCTCGGAGAAAACCCACGCAGGTCACGGGGAGAACGTACAAACTCCGTACAGACAGCACCTGTAGTTGGGATCGAACCCGGGTCGCTGGCGCTGCAAGCGCTGTACGGCTGCAACTCTATTGCTGTGCCACCGTGTCACCCTTAGGAACTTTTTCCTCTCTTGAGCTTTATGGTCATGGTTTTAACACAGAGAAACTTCCAGAAGCCTGATCATTTAACAGGAATCTAAGGGTGCCTGATGGAAATAATTGTCCTTGAGCTTTGCGGAAGAGAAGGGAGGTTTATGTTCTCCATATTTGCACCCTAGTGGAGTGACACACTTTTTGCAAAACTACTTCTAATTCCTTCGAATTCAAAACTACCTAACATAAATTGTCCTATCATTCGGTCAGATCGGGGGGGTGGTTCCCCCCTCCACGGGTACCATGTAATCCCGTGCTACCTGCTCCATGGTTGGATAGTCGGCGACTAAACCGTCTCCCCCACCTGGTTTGCCAGGTGAGGAGGGGGCAGTGGACCCCCAGCAGGACCAAAAACAAGACCTGTCACAGGGCGGATGAACGTCTAGTGGGCCAACGGCCATCCACACTTCAGTACAAGTTGCGATCACTGTCGTACACAGCATTGTAAGGAATGATGATAAAGCACACACACACCAAAATCCTATACTTCCAGCGGCGGAAGTCCACAGGAACAGGAGGACAGAGACGTGTGATGCGTCCGTCACCATTCCCATCAGAAACCAGCACCACTGCGTCGCTAATGTTTTCAACGATGATGATGAATAATCATTTGCAGATTTGCAAAGTTAAAGTTTGGAAGCTTCATTTGGAACCAGGCAAGAAGTGTATTTTGGTGAAGATAAACACAAAATGCTGGAGTATCTCAGCAAGACACACAGCATCTCTGAAGAGAAGGCATGTCTGAAGAAGGGTCTTGACCCGAAACATCATCTATTCCTTCTCACCAGATTCATTCATCCTCAATTGTAAAACCATGCCATCAGGTTCTTAAACACTAAGATTCACTTCCAAGGTCGACAAAAATGCTGGAGAAACTCAGCGGGTGAGGCAGCATCTATGGAGCGAAAAAAATAGGCAACGTTTCGGGTCGAGATCCTTCTTCAGACTGATGATTCTCTTCCAAATCTCTTTGTTGCTGTCTTCTTTTAAGGTATTCCCCGAAACCAAGAAGTCTTATTAACCCTGAGAGTGACTCAGTGTCTAATTTTGTCATTAATACTCCGGGTCATATTTCTGAGCCTCTCTGCAATAAGTCCTTGTTACCTGCTGACATCCCGTCCACGGATCGGCTTATTCTAGAAGGTCAAGCAGGCACAACCAGGAGTGTTGTCAAATATATTCCACGTTTCTCCAGATTTCACATCTGTAGTGCCCGGTGAAACTCGCTTGCCACAGAGTGGGTTGCAGTTGCTGTCTTGTGCTGTTCCGTAGTGAATGTCAGTGAGCAGCCAGACTCTGGGTCAGGTTCAGATGGGAGTTAAGAACATAGGTTAGTTTGCAAGCTGGGTGTGCAGTTGGAGGCAGAGTCCGGTGCATGGGCTCGGAGTGTGAAAATGACGAGCTGGAACTTACATGGAAGTTGTTGTTTCCATCCACAGTATGTCTCTGCAGCTTCAGTGTCATGACGGGGTCAAGGAAAGAGCGTTTCCACCAACATGCACAAGAAGCGACAAGACAGACACCATTGTCTGCAGATGCCGAGAACTGTGTTCAGCTCTGACTGAACAACTTCGAATCTTGTGTGTGGACTCGATAAGAAGAGCGTCATGGCCAGTGGCCATGGTATGTGTACTCGTTTTTTTCTGTGGGAAATCCTTGCCCCTAGCCCTCAACAATAATGAGGACTTGGTATAATGCAGGCAGTCATTACTGATCACTACATGTTAATTGTTGGGCTGAGTTGCACTACCAATATGGTGCATGCATACATACATCAGGTAGCTAGTATCTACGCAGAGGCACTGCAGGAAGCCACATTATTAGGCTGGCTGGACCCACTCACCACACCCATGGGAGGAGCTTCTATCTTTTGCTCTTGCCATCCCTCAGCACCCATGATTAGATATAAGGAGGTGACAAGGTGGCACATCGGTAGAACTGCTACCTTACAGCTCCAGAGATCCAGGTTCAATCCTGACTACGGGTGCTGTCCGTACGGAGTTTGTACGTTCTCCCCGTGACCTGCGTGGGTTTTCTCTGAGATCTTCTCTGAGATCTTCGGATTCCTCCCACACTCCAAAGACGTACAGGTTCGAAGGCTTGGTATAAATGTCAATTGTCCCTAGTGGGTGTAGGGTAGTGTTAATATGCGGGGATCGCTGGTCGACGCGGACTTGGTGGGCCGAAGGGCCTGTTTCTGAGCTGTATCCATAAACTAAACTATGAAGGCAAGCACATGCTTGTTCAGGTTCTCCACCATAAAGAATGGAGTACTGTGTACAGGCACATAATACTACCAGTCAATGCACGTACTTGCTGCAGGAATATAACGTGAATATATTTGGGAATCAACATCTACATTTTCATTATTTCTGTTCAGTGATGGATTGGATCAACCCCGCCTTTAATTCATGCAGCTCATTATAAACTAGATAGCTCAAGTTATGCAAGAGGCTTTTGAAGAGATTTAGTACGAGGTTCTTTTCAGCAGTGTACAGTAATGGGACAATTAAAGCAGCTACTTGAAAGAGAAACACCTCCGTTAGCAGACTTGCTGACAAACAATGATGTAATCCCCAAACACCTTCAGGCTTGGTGCTTACATATTGCAGAAGAGCAATACGCCCTAGGCTAGTCCTTTGTGTTGAAACTATAGCAGTAAAGTGAGACTACACAGGGGCCAGCTAGCTAGCTAGTGTGTATATCTCTGGTTACAATGACGAACGAGCTCCAGCAGAAGGAAGGGAATATTTTAGATGAGGTAGCACTTAGTGCAGAGAACAGGTTTGATGTTTTCTCATCATCCACCCACAGGATAAAAATGACAATAGAGGAATCACCTGTCACACCAGCCTGTCGGTGCTGCTACCAATTACGTGTGCAATCTCCTCCATGCATTAGCATTGTTGATCAGATAGCATAGAAACATAGAAAATAGGTGCAGGAGTAGGCCATTCGGCCCTTCGAGCCTGCACCACCATTCAATATGATCATGGCTGATCATCCAACTCAGCTGTAGCACCATTTGTAGTGCTGGAACTCTGCAGGTTCCTGCCCCACTCCACCACCCTACTGCACATGAAGAGTTGCTACACTGCCACTTGGTGAAAATATTAAACGTGAGCCCCTGTCCCACTTAGGAAACCTGAACGAAAACCTCTGGAGACTTTGCGCCCCACCCAAGGTTTCCGTACGGTTCTCTGAGGTTTTTGTCAGTCTCCCTACCTGCAACCTCCGGCAACCACCTGCAACCTCCGGGAACCGCAAAGTCTTGGGTGAGGCGCAAAGTCTCCAGAGGTTACCGTTCAGGTTTCTTGTGGGACAGGTCCTTTTGTGCCTCATACAAGATCCTGTGTTAACATCTCAAAGAGCAAGATAACTTTCTTTGTTAGGTGGTACAGTGGCACAGCGGTAGAGATGCTGCCTTACAGCACTTGCAGCGACCCGGGTTCCACCCTGACTACGGGTGCTCTCTGTACCGTAATCTGCGTGGGTTTTCTCCAAGATCTTCGGTTTCCTCCCACAATCCAAAGTCGTACAGCTTTGTGGGTCAATTGGCTTGGTATAAATGTAAATTGTCCCTAGTGTGTGTAGGAGAGTGAATGCACGGGGATCGCTGGTCAGTACGGACTCGATGGGCCGAGTGGTCTGTTTCCTCGCTGTATCTCTAAACTAAACTAAAAAGATACAAAAAGCTGGAGTAACTCAGCAGGTCAGGCAGCATCTGTGGAGAAAAGGAATAGATGACATTTCGGGTTGAGATCAGAAAACGTCACTTATGCTGCCTCTCCCGCTGAGTTACTCCAGCTTCTTATGTCTATCTTCAGTTGAACCCAGCATCTGCAGCTCCTTCCTATACATAGCTTTCTTCGACCTATGTTCATCTTTCAACTCAAAGTGCCAGAATTATTCTGAGTCTATGACCTCTGGTCCTAGGCTCTCCCACTAGTGGAAACATCCTCTCCATATCCACTCTATCCAGGACTTTCAATATCTCAGATTCAGATTCAGATTCAATCTTTATTATCAATGTGCAGTGTACAGTACAGAGACAACGAAATGCAGTTAGCATCTCACCCAGAAGAGCAAACATAGAATAATGAGCAGTAAAAAAAAATATATATATATATATATATATATATATTTTTTTTTTTAAAAAAAATATATATATATATATGTGTACAAACAGTAGTAGTAGTGCAATTTTATTTCTGGGGGAAGGAGTGTCCGGGGGTGGGGGTGGGGGGTTGACTGGCAATCACCAAGGTGCATAGTTAAGTAGTGTAACAGCCGCAGGAAAGAAGCTGTTCCTGAACTGGCAACGGAGAGACCTGTAGCGCCTCCCGGATGGGAGGAGGGTAAACAGTCTGTGGCTGGGGTGAGAGCAGTCTCATATGTAATGGTTGAAGCAAATAGCATGAATACACTTCAAGTGGAGATATAATGCATGATGTGAGTGGAAGAGCAGCAAGGAGTGGCGTGGTAGGGATGGATTATGTGCCAGCAAGGATTGGGTGGTCCAGTGGCCCATGAATGGTTCTACGAGTCAGGGGCTGGACTATTTAGCACAAACTGGGTTCCTTGCTTGTGCTTTGTTGGAATGTATATCTCAAAATAAGTTTCTGATCCTGTTGGTTTCCACATATTTGCCAACTTTAGATAGCTGATGATGCAGGCAATTGAGGAGGCCATTGCTGTCTCAATGAAAGCATGAATCTGAAACGTGCTGTTTCATTCTCCACAGCTGCTGCCAGACCTTCTGAGCATTTCCAGTACTTTCTGTTTGTTTTGGGATTTCAAGCCGTCTTCTGGATCTTCAATAATATACTCATCTGATTCCATGAGAGAAAAAGAACCTGCATTTATTTACCACCTTCCACGTCCCCTTCAGCTCATCCCAAAGCACTCTGGAGTCGATGAAGTGTAATCACAATTGTAATGGAGAAAGGGTGGCAGCCAATTTTCACACAGCAAGCTCCCATCAACTGCATTTTAATATATCAATCACCTGATTATCTGGTTTTGTGCGCTGGCTGAGCGATAAACATTTTCGAAGAGGAAGAAAAAACTTTCCTGCACTTTTTGCAAAATAGTCATGGGATCTCCAACATTCAACTCAGTTCAAATATCTCAGCTGAAAGAGATTGCCTCGGTAATCTGCTGAGCTGCCTGCCATAGTGTGTTTGCACTTGCATCACTGAATTGTGACTTGAACACACACTTTCTAACAGAGCAAGAAGGTTAACTATGAGGCCAGTTACTCCTGGCTACAGCATCATCTCCATGAATGGAAACTATTTGATGTGGTGAATTACACAGGTCACACAAACAAGCCATTGGTAAAATGCCACACGACTTTAACTGAGGTTACAGCCACACACAGTACATTGGTTACGCTACCCTTAAAAATAACATTGGCTAGGGGTGGCACAGTGGCACAGTGGTAGAGTTGCTGCCTCACAGCGCCAGAGACCCAGGTTCGATCCCAACTGTACGAAGTTTGTACGTTCTCCTCATGACCTGTGTGGGTTTTTTCCGTGATCTTCGATTTCCTCCCACACTCCAAAGATGTACAGGTTTGAAGGTTAATTGGTTTGGTGTAAATGTAAATTTTCTCTAGTGTGTGTAGGACAGTGTCAATGTGCAGAGAACGCTGGTTGGTGCAGACTCGATGGGCCTGTTTCCGCACTGTATCTCTAAACTAAACTAGCGACAATACCATTGGCGGTGAGAAAGTGGAGTCTGTGAACTGGCTCTCAAGGTTACCCTATCGTACTGATGGAACTCGCTATATTATGTACAAGGAAAGTCAGAGGAAGCAAAAACAAATAGCAGGCTCTTGAACATTGGTCATTCGGTACTCACACAAGTGTCTGTGGGAAGGCATTTTCCATGTGACCCTCCTGCTGCAGTCAGCCAGTGCAAGGATAAGGCACTCTGCCTCAGAATGCAAAACATTTGACAGCAACGTGGCATCTCCTATCCAGGAACCCGAGTCAGCATAAACTTGCCCAGCACTGAATTAATATGCAATGCTGTTCCACAGGGCTGCACCGTGCAGATCTGCTGTTGGAATTCCAAGCTCACTTCATGTTGAAAGCTGACAGCCAGGAGACAGTGGCACATTCCATTCTACCACTTGGGAGTGGATTTGTGCAGAACATTCAATGTTTAACCTTCTGCATCCATTTCCTACAACACAGCAGTGACTGCACTCCATTCACTGTAAAGTGCCTAAGGACATTTATTTTTTTATAGTTTAGAGATACAGCGTTGAAACAGGCCCTTCAGCCCACCGAGTCTGCGCCAACCAGCGATCCCTGCACACTAACGCTAACCCACACACACTAGGGACAATTTACAATTTTTCCACAAGCCAAATAGCCTCCAAACTTGTACGTCCTGGGAATGTGGGAGGAAACCGGAGATCCCGGAGAAAAACCCACGCAGGCCACGGAGAGAAAGTACAGACTCTGTACAGACTGCACTTGTGGTCTCTGGTGCCGCCAGTCAGTAGCTCTCTCACTACGTCACTGTGCCACCCTTGAGGTTGTGACGGATGCTGTATAATTGCATCCAATGTTGTCCCCCAAAAGATGAATCATACCTTTGGTGCCCAACAGCCCAGTGTCAACTTTGTACTTTGAATAAATACGTATGTGTTTAAACCCTGACAAATGCAATAAGACCATTGTCTAAAAGCATTGAAAGCGGCAAAATGCTTTGAATAAAATGATGTAGGAAGGAACTGCAGATGCTGGTTTAAACCGAAAATAAACACAAAATGTTGGAGCAAATCAGTGGGACAGACAGCATCTCTGGAGAGAAGGAATGGGTGATGTTTCGGGTCGAGACCCTTCTTCAGACTCAGTTACCATGCAATGGTGTCAGGTCACCACCGTTTCCCTTTCTATTCAGTCAGGTAGTAAAATGTTCCTCATTCATTCAGATTTTTAAGCACAAATGAAAATTGGAATGAGGCCCATTCTGAAGCGTACTCTATGCTCAGACCTGCACGGTTCCATTCTCGATTATACGCTACAAGCTTCACTCTGCAAATACAAATCAGTGAAATGGCTAAGAACTTGTGTAACAAACTGGGAGTCTTTCCGAGCATTGGGCTCCACCCTAGAGTGCAGTGCAACCTGACGAGGGTTCTGCTCTTCAACTCAGGGTGTCCACCGGTCCAGACCTTCTTTGCCGCTGTGTCTTTGCTGTCCCAACCCATCTGCCCTGCAACCAACCCAGCAACTAACACATCAGCATCTGGGAAACAGAATGAGGCAGAGGCAGAGGCAGAGGCAAGGTGACATTTGTTTCCAAGTTGTGATTACACACTATTTTCATGACAACAGTTCAGATTTGTAGAGTGCCTTTGACATAAGTAAACATTCAAGGGGCCATGTGGAAATACAATGGATCCCAAGCTAAAAAAAAAGGATTACTGCTTGGGACAGTGGAATAATTGGTGAAAGAAATGGGCTTTTAAAGGGCAGGGGGGCTTAAAGAAGAAAAGGAGGTAGAGAGGCAGAGGGATTTGGGGCAGGTCACCAGAGAGTGGGGTATGGTACTGATGGTACGGCCACCAAAGAAGTGAAGGGAGGGGGCGGGGAGGACTCAGTCCTATTCTGCATTCAGTACAATTCATTTAAAATAGAATTTGTTTCTTAGCAGCCAGTACACACTAATTCAGCACCATTCTTTCCAAGGTTGAAAGGAGCTCAGTATTCAGATCCCCGACCACATCCTCCCCAAGGACTCCGGCAGTAGGCAAATGGTTTGCATAAGCCATCCGAGGGGTCAGGGGAGGTCACGGAATTGTTCAGTGGAGTTATTGTGATGTTAACTGCATGTGCTTTTCTAAATAGAGAATTACAGATTACAAGGCAGTAATCTAATCAAGGGGTTGTGCTGATGTCATAGACTGAGTGTAAAACTCAGCATGTTTAATCTGAAGGGAGATTAGATGATAAACATTATAGAAATTATATATATATATATATGCCTACAGGCATATTTATGGACAGTGATAATATTTGCATGTAACTAACATTTCAGAATAAGGATAATTTTCACCTTAACCAAGTTAGAGAACACGGTCTCCTCAATAATAATTGGATAAATATTATTCAACAGCCAACAATCTGTAGCCTCCCTTTGATCTGGTATTTTGTTGGTTCACATGCTTGATCAATGGTGTTTTATCATTAATGTTTTATTATTATTAAAGTTTAGTGTTTTCTGAGTCATTCGTAACTGTCACTGTATGTCATGTTGTTACTTGTGGGCGGAGCACCAAGGCAAATTCCTTGTATGTGAATACTTGGCCAATAAACTTACTTACATTTTCTGTGTATCCTCCATCTGGGAGTTACAATAGGAAATTAAAAAGACTCGTCTGCAAGGCATCACATCACACAAAGTGTTGTTTTTTACACATGCTCAACAAAATCCATTATTATAATAATACATTTTATTTGTATAGCGCTTTTCAAGGACTCAAAGTCGCTTATATGACATCAATGGTACAAAGGCGTAGGTTAGTAGAACTGTTGCCTCACAGTGCAGATGAACTAAGTTTATTCTCAACTTCCAACACTGTTGGTGCAGATTTTGCACCTTCTCCCTGTGACCTCCCTGTGCTCCGGTTTCTCCCTACATCCCAAACACATGCGGGTCATTAGGTTTGAGAGCCACAGTCAATTGCCCGCTAGCGTATGTGTGAATGGCAAATCTGTAGGGAGTTGATAAGAATGCGAGGAGAATAAAAAACAGAGGATCGATGTTGGAAATAGACACACAATGCTGGAGTAACTCAGTGGGACAAGCAGCACCTCTGGATAGAAGGAATAGGTGACGTGTCGGGTCGAGACCCTTCTTCAGACCAGCATCTGCAGTTCCTTCCTACATATCACCAAGATGCAGGACAGAACACCACAGGAGATCCTTCTTCCCTGCGGCTTTCAAACCCCCCCGTCTGTCGTGGGGTAGACTGAGATTGAGATCGACTTCCCCCTAATCTTTTCACATCCCCAATCCTTTCCACTCGTCATTTTAATTTCATGTTTCATGTATCTTGTTGTGTTCTATGACTGTTGGCAGATCAATTTCCCTCCTGGGATAAATAACATTCCATCGTGTCATATTGTATCATTCCTTCTCTCCAGAGATGCTGCCTGTCTCTCTGAGTTACTCCAGCATTTTGTGTCTACCTTCGGTGTAAACCTGCATCTGCAGTTCCTTCCTACAGGGATCAATGTTGGATCAGTATAAATCCGATGGTCGGCACAGACATGATGGGCCAAAGGGTCTATTGCTATGCTGTATGGCTCCATGCCTCTCTGCTACTGTGTTGAATCATTCTGCAGAGAAAGCCAGAACACAGGAACCCTCTGAATCTTTTCAGTCAGTGTCGCAGAATTTTCACCACGACAAGGTAAATGCCTTTTGAAGCGCTCTCTTTAATAAATTCCCTGAGTATCGAGATATTACTGCACACACAGCAATCAATGTGACAATAAAAACACTAGGATTTAGTGTGCAACATTATGCAGGCCAACTGTTGTAAGGGACTAGGCCCGGGGTGGGGAACCTGCGGCCTTAAGGATGCACACAGCCTTCTACACCATGAAATACGGCCTTTTGAATGAATCCAAATTTTGTAGAACAAATCCTTTTATTTTTATTAATAAGTTTTTGCTCGTCTTTTATTATTTTTGTTTTAATCTTAAAATGAACGCATTTAAAATACCAAAGAATAAAAGACGATTCAACAAAATAATCCTCCCCGACTGACGGCCACAATTAAAACATTAGTGAGTTATGAGGGCTATTTTAACACCTGTTATGCTCATGATTTAGTTCTAATGCGACTGTAGAATGTACGTTAACCTCCCTGCCTGACTGGCGCCACCACCGCCTGAGGCTGGTTGATGAGGGAAAATGTCGGGGAGAGTCCGCTGGCCGTCCAGTCTTCAGTATTATCAACGTTTGATTGCTTTGTGATACTGCAATATCAACTTTGAAGAAATTCAATGCTCATCAGCATTATGCCACTCATAAGGACCACAAATATTTCAAAATTAGAGAGTGAGACGCGAAAGGTTGCATTGCAGAAATTAAAAGATGTAAAGCAACGGCAAAGACAGTTATTTCAAGCAGCGGTAAGACCTGGAAATGATACTACTAAAGCGACTTATAAAGTAGCTTAAATACTCGGGGGTAAAAGGGAAGCCATTTAGTGATGTAGAAATCGTTAAAGAATGCATTGTCGAAGTTGTAGGATGCGTAGACTCCGATAAGGTTTCGCAGTGCAAACAACTGCCTCTTTCAAGGTGAACTATAACTGATCTGCTGCATGAATTAGACCTCAACGTAACAGAACAACCACGCAATACTCCAAAAGGAAAATATATATTATTCAATTGCTTTGGATGAATCAACTGATACTACTGAGTGACTCGGCACAGGTTTTAGACTACATTCGGGGCATGACAGAAGATTATCCTTGCTACGAAGAGTTACTCGCTTTGGGCACTCTTATGGGTAGAACACGAGGAATAGATTTCTTCAACAACTTTCAAGATAAATGTCGTGAAGTTGGACTGGATTTGGTTAATTTAGTGAGTGTATGTACAGACGGTGCACCTTCCATGATAGGAAAACGTGAAGAGTTTATTGCACAGATAAAAAAGGTATTATCAGATCCAGATGCTCTCTTTTCATTGTATCTTACATCAGCAAAATCTCTGTGCTAAATCTACTATTTTAAGTGACACTTTGCAACAAGTATTGCTGGCTATATTCGTGCAAATGCAACAAGGCATTGGCAGTTTCGTAATATGCTAAAGTTGGACGATGAGGCATTCAGTGTGGATTTGCCGTATCATTGTAAAGTGTGCTGGCTATCACAGGGACAGGTGTTAGCAAAAGATTTATCTTTACGAGAACAGATAGTTAAATTTCATGAAGAACAGAATCAGCAATGTGAATTATTGAAAGACGATTTCTATAGAAAAACTGCATTTCTGTGTGATATCAAAGCAAAATGACTTGAATGTTTCTTTGCAAGGTAAAACTAAGTCTAGATATGATACGTGGTAAAAAATCCAAGCATTTCGAAAAAAGCTATCTTTTTTCAAAACTCTTCCTCAAAATGAGCAGGAGGATTCATGCGAACCATTTGAAGAATACGCAGCTGTTATAGACTGATTATTTAAAGAATTTAATGAAAGGTTCACTGATTTTGAGAATCACGACATCACACTCAAATTAGCATTTCAACCTCACCTAGTTGATGTCTCCAAGGCTCCTAAAGAACTACAGATGGAATTGATTGAGCTCTCAGAAGTTGACATTTTAAAGTCCTTATTTGACGCTAAAAAAGATCCGATTGAAATATGGAAAAATGCAGTAGAATACCCACGTCTTCGGCAACATGCAGGAAAAATGCTTTCTTGCTTTTCAACCACTTACTGCTGCGAATCTACATTCTCCTACCTAACCCAAATCAAGACGCCCTTAAGGTCACAAATGACGGATACGCATTTAGAAGATCAGCTGAAACTGGGCACCTCCATGTTGCAACCAAATATTCAAATGCTTTCCCACAAAAAGCCGTCACAACAAAGTCATTAAAAGGTTAATTAACTTTAGAATTAACATTTTTTTTCATTTTCTTGAAGTTAGTACATAGTAGTTAGATTTTTACAAAATAATGTACATTTTGAAGTATATCCAATTGAAGTTTCTTGGATGCGGCCTTATTATAGCTAACTTAATGCAGCCTTCCAACATGAAAAGGTTCCCCACCCCTGGACTAGACTGAGTGCTGGACTGTCCTCAAAGGAAGATGGACACAAAAAGCTGGCGTAACTCAGCGGGACAGGCAGCATCCCTGGAGAGAAGGAATGGGTGACTTTTTGGTCGAGAGAAAGTGGTTTAATTTTGTTCATTTATAAACGGAGCAGCAAGTGTCATCATGATTTGACACTCATCTGGGCGGCACGGTGGCACAGCGGTAGAGTTGCTGCCTTACAGCGCTTAGAGCGCCAGAGACCCAGGTTTGATCCTGGCTACGGGTGCTGCCTGTACGGAGTTTGTACGTGACCGCGTGGGTTTCCTCCGGGTGCTCCGGTTTCCTCCCACATTCCAAAGACATACAGGTTTGTAGGTTAATTGGCTTGGTGTAAGTGTAAATAGTCCCCAGTGAGTGTAGGATAGTGTTAATGTTCGGGGATCGCTGTTTGGCACGGACTCGGCAGGTTGAGGGGCCTGCTTCCGCACTGTATCACTAAACTATACGGTACTCAACTCTTCTACCTATGGCTGCTGATAAAGCACCCACTGATCAGAATATCGTCCCATCAACATTTCAAAAGAGTGCTGGAGAAGCAGGTGAGACAGGGAATAGTGGAAATGAACGTCAGTCTCAGCTCACTCTTGCACCATATGGTAAAGCAACCTTTTGTAGCCCTATAACTCACAGAGAAATATCACCATTTCATTTTCCATTAAACACTATAATTAGTGTTGTTTTAAGCAGGATCCAGCCTTTGTACGTATAGATTTTTAATAATCCCTCCAAGGCAGGAAGGAACCCGTTGTAAATGAGCTTTTTAGCCCAATAGATTAACCTGTAAAATATATTTTAATAAATAAATTGTTTAATGGCCCCTGAAATGATGGCATCCATCATTACAAAAGAGTTGGCGATGAACCGCACTGCTTGAGAGGTACTGTAATACAACTATATTAATAGCTCTTCTGCTGTGTCAGTGTGGTTAGACATGTCAGTTCTCAATGCATGGGCCCTGTGATTGTACAAGAGAAACCAACCTGTTATTTTCATCACCTAGAAGATAATGTGTAGGAAAGAACAACAAATGCTGGTTTAAA
The DNA here is from genome assembly GCF_010909765.2 of Amblyraja radiata. Classification (NCBI taxonomy): domain Eukaryota; kingdom Metazoa; phylum Chordata; class Chondrichthyes; order Rajiformes; family Rajidae; genus Amblyraja; species Amblyraja radiata. Next base: position 1,950,082 of record NC_045980.1, read on the forward strand.
TCGAAGATAGACACAAAATGCTGGAGTAACTCAGCGGGACAGGCAGCATCTCTGGAGAGAAGGAATGGGTGACGTTTCAGGTCCAGACGTCTGGTCTGAAGAAGGGTCTCAACCCGAAACGCTGAGTTACTCCAGCATTTTGTGTCTATCTTCAATGCAAACCAAAGCAAACCAAATTTGCATTTGGTTCTGCAAAACCAGCATTTGCAGTTCTTACTAACACAGTTTCATTAACCACATCTTCTCAGCAATTGGAAAGGCCTGTGTTTGTGAATCATGATCTTAGCCATTGTGGATTATTTTAAAATTATTCTGGGAACATGGGCATCATTGGTGTGGTTGGTACTTGGTACTGTTCCCTGGTTGAACTCTATACAATGGTGGTAAACCACCTTCTTGAAGAGCAGTAAAGGATTAACATATTTCGACTTTGTTGTGAATTCCAGGATTTTAACCCTGCAACGGTGAAGGTAATGTATATTCCAATCAGGAAGGTGCACCATTTCACAGGGAACTTGGAAGGTCTGCTCTCCATGTCCTTAAAGTTGCTCAAGATCACACTGCTTGCCCCTGAAAACATCCAGTCTCAGCAACTCAGTGTAGTAAAGTTTAGATATTCCAAGAACCAACATCAAAATTGACAATTTTGAATCAGGGGGGGAAAAAGCATCATTTTAAGTGATGAACCAAACTAGGTCAAATAAATGGTTTTCTTGGAAATGGCAGGGCTGCCAACTCTCACGCTTTGAGCGTGACACTCACGCATTTCAGCCAATTCTCACGCCCTCACGCTGAAGACAGAATTCTCACGCTGACAGGCTGCCTTCAGTCCCTGCACAGCAAAGATCCTATAGCGGAGCTGTATAGCGGAGCTGTATAGCGGAGCTGTATAGCGGAGCTGTATAGCGGAGCTGTATAGCGGAGCTATAGGATCTTTGCTGCACAATTTGTCTCTTTGCGCCACATGACAGCGATCTATCTGCACGGATTGGGGAAGCGCGTCGGTCCCGGGCAGCTAGTGTCAGCGCTTTTGTGCACGTCTGCGAACGCTGCGTTGCCGGCTGCCGTGGCAACCTCGCTCCCTCCCTCCCTCCCTCCTGCCCTTCAACTCACAACCCAGCGCCAGCGCCGCCAATCCACGCTGCACCGTGCCCGGCAGACTCCCCATTGGGCGGCCCGGGACAGAGAGGGAGGGGAGAAAGAAAAAAAGGGAGGGATGGAGGCAAAGAGAGACAGGGGGAGGGAATGTAGTAGGGGATTGAAGGAAGGAAAGGAGAAAGGGGAGAAAGAGGAAGCGAGATGAAAAAGAGGGAGGGTGAGGAAAGAGGTGGAGGGGGAGGAATGAGGGAGGAAGGGGAGGATGGAGGGGGGGAAGGGAAGGTGTGTGTGTGTCTGTTTCCCTGTGTGTGTGTGTGTGTGTGTGTGTGTGTGTGTGTGTGTGTGTGTGTGTGTGTGTGTGTGTGTGCCTCCCTGTGTGTGTGTGCCTGTCTCTGTGTGCGTGTGCGTGTCTGTCTCCCTGTGTGTGTGTGCCTGTCTCTGTGTGCGTGTGCGTGTGCGTGTGTGTGTGTGTGTGTGTGTCTTCCTTTGTGTATGAGTCTCCCTGTGTGTCTGTTGTCACATCCTAGCCTTAGACAGGGCTGCCAACTCTCACGCTTTGAGTGTGAGAGTCACGCATCTCATGCTGATGACAGAATTCTCACGCTGTCTTCAGTCCCTGCAGTTTGCGCCACATCACAATGATCTGTGCGGTCTGTGGAAGAGCGTCAGTTGGCGGCTGGGAGTGACGTGGCATCTCTTCTCTTCTCTTCTCTGTGAGCTGATCTGGGAACAGCAGCCAGTCCCTGGGACATGCAGAATGCCAACTTGATCATTATGGACAAATTGGGCCAGCCATGTACATGTTGTATAACTCTATGAAGATCTGAATGGGCTTAGAATGACCATTTAAGTAAAATTGCCCTCACTTTCCCCATTTTGATTCTTGAGATTAATATCCCTTTGCTCTGCTAACAGCATTAAAGTACTTATGAGGTAGAGTCATAGATTCATAGACAATAGGTGCAGGAGTAGGCCATTCAGCCCTTCAAGCCTGCACCGCCATTCAATATGATCATGGCTGATCATCCAACTCAGTATCCTGTACCTGCCTTCTCTCCATACCCCCTGATCCCTTTAGCCACAAGGGCCACATCTAACTCCCTCTTAAATATAGCCAATGAACTGTGGCCTCAACTACCTTCTGTGGCAGAGAATTCCACAGATACACCACTCTCTATGTGTGAAAAAAAAATGTTTTTCTCATCTCGGTCCTAAAAGATTTCCCCCTTATCCTTAAACTGTGTGTGGCCCCCTTGTTCTAGACTTCCCCAACATCGGGAATAATCTTCCTGCATCTAGACTGTGCAACCCCTTAAGGATTTTGTAAGTTTCTATAAGATCCCCCCTCAATCTTCTAAATTCTAGCGAGTACAAGCCGAGTCTATCCAGTCTTTCTTCATATGAAAGTCCTGACATCCCAGGAATCAGTCTGGTGAACCTTCTCTGTACTCCCTCTATGGCAAGAATGTCTTTCCTCAGATTAGGAGACCTTTAATTTGTTAGTTGATTTTTTGTTGACTGCCATAATTTCTGAAATGGTCTTAAAGTAACTTAACTGTTATAAAGCAGGAATAAGTGATTTTTGTCCAAACAATTGGAACTTGCATAAAATGTTTGCATTATTAGCAGGGCTGCCAACTCTCAGGCATTGAGCGTGAGACTCATGAATATCACAACATTCTCACGCTGATCACAAAATTATATAATGAGAATAGGACCTGTTTTGCTTTACAAATAGTGTAGGAAGGAATTGCAGATGCTGGTTTAAACTGAAGATAGACACTAAAAACTAGAAAAACTCAGCAGGACAGGCAGCATCACTGCAGAGAAAGAATGGGTGATGTTTCGAGTCGAGACCTTCAGCCTGAAGAGGTTGAAAACCAGCCATAAAACACAATGACGGACATGTGTAAGGGCAGAAATCAGAATCATGTGTTCATCTTTATTCACGTGACACCATAATAAATATATTACAGAAACAATAGTTTAATGTGTGGCACGGTGGCGCAGCGGTAGAGTTGCTGCCTTACTACCACATGGGTTTTCTCTGGATATTCCGGTTTCTCCCATATTCCAAAGAAGTGCAGGTTTGTAGGTTAATTGGCTTCTGTAAATTGTCCCTGGCGTGATGGATGGAATTGGTGTATGATAGATTGCTGGTCGGTGTGGATTTGGTGGGCCGAAGAGCCTGTTTCCATATATATTTTTACATATATATCTTAATTTCATTGAACCATATATGATTGAATATGTGGCATTATTTTCGTCTTGTTTCTATATTCAAAGGGTAAGGTTGAAACCGTCTGAAGAAGGGTTTCTTAGAAGAAGGGTTTCCCTGTTTCCTTCGCTCCATAGATGCTGCCGCACCCGCTGGGTTTCTCCAGCAATTCTGTCTACCTTCGATTCTCCAGCATCTGCAGTTCTTTCTTGAACAAGGTTGATTGATTTATTTGTGCAGAACAGAGATGGAAGTCCAACTTTTGCTTTGTTTCTCTGTGTTTTTCTATATATATATATGCATAACAGCATGAATATAATCTGATTTCCATACATGAATATAGTCATTCATGTGCTGCCCTGTTGATCAGAGCCTGGCTCTATTGTGGAATGTAATTAGGAATGTAATTTAGCCTTACCTTATTCATACCTAATCCAATTTAAAGCATAAATGTTGCATTCAAATGCAAGTTAAAAGACTCGCTACAGTATGCACCAGATTGCGCAATTTCAAGCTGAAAAATGCAAAAGCTCCCTACCATGGGAGGGGGAACACCCCCCTCCCAACCTTCCCCCCTTACCCTCCCCCCGGTCGCTACGCTCCCTCGCAACTTCTCACTCTCAACGCTCACCCAATGTTGGCAGCCCTGAAATGGGAATGTTTTGAATCTGTACAGCATCGAATTAAGGAGGAAAGATGGATAAAGAAGGAACTGCAGAATAGTTATGGGCATTCCTGTCAAAAGAATTTCACTGGTGAAATTCACACAAATGTCTCTTATGTGCTGTGAATATAGATAAATGTTGCATCGATCTTGAGACCTCCTGGAGAGTTGGAGAATGCAGTGTTTCATATCAACAATAAAAATAAGCCGATACTACATGTTTTTCTGATGCTATGGCCTTCTCTATTTTTCAAAAGCCTATTCCATGACTCTGTAATGAAATAAGTTTAGACTTTGTGTGCGACTCTGCCGTGTCTCTCAGCCTGGTACTCTCCCTACAATCCAAGTACTATCAACCCATCTATCTTCCAACTTCTATTTAAGATTGGGGACTGCAGACCAGAAATTCACTTGAACAAGTCCTGGAACAGCAGCATTAATTACACTGTCCAAAGTTGGCCAAATTCAGAAACAAACCATTTTGAACAAACTTCTAGGTGTCATTGTGCTTTCTGGTGTATTTGCATCACATTTCTTGGCGACATTTTTGTTTTCCTTCATAATTTTTCCCAATGCAAAACACACACAGACAATGGCAACAGCTGTGCAACCACGCAAGACGTTCAAACTCAAGGGTCCGAGTGAGAAACGGCATTTCTTGTTACTTTACGGAACAAACAACTTTTACTGACCCCTGTCCCTCTGAAACCACACGGCTTAGATCTATTTAAATGTAATTATTTGTGCTGGCTTTGATCTAAAATGCAACCTCATGTGGCTGGATTACCACGAAGGCCATGTTCACTCAACTACCCAGCCTCAGGATCGCTCCAGGTTGCTGATTTCTGCCACGTCTCACTTTGTTGCTTGCTGCTGCTGCATTAGGGAGCTCACCAAAACCTGGGCACAAGGACATGTCCTCAAAATCTACAAGGGCAGGGATTTATGTCAGAATTTCAGATGTTCATAGACTGCACTCTTCTGCTCTTTCTTATTTAAGTTTAAGTTAGAAATACAGCATGGAAACAGGCCCTTCTGCCCATAGTGGAGACAATTTACAGAGGCCAAACTTTTGGAACGTGGGAGGAAATAGGAGCACCTGGAGAAAACTCAAATGGTCACGGGGGGGGGGGGGGGGAGCACTCATAGTCAGGATCGAACCGGAGTCTCTGGCGCTGTGAGGCAGCAACTCTACCGCTGCGCCAGAATCTAATGGTTGTGGCTCCGGAGAATCCCCATTGCCTCCTTTCATATAGTAAAATGCTTTCTGTGAGTTGCATTCACCAGACTACCCAGCTAGTTCACCAGACTACCCAGCTCCTTCTGACCATATCGATACTCCCAGCCCTCCCACCGTCCCCTCATTGTAGCCGATCCCACCATTCTGTAGCAACACTTGCCTGAATAAAGGAAGCCTACTGCACATAACCTCACTAGTAACTTATCGTAACCTTGAGTAATGGGGACAAAAGTTTCAGTGTGGTACAGTGCTATCTAAATGTACTGATCTGCATGCACGTGGTATAGATACACACAGCCTAACTAACCTTCTGCAGCCCTACAACCTTAGTTTTCTGCATGCTCCGATTCTGGCTTCTTGAATATTGCCATTTTAATTTCTTCTGATTTATTGGCTTCTGTGACCTCTGCTGGTCAGATCCTAAATTCTGCATTACTTTCTCCAAAATCGGCCTGTCTTTATAACTTTGTTAATCCATCTGGTCTAATTTATTGATCAACATTTGTTCACCTGTTCCAAACTCACTTCATGGTGTATGTCCAATTTAGTACATTGCATAGGCATACACACAGTCTGTGACAAGAAATGATTGCTGCCTTTAGCAACACAGAAACATTTTAAATACATGCTAGAGCTAGGTTACAGTGCAAGTAAGGCTTCATGTGTAATATTACTGCTTATACAGTACATACACTTGGAACATTATATAATGTCCAATATTTCAAATGGATTAAAAACAAAAACATTGGAAACACTCAGGACATGCAGCATCTTTGGTGATGGAATTATTGGATGATATTTTACTGGAAATTCTCAACTGGAACGTTTCCTTTTCCACAAATGTTGTCCGAATTGTTGAGTATTTCTGTTATTTTCTGATGTTTTATTTCAGATTCGAAAAATCAATCTTTAGATGGAGTTCCGTTCTACAGTAGCATGTCAAGGTATGGTACAGGTTTAAAGTTTATTTGATAAATATCACTGTACACATGACAATCTGTTATATCGGGTCCTCAGTGAGTAAACACACCTCCCAGTACTTGGACCATTCAACCTGGAATTCTGCTGCTCACTGTTACTTAGTTACAGCTCCTGAAAATCTCATATACCTATTTTGTGATGATTACATGAAAAGGCCTGTATAAGACAAATTGTTGAGCGTGCTAGTGGACAATGTATATAACCATATGGACACAAAATGCTGGAGTAACTCAGCGGGACAGGCAGCATCTCTGGAGAGAAGCAATGGGTGACCTTTCGGGTTGTTGATCCTTCTTCAGACTGGAGAATGGTCTCGACTCGAAACGTCACCCATTCATTCTCTCCAGAAATGCTACCTGTCCCACTGAGTTACTCCAGCATTTTATGTCCATCTTCGGTTTAAACCAGCATCTGCAGTTCCTTCCGACACAATGTGTAAAACCATTGTTGGACCCAGCCATGGCATTTTCCTAGAATCTGGACACTAGTATCTTGGACTCCAGCAGATAAATGAAGCAGGAAGAATACCCTGGGTTGATCAAATGATGAGCCAGCGAGAATGGATCCAGCAATGATGTGTGAAGAGGTAGCTGGGACCTCAGCTTACATGGTGTCACAGATGGCTTATCCGATCTGAAGCACAACTGACTTTCACACAACTGCAACCATATTGAGCAATGGGAATAAGACAACTCTACGACTCCAATTGAATTTCATTAGCTTTGACACAGAATGAGGGTTTAGTTTAGAGATACAGCGCAGAAACAGGCAATTCTGGCCCACCCAGTCCACGCCGACCAGTGATACGCGCATACATTAACACTATCCTACACACACAAGGGGCAATTTACAATTATACCAAGCCAATTAACCTACAGACCTGTACATCTTTGGAGTGTGGAAGCAAACCAGAGATCCAGGAGAAAACCCACCCAGGTCACGGGGAGAACAAACTCTGTACTGACAGCACCCGTAGTTAGGATCGAACCCGGGTCCCTGGCACTGTAAGGCAGTAGCTCTACCACTGCTGGTAGTGCAGTCAGGAAGTAGAATGTAACAGGCACAGCTCAGAGAGGACTACCAGTATATTTATAGAGTAACCTTGGAATCCATAACTGAAATATCGTTAAATATCTTTGCAAGTAGTCATTATACTACAAACCAGACTAACTCGTTACTTGTGATTATCATCAATAATCGGTGACTCTAAGAACATGTACTGTTATAACACGGCTAGCACTTTGAATCAACCAGTAACAATGTATGGTGAGTCAACCAAAGCCATCATGGTTCAGCAGGCCCCCAATTATTATAATTGCTATCACACTCATATAGCCACGGGAAAGATAGATGATTAATCATCTTCATCAGACAGATGCTGCCTATTACAAGCCCAGACTTCCATCCTTAGGGTTGCCTTCAAGTTTGATTCTCATTTAAGAAATTAATTTGGGGTCAATCTCTGTTAAACAAACTGCAGCATTTGGCTTCAAGGATTCAAATACATTCTCTGTAGGAAGGAAGTGCAGATGCTGGTTTACATCGAAGATAGACACAAATTGCTGGAATAACTCGGTGGGACAACAGACTGTCTGAAGAACCCGAAACGTCACCCATTCCTTCTCTCCAGAGATGTTTCTTGTCCCGCTGAGTGACTCCAGCATTTTGGGTCTATCTCCAAATACCAAGTGAACAGAGAAGACCTTGCGATGATGTCCCGTGTCGCTGCACAGTGGAGCTTGGGGGAATTGACAAGTGGTGACTGGTCCTCAATCGGCCATCCTCAGCTCCAACCCAAGGCATGGTGCGGATCTCCCAATAGCACATGTACTGAAAGATCTAGTTGATATCTACATCCTCAGATGATCACAGTTTACAACTGTTAAAATTAAGTTAAACAATAATGAAAACTTAATAAATGTATTCTAAGATCTCATTCATCCGACATCATTAGAAGCATTAATATCAAATCAATCCATTTATTTAGTTGGCATTCAAATGGAGGGCCATTGGACATGGTGATATCTTGAGGCCCAGTGTGTTCTTGACTTTGTCAGTGCAGTGTGCGTGTACTAAAATAAACAAGAGTGCTGGAATAACTCAGCAGATCAGGCAACATAGGACTCATAACCTTATTTGTTACTATTATTTGTTTTGTTTTTTTGTTTTTTTTAAAAGACCAGTATCCAAAGGTTTGTGCAGATGGTGAAAGTGAGAAGGCAAGTCAAACGGCATCAGTATCAAATTTGGCATCAAATTCTCATCAAATTTGAGAACCACTTGCTTCAGGAAGAGGAAGACATCCTTTGGGCATGGATTTCAAAAGCAGATTGCCTCGTGGCCCCAGTGTCTGAATCCAGTAAACCATGAGCACTGCCATCCATCTCACCAGTTCCACCCTACAGTGAGAAACATTAAATGACCAGTTTCTTAAGGCACGCCAGCTACAAACACTGGGCAAACTGGGTCATCCGACATTTCAACAAAGCCTACTCACAGACTCCAGATAGAAAATCCACATCTGTGACCCATCTCCAAGCTGCAGCCATCCCACCGGAATGACTTGAAGCATGACAGGAACACAATACGATAGGATCGAACTTTATTTATCCCAGGAGGGATATTGGCCAACAGTCATAAAAACACACCAAGATACATGAAATTAACGTGACAAGTGGAAAGGCCAGGATTTGGGATGTGCAAAGATTGGAGAGTGGGGGGGGGGGGGGGGGGGGGGTCAAGTCAGTCTACCCCAAGGCAGAAGGGGGAGGAGTTGTACAGTTTGATAGCCATAGGGAGAAAGGATTTGTACATGGAGAAAGCACAAACTTCATACAGACAGCACCTGTAGTCAGGATTGAACCCGGGTCTCTGGCGCTGTAAGCGTTGGAAGACAACAACTCTACTGCTGCACCACCTATTTTGTATTGTAGCCAAAAAGAAAATAAATTGTATCATAGAAACATAGAAAATAGGTGCAGGAGTAGGCCATTCGGCCCTTCGAGCCTGCACCGCCATTCAATATGATCATGGCTGATCATCCAACTCAGTATCCTGTACCTGCCTTCTCTCCATACCCCCTGATCAATTTAGCCACAAGGGCCACATCTAACTCCCTCTTAAATATAGCCAATGAACTGGCCTCAACTACCTTCTGTGGCAGAGAATTCCAGAGATTCACCGCTCTCTGTGTGAAAAAAGTTCTTCTCATCTCGGTCCTAAAAGATTTCCCCCTTATCCTTAAACTGTGACCCCTTGTTCTGGACTTCCCCAGTTTCTATAAGATCCCCCCTCAATCTTCTAAATTCTAGCGAGTACAAACCGAGTCTATCCAATCTTTCTTCATATGGAAGTCCTGACATCCCAGGAATCAGTCTGGTGAACCTTCTCTGTACTCCCTCTATGGCAAGAATGTCCTTCCTCAGATTAGGAGACCAAAACTGTACGCAATACTCCAGGTGTGGTCTCACCAGGACCCTGTACAACTGCAGTAGAACCTCCCTGCTCCTACACTCAAATCCTTTTGCTATGAATGGAAAACCTGAAAATTACAGAAACCCTATTCAGTCAGTAAGAGTATGGAGATAGTAAACAAGAAGCCCTACATGAGGTACAACCTTCCTTTCCATCCCCCTCTCCTCACACAAACAAAAACATTAATCTGGTCTGCAAGAGACAATGAATCTCTAATCTTTCCCTCTCACTGGAGACTTCCTCTCAAAAACACCCTTCACTTGGAGAGGTAGCTCCTGCCTGTAAGCCTTCGTCAGCAGAGGGACAACCGTGTTTTGCTTGCCTGAAACAGAAAAACAATTCAACTCGACCCCATTCCACAAAATGATGCAGCCCGCTCGCTGCACAAGATCCACCTTCATTGAACGTTCCAAAGTGATCACCTTACAGTCCTGCAGAACACACAGCATTCTGAAACATACTTAAGACTTTGCACCAAGGAAAAATCTGGTATCATTTACTCCAGGTACCGCCAAGATAAGGATCAAAGCCGTCCCATTTACACTACAAACACAGTGCAGCAGGAGATAAAGCAAACTGCTGAACAGGCTGCATGCATGTAAGCAAGCATGGTCCACCAGAGCAACGAGCTGACAACAAAGGCAGCTTTAATGTCATAAAATGGCCCCAGGCCCCTCACAGGAGCAACCATCAAACAAAATCCAAGAGACCAGTACAGGTGACAAGAAACATCCTCTTAGAGCAAGATTTTAGAAGCACCTTCAAATGGTAAGGGAGTGAATTGCAGAAACTGCTACTGGGGGAGTTTCTGCACAGAGCACCTGATCTCAGCACAAACAGCACCATGAACCTTCCTCTGTATGCACCCTCTGACAGCAAGCATTGTGCCATGAAGAGGATTGACTGCTGGCCAGCTAACGTTTCTATAGCAAAGATAGACACAAAATACTGGAGTAACTCAGCGGGACAGGCAGCATCTCTGGAGAGAAGGAATGGGGGATGTCTTGAGTCGAGACCCTTCTCTGCGTGGGTCCTTCTTCAACCATGAAGAACGGTCTCGACCCAAAATTTCTCCAGAGATACTGCCTGTCCCGCTGAGTTACTCCAGCTTTTTGTGTCTGTCTTCGGTTTAAACCAGCATCTGCAGTTGCTTCCTACACATTTCTACTGCAAAGCTGGTAGTGGATGGGAAGGAAGTTCCTTGCCAGCACTGGGTTGGGAAAGATACCCGTGGGAACACTGGTTTACAACCATGGTTACTCTGGTTGGAGGATGACAACAAAATGATGTTCATCCTAGATATGTACTCCTAGAATTCCATAATGAACAAATAAATGTGAAATAAGTATTCCAAGCCAAGGGAAGTATTGCAACCTGTGGGCAGTGAGATCAATGACTGGACAAGTTACAGCAAACACACGTAGCTTCTGTACACAAGTTTAATTGGGACCTGCCCAATTTCCTTAAGTGTTTCTCTTGACAGACACTTAAAAGTTCCTGATCGTGCCTCCAATTTTCCATCTGTACCCGACCTTACTGCAGATTGGCAATGTATTCATTTGAGTGTCAGCCATGGTCTCGCAGTCAAACAGTTGTTGATTCATGCACTGGAACTGAGCTGTTAATCCAAACCCACTACAGACTGCTGTGGTGAGAGTGTGGAGTGACCGTCGACTTCCAGGCTCAGAGCAGGGAGTGGGAATAAATGATTCATTTCCAAGTTGGAAGGAAGGCTGTGACTGCTCTGCTTCTTCCCGTTAGATTGAGGATGACTCGATTCCACTTGGCTACAAGTGGCTGAAACAAATGTGGGAACCGCCAGCTCTTCTGTAATGGCGCAGCGGTATAGTTGCTGCCTCACAGCGCCTGAGATCCGGGTTCGATTCTGACTACGGGTGCTGTCTCTACGGAGTTTCAACATTCTCCCTGTGACCGCTTGGGTCCACACTTCAAAGATGTACAGGATTGTAGGTTAATTATCTTGGTATAATTGTAAATTGTCATGTGTGGGGATCGCTGGTTGACACGGACTTGGTGGGCCGAAGGGCCTGTTTCTGTGCTGTATCTCTAAACTAAACTAGGATGGGACAGGGTGATACGAGTGGTGTGGTGAGAAGTTTGTGAGGAGGTCCACTGTTGCAGGGTCTGTGTGCTCCTGATTATGGATACAAAGTTCTATCATCCCAAATGTTCCTTTTTCACCCAGAGGACCAGAAGTTCCTAGGAGTCAGTGGGGTGTTTCTTAGAGAGCAAACCCTTGAATCACATTCATTTTTAAAAATTATTTAACCACTCATACTTACACCCATCCCAATCCTCCTACCACTGCCCATCACTAGGGGCAATGTCCAATGGATAATTCATCTATTAATCTATATATCTTTGGGATGTAGGAGGAAACGAGAACACCCAAGGAAAACAAATGGATAACATGCAAACTCCACGTGGACAGCACCTGCGCTCAATGTTGAATCCAGGTCACTGAGAGTCTTGACATAGCTGCAATAATTGAAGCACCACCATGCTGCCCTCTTGGGCAGTTATCTGTGTTTTACCTGGAACATAGTACAGTCCAGCACAGGAACAGGTCCTTCAGCCTGAATATAATGCCTAGACCAATCTGCCTGCATATAAGCCACATGCCTCCATTCCCTATATGGCAACATGGCTATCCAAAGGTCTCTTAAATGCCACATCAATGTTGGTGAGGGACACCATTAATTGTATATTTTCCCCTTACATTCGATCTCCCAAAGTGAAATACCTTACACTTGATTTTAACAATATTTTTTAATCGACTTCTGGGACCTAATACCTGAGATTTTCATCAATGCAGCTGATGAATCTGAGTGAACCTGATCCAAGAAGAAAGTAAAAAAAAAAAATCAGATTCAATGGCAGAGCGTGAATCAGTTCAGATAGCAGTTCCAGCATCTGAACAACCGCTCAATACAACAACAGCGTTATAATTCATACAAAGGAACTGCAGATGCTGGTTTAAACCCAAGATAGACAAAAAAGGCTGGAGTAACTCAGCAGGACAGACAGCACCTCTGGAGAAAAGGAACGGGTGACGTTTCAGTTTGAGACCCTTCTTCAGACTCCGGGGAAAGGGAAACGAGAGATATAGATGGTGATATAGAGATATAGAACAAATGAATGAAAGATATGCAAAAAAGTAGCGATGGTAAAAGAAACAGGCCATTGTTAGCCGAGGGCAAGGTGTAAACGAGTTGACCCAATGAGACTCAACAAGACGACTTTGAAGCTTGTACAATTTTAAAATGCATTGCGCATCAAGTCACAACAGCTAAGGTCTAAAGTCTTTTGTTGCTCACTGAAATGTTTCAAGTGAAAGCATCAAAACAGAAATTCCCCCCATGACTGCATTAGGCAGCGTCTGCTGTTGCTTAATCAGATTAAAATGGGTAATAATGGTAAAGCTTCTATGATGTACTTCAGGAAGTTTCTCTAGTGATGGCGAGGAGTGAGGAAGGTTTCTAGGGGTTCATTCCATGGGCCTTCATCTCAGCTCTCTCCAAGGTCACACAGCTCCTTGCAGAGACAGCAGTACAGGATGATTTCCCCAAACTCTGATCTCACAGCCACATAATGAACCCTGTCTTCCTCATTAAATACCTGAAGAAAGCGGGGGATGTTAGCCCAAGCTTAACATAAACTGTGTCTAGGCACTGCTGGTGATAAGAAGCTCCTCAGGTTGTAGATTAGATGAAACAGAAACAAGGAAAAGCATGTGTAGGAAGAGAAACACTTGCAAGATTTAAGAGGTTGTAATCAGACAGGGCATTTGAGGAATATAAAGAGGAAGAAACTCAAGAGGAATATAAGGAGGAAGGACCAGAGGGGGCCAAAAAAATGGCTTTGGCGAGTCGGATTAAAGAAAATACCACAGCCTTTTATACCTATATTAAAAACCAAAGGGTAACCAGGGAGAAGGTAGGGCCCCTCAAAGATAAAGAAGGGAATTTGTGCTTGGAGTCTGGGGATGTGGGTACTAAACGAGTAATTCTGCATCTGTTTTCACCAAGGAGAAGGACATGGAGGACAGTGAGATCAGTGGAGAGACTACTGTACAAGGACAGTTTGAGTTTAGGAAGGAGGAGGTGTTGGGGTTTAAGAACATTAAGGTGGATAAACCTCCAGGACATGATGGGATTTATCCCAGGTTACAAGTACAGGGCCACCACGCACTCCACATCTGGGCATACACCAACCCAGAGCTTTGCACACGCAAGTGAGTTTAGAAGGAAAGAAGGAGTTATCATAATAATCACAATTATAATATGTGAGGACCCCATGACTAGTGGATTGATAAAAAATATAATTCATGCAATTAATAACAGTATTTACATATGTAAATACTTAAGCAATTGCATCATTTAATATGTGTAAATTGCAAACTGTTTTATAAGGGCTAATTTCCTTTCTAAAGAAGGAGGCGGATAGATGTGTATATTAATGTGAAGGTATTTTTCAGAATGAGTTTAGCATGTGGTACGGCCTGATACATTGTTGTGCCAGACCCCGCCATTAGATGAGAGTTGTGTAGGGAACTCCAGGTGCTGCTTTAAACTGACGATAGACACAAAAAGCTGGAGTAACTTAGCTGGACATTTGTGGAGAGAAGGAAGGGGTGACGTTTCGGGTCGAGACCCTTCTTCAGACTAATCTTCAGATTAGACGAGATATGGGCTTCAATAACGGATGTTCTGTTTATAGCTCAAACTCTGTCTCAAGGGCAATGTTTGCAGCAATAGAGAGAAACACAGAAACAGCCCATATACCATGAGCATCCCCAACCCAACAGGCCAGCACATTGACAACTGGCTACCAAGAGAGGGAGAGGCAAATTTAAAAATAGACACGATCACATTAAACCCGCATATTATGTTGAAATCAAAGGGATGCCACCAAAGAAGCAATGCAAACACTTTTTTTTTTATAAAGGAAAAGAATGGTTAACCAAGAGGCTCACTGAACAGAGTGCAGAGTCAATCTTGCACCGTAACCAGAGATCTGAAGAACCCCATCTTACTTAAGACAACTTGGCGATTTTTGCGGCGACTGCCACCATCATTGACTGATGTATCAGGTCACCGAAGGATTTGTGGCGGTGATGCGGCGGTGACGACGTGTTGACGCGCGTTGTTTTTTCAAGTGTCGCCACATTTTTTTGTCCCCGCTGAATTTTGAAATGTTCAAAATCTTTTGGCGACACTGACATGACGCCGACAGTTGCCGGAAAAAAAAATCGGCAAGTGGGACAGGCCCTTTAGAGCTAATTTTTCTGTTTTCACCCCTCCACCTTCTGAAAGCGTGGTCTCTTTGTTAGTGCAATTGGGCCAAACAGCCTGTATTCTTCAGTCTGAAGAAGGGTCTTTACCCGAAATGTCACCCATTCCTTCTCTCCAGAGATGCTACCTGTCCCGCTGAGTTACTCCAGCTTTTTGTGTCAGCCTGTATTATATTTTGGTAAGCATCAGTTGGATATTCAAGTGTGCATGCCCACCCACTTCTCTCTACCGTAAACATGCATGCACATGAACACACACACAAACCAGTATGGATCACACAACATCTAGAGTTGATTTCCCCTTTCTAGTTACTTAATGCAGAAACTCAGATTTCGTACACTCTCCCTGTGATTGAGTGGGTCTTCTCCTGGTGATCCGGTTTCCTCCTACAATCCAAAGACCTACAGGTTTGTAGGTTAATTGGCTTTGGTAAAAATTGTATATAACCCCTAGTGTGTAGGATAGCGCCAGTGAACGGGAATCGCTGGTTGGTGCAGACTCGGTGTCGCTAGTGCGGTCCAAAGGTCCCGTTTCTGCACTTTATATCTAAACTAAAGATATTATATTTTTAGTCATGGACAGGTGGAACTGAGATCTGTGAGAGATGATGATGCGGTTTTGGAGACATTGTCCTGCTGGGAGAGGGGAATGTTTATCTGTGGTTACACGTCCTACTGGGACTATACTTGGCAGGCAGACGCTCCCACATGTTATCTCTGGCCGCTGGATTGGGGAGTGTGTTCCCATTGCCGTTGACCATTCTGTCTTGTTGGTGCCTGGCCTCCAGGGTGTTGGGAACCACATGCCATCATTGTGCTTCATTCCCACCTGGAGGTCATTTCTCCATCTCCCTTGGTCCTCATAGCCATCTGCCAGTTGTCAGTCAATGTTAGCATTTGTCATTCATATCTGTTAATCGTATCCTGGCAGCAAACCATTGATCTTCCTCTTGGCCTCTGTGCATTGCTCACCATCCCGCAGAGCACATCTTTGGGGATGTGTCCATTTCCCACCCCGTGTACATGTCCAAGCCAGCAGAGAGACTTCCGCTTGAGGATCGCAGGGATGCTGGGCATGTCGGTCAGGGAGAGGACCGATTCATTGGTGATTTTGTCCTGGATGTGACGAAGATGGCCAAATGAAAATTATTCAGTTTCTGATGTAGATAAGTCGTCCAAGCTTCACCGCCATACAGTAACGTGCTCAAGATGCATGCTTTGTAGATCGTTATCCTGGTCTGGATTGTGAGTTTCCTGTTCTTCCATGCCCACTTGGTTTGCCTCCCAAAGGTGGTTGCTGACTTTCCTATCCATGAATTAATATCCTCATGTAGAGGGAGCCTCTCAAGCCACTGTAGATCCTCGGTAGGTGAATTTCTTGACCGTGGTATCAGGGTGATTTCAGGGGGGAGTTGAGTGCTCTGACCCATCACAACAGTCTTCTTAACGTTGATTGTTAGTCAGTATTCATTGCAGGCCTGAGACAGTTTGTCCATCAGCCCCTGTAGTCCTTTTCCCGTTGGGGCGATGAGAGCAGCACCATCAGCGTACAGGAGCTCCCTTAGAAGCACATTTGTAACGTTTGTTTTGGCTTTCACCCATGTTGGATTGAAGAGCTTCCCCTCGCTTGGGTATGAAGATACACTCCTTCCGTGTCTGTTGGGTAGGCAAAGGACAGAAGGGCAGATGGGAATGTGATGAAGAGAGTGGAATCCTTGCTTCACTCCCCTTGCCATGAGGAAACTGCCCGATGTACTGTACAGCCCATCAAGTTGTATTGGACCATGCATATTCCCATTGATGAGAACGGAGTGAGTGTGCCAGAGATTCAAGGGGAGATGGCATTCCCTGAAACTTCAGGGGGGACATGTCTCTAGAGCTGGCAGCACTGTGACCTCCAATCCATGGACTAAAGGCAACTAACTCAACACAAATTTCCCTTGGGACCTCCAGTATATTCCTCCAATGTTTATTCCACCACACTCCTGCTATCAAAGAGCGAGTACAATCCTGCAAACAGTCTTCTTTACAGGGATGAGAAGCCACAAGCACATTAACAGAATGATTTCATAGGGACGACAGACACACAACTTTGGTTCAGAAGACGCTTCTTTTCACTTCAGCACTTTTGCCGAACATACACAAAACCGAGCGATATGGAGCTGCCTAGAAATATTTAAAAAGTGCATCAAAGCAGGCTCTGTGAACTCTCACATGCAAACCTGAGCAACATGAATGACAATCAGCGCTGCAGATGTCAAACTGTGCCCTGCTCATTGAAAGGGTTACTTAAACAAAATACAGTAGACTTTTCTCCCACAGAAGCAAAAGTTGAAGATTGGATGCTTCAATGTCTGATTTGCAATGGCAACAATCGTAATCCCAAGCACATATTAATGGAACAAACCGGCACATGCATATAGTGTCACACGTGCCACATCGTGGCATAGTCGATATACGATCTAACCGCTAGCTAGAGACAACAAGTGAAGGCGGGACAGTGTAAAGCATAAACAGATAAAGTGAAAGCATTGAAGAGCTGCCAGTTCTTTCCCATTTCTCATGCCCAAACAATCTCCTTTGGAACCAACAAAATGATACCCAATGCTGATCACCAACGCATCTTAACATGCCCCTGCATGTTTCATATTTCCAATCTGTGGCATTAGTCCACTTAGAATGCAGTAGGTTTTGTACTGAAATGACAGCTTCATCTCTGCATAATTAATGCCTGAACAATTTCCCACAGAATATTGTTGAGTGAAACTATGTTAACAAAACACTCCTGAAATGTGTGAGCACATAGTAACTGGACACTTCACTTGGGGGCAATCATGCAGGCAGTATCTGTGGAGCTGTGTGGACACTTCACTTGGGGCAATCATGCAGGCAGTATCTGTGGAGCTGTGTCGACACTTCCACTCAAAGGATAACAACAGATAGAGAAAATGTAACTTTGAAAAGTGTGCAACAAAAAGTGAAAAGAAGAGAACGGGCCCCAAAACACCAGGTTTCTCACTCTCCTCAAACCAACACACCTGCATGACCATCTTCTCAAGGAGGTTTACGCCTCTATGCCTACAACTCAAAAAATCTTACACATGCGCGCACACACACATATATACACACACACATATATATATACGCAGACACGTATATGTGCACACAAACATATATATGCACACACACACATATATACGTACAGACACGTATATGCGCACACACACACACATATATGCATATACACACACTTACATGCACACACACACACTTACATGCACATGCACACACACTTACATGCACATGCACACACACTTACATGCACACATAAATTCTCAATGCCTTCTGTTGTCCTAAGGAGCCAGATATTTTGAAGGGAGATGCAAATTAACAACCAACAAAGGCAGCTGAAGGTAGAGATAGCCAAAGGCAGATAGTCATCTTAGGAGCTTCAAAGCAAAAGTAAAAGAGAAGTGGAAAGAGTTTGGTCTGTGCATAAATGCTGCCATTGTGAGAGGATAATCAGAGCTCAGCCAACCCTGCCGTTTACATGCTCACGTTTCCTGCATGTCTCTGCACACCAGCTTGTGTCTGACCCACTGAATGTTCCCACAGCTAGAAGCCTGCTGTGCAGAGATGCAGAGTCCCCACCCCTCTCAGAAGCTTAATAAAAACAGTGGCTATTCTAATATATCGCATTCTATGAAACGCTAGGTACACAAAAATGCTGGAGAAACTCAGCGGGTGCAGCATCATCTATGGAGCGAAGGAAATAGGCGACGTTTCGGGCCGAAACCCCCTCAGGAGAAAAGCTCAACCCACCACCAGGACTGTTAACACTTGGCCTGAAGGAGCTTCCTCACAGTTACAGGACTGCTTTGAAAGGACAAACTGGGACATTTTTGGAAATCAGGACTTGGAGGAGTACACATCCACGGTACTCTTTTACATCCAGAACTGTGTTGACAACGTCACCGTCGACAAACTCATCCGGGTGTACCCCAACCAGAAGCCGTGGATGACAAAAGAGGTCCAAACTCTCCTCAAGGACCGCAACACCGCCTTCAGGTCTGGCGACAGAGCCCTGTACAGCGCTGCTAGAGCCAACCTGAAGAAAGGCATCAGGAATGCCAAAGCGGCCCACAAGAGGAAGATAGAGGACCACTTTAACAACAACGATCCACGGCGGGTGTGGCAGGGCATCCAGCACATCACCAACTACAAGCCCAGCAATAGCACGATGGCCAACGGCGATGCCTCACTGGCGGAGGAGCTGAACTGCTTCTTTGCTCGCTTCGAGGCAGAACCAGAAGAGCTCGTCACCATTCTCCCACCAGCCCCTAACAACAACAACTACACCCTCACTGTGCAGGAGCATGAAGTGAGGCGGGTGCTCAGGGAGGTGAACCCGAGGAAGGCTGCCGGCCCGGATGGTGTGACAGGAAGGGTTCTGAAGGAATGTGCAGACCAGCTCTCCGAAAATCTTCAACCTGTCCCTGTCCAAATCCATCATCCCACCGTGCCTGAAGTCTGCCACAATCATCCCACTACCAAAAAAGCCTGTTATCAGCGGCCTTAACGACTACCGACCGGTCGCTCTCACACCAGTCATCATGAAGTGTTTCGAGAGGCTGGTCCAGCAGCACATCAAAGCCAGCCTCCCGCCCACCTTCCATCCACAACAGTTTGCCTACAGAGCAAATAGGTCCACTGAGGATGCCATCGCCACTGCTCTTCACACTGCACTGACCCACCTTGAACACCAGGGGAGCTATGTGAGGATGCTTTTCATTGACTTTAGCTCCACCTTCAATACCATCATCCCCAGCAGACTGGTCACCAAACTCATGGATTTAGGACTCTCCCAACCCATCTGCCTCTGGATCAAGGACTTTCTGTCTAACCGCCCCCAGACCGTCAGACTGGGCCATCACCTCTCCACCCCCATCACACTCAGCACCGGCTCCCCACAGGGCTGTGTGTTGAGCCCCCTCCTCTACGCCCTCTACACCCACGATTGTGCCCCCGCCCACTCCACCAACACCATCGTCAAGTTTGCGGACAACACGACTGTGGTTGGACGTATCTCAGGAGGAGATGAGACAGCCTACAGGGAGGAAGTCCAAAGACTGGCAGCGTGGTGTTCAGACAACAACCTCATCCTAAACACCACAAAAACAAAGGAAATTATCATAGACTTCCGTAAGAACAGTGCAGCCCCCAAACCCCTATTCATCAATGGGGACTGTGTGGAAAGGGTCTCAGACTTCAGATTCCCGGGCACACAAATTACGGAGGATCTCTCCTGGACTACAAACACCACCACAGCAGTCAAGAAGGCCCAGCAGCGACTCTACTTTCTGAGGATCCTCAGGAAAAACAACCTGGAGGAGAAGCTGCTGGTGTCCTTCTACCGCTGCTCCATTGAGAGTGTGCTGGCGTACTGTATAACCACATGGTATGCCAGCTGCTCTGCAGCGGACAGGAGAGCCCTTCAAAGGGTCATCAACACCGCACAAAAAATCACTGGCTGCCCACTGCCCTCCCTGAAGGACATCTTCAGCTCTCGCTGCCTTGGCAGGGCAGCCAACATCCTGAAGGACCCTTCCCACCCTGGACACAACCTGTTCCACCTGCTGCCCTCTGGCAGACGGTACAGGTCTTTCAAAACTCGCACAAACAGACTCAGAGACAGCTTCTACCCCATAGCCATACGTGAACTTAACAATGCAAAATAAGAAATAGCACTCACATTCAACTGAATGGTTCTACCTCAGCTGCTATTGTTATTTATCTGTAATTTTTTTTATATATGTATATATTTTTACCTTTTCTTATATATTTAAAATTGCTCTTGTGAATCGCACCGTGGGATTGACTTTTAAATTTCGTTGTACCATGTGCAATGACAATAAAGAGATTCATTCATTCATTCAGACTGTGCTGGTCTTGGGTGTAAACTGGAGCAGAGAGCACCATGATGTCGACGGCCGGGAGCGCTGGGGAGAAAATCGCACCCGGGAACCGAGAGGGCGGAGGAGGCAGGTTCTCTGGATACTTTCAAGAGAGGGCTAGATAGGGCTCTTAAAAATAGAGTCGTCAGGGGATATGGGGAGAAGGCAGGAACGATTGGGGATGATTAGCCATGATCACATTGAATGGCGGTGCAGGCTCGAAGGGCCGAATGGCCTATTCCTGCACCTATTGTCTATTGAGAGGAAATTCAGGATCGCCAGATTCAAACGTTGCACCCTTTGATCAGAACGATTTTAGCCGCAGTAAACGAGCGGATTATTCACACAGATGACACAAACTAAGCTTCAGGCTTCAGGACACTCAGAAACCGGTCTGACCTTGAAAATATCCCAACTCGTAAACGCGAGTCCTTTATGTAGCGCACCATTAGCAGTTAACAATTAATTCAACGTCTATCTCGCAGTCAAACGCCTTTCAGATAGTTGGTCTACCATTCCGCCCAGCCCGACCTGTGTTTCATTCCCATACAAACCTCCGGGAAACGGAAGATCTTAAAGATTGTTTTATTTTTTTATTTTCTATTGCCACCCATAGCCGATTGCTGAAAAAACAGCGCTTATTGTTAGTTAATCTTCCTGCACAGTAACCAACTATGAAGCGGCTTCGCGCGGGTTTTGTATGTGTGTGTGTGGAAATCTTCCTTTGATGTTTGAATTAGGATTACTTTGATGTTCGTCTCGACAAACCGGATTTAACTGCTGCCTTTGAAGGCGAAGGCAGTTTCAACGTGGCTAAGGCAGTTATTAAATCGTCGCCAGAAGCTCATGTCACACTTTTCTAAAACAAAAATGTAACCCAAGTCTTCGAGTGAAAGGTGCTTGTCGATTTCAGGCCAGGATCACTGCCCACATCCCTCATCTCGTCCCCTGCCAGCCCACCAAGCTCTCCTCCGCTTCACACACGGCTACGGAGAGACCCAACCAACTTTAGAATGAACTGCAGGTGCTGATTTACACCGAAAATAGACACAAAATGCTGGAGTAACTCAGCGAGACAGGCATTGAAACAGACATTAAAATAGGTGCTGGGATAGGCCATTCGGCCCTTCGAGCCAGCACCGCCATTCAATATGATCATGGCTGATCATCCAAAATCAGTACCCCGTTCCGGCTTTTCCCCCCTATCCTTTGATTCCTTTAGGCCTAAGAGCTAAATCTAACTCTCTCTTGAAAACATCCAGTGAATTGGCCTCCACTGCCTTCTGTGGCTGAGATAGATTCACAACTCTCTGGGTGAAAATGTTTTTCCTCATCTCAATCCTTATTCCTAAACTGTGACCCCTGATTATGGACTCCAACATCGGGAACATTTTTCCTGCACCCGGCAGCATCCCTAGAGAGAAGGAATGGGTAACGCATCGAGTCGAGACCCTTCTCCAGAGTCTGAAACGTCACCCATTCCTTCTCTCCAGAGATGCTGCCTGTCCCGCTGAGTTACTCCAGCATTTTATGTCTATCTTCAGAAGACATGATAATGGGAAGCGACATTACTAAAAATTTTAATGGTTTTTTAAATGTAAACGTACTGTATTGAAAATTGTTTAACCCCACAACATCAGAATAGTTTGTTTCCACCAGTTCTGCTCCAAACTGCTCGACATTTCAAAGAAATCAAAGGCTTGAATATAAATGTTATAGACGAATTATGATGTTTGTGATGTAAACCAACATGAACACAGGGCAGGTTTCACCCCGATCAATTGGCGAGGATCTCTCTCTCACACCCTGCAGCTGTAACAATACATAAACAATAGGGATTTTTTTTTAAATCTTGGGGAGGATTGAGTTACAAAGCGACTAATAAGAGGTGCCTCCACTAGGGGAGTGCACTGTCACACACACATAGTGGATGGAACCAGCTACTTTGATCAGGCGAGGAGCCGCGCTGTATTGGAAGTAAGCGCGGAAGAGACATTAGACGCCTCAAGCTCATTAGGTGAAAGGCAACGGATAACCAACCGCGCTCACATACCACGGGAGCTATTACCTCTCACTGAATTAAAACCAAAACTACACTCAGAATGGAGCGAAACTAAATACGACCAAAGACCCAACTAATAATGCTTTTTAAAATAGATAAAGTCAGTGTAATGGTTAAGTGCCTCTGTTGGTAGTTGTCATGGGAATCTGGTGCTGTGAATTATTAAAACATGCTCACATCCCCAATCAGTGCACCTCTCTAAGCGGGGGTTCTTTCGAGACCAGATGCATTGATACCCGCCAGGGTTGTGAGCGCTGGTGTGTGACCGATCACACGTTGTGTACTCAGGTTGGACGTGTATTTAAATACCGTAAAGTGGAAGATGGGAGTGGGATTATTCACCGGGCTCTCTGTACCTGCGTTGGAATCACCTCTCTCTCTCTCTCTCTCTCTCACACACACACACACACGCCCGCTCGTTCCCCACGTGTGTTTGAAGGCAGGGAGCCGCTGAGTGAGTGACTGAGTGAAGGGCCCGGGGTTCATTACACTCCACATTCACTACAAAGACATGCAGTTAAGTTACAAATGTAAACCCGCTGTATCAACATCGACAAATTCAACATCAGCAAAGCACAACGCAAATGCCCTCAGAAAAACACCTCCCGGGAAAGAGCAACTCCAGTGCACATTTGTTTTTAGCGGGATGGTTAAAGAAAAACTTCCGAGCAAACTTGGTGGGTGGAATGGTTTGAAGTGTAGATGGCAGCGGGGTTAGACAAGGCACGGGCAGCGGCTTCAAGCCCTGGCCCCTACACCAGCGATAAGCGATGTGTTATGTATTTGAACCCACGTTCACGCTGCTCCGCCAGCGGGCCAAGACCGGAGCCATCTTGTTGAGTGAATAACCACTCCGCTAAACTTTTTACAACAGTTTCGAGTTCGTGCCCAGAGCACGGGGGAATCGGTGTGACTTTTACCTGCACGATCTCGCCCTCCGCGCTGATGGTGGCTCCGGCCCGGGAGAATCGGCCCTGCAAGTCCGTTGTAAAAGTTGTATATTCACCATTGGAACTGGACTCGAAAAGCACGACTTCCACAAAGGCAGTCTCCTTGGCACGAACGGACCCCAATGCTGCTGCCGCCACTACCAAGAGCACAGGCATCAACTCGGATCCACTCCACATCATCTTGCCGGTTGTACAGGCGCTGACCGGGACATAATTACCGATTAATCCTGGCTTGCGCGAGGTTCGATGTTTGTCCTTTGGCAAAAAAAAACTTTGATTTGTTTCCTTTTCCCCCCTGAAGTGGAAGCAACCCTCAGAATGAAGCGCCGGCGGGCGGCTGGGTCGATGCTTGGTAACGTGTAGGTTTCTCCGGTGCAGCTTTGTCGATTACATGGCTCTGCGCTGCTTCGCTCCTCTCCTCTCCTCTCCTTGCACAAGCTCCACAAGGCGGCACCCCGCTTTGATCCAACACGTGATCCATGTAGGGGTTATCCCCACCCACCAATCTCTGACCTCTTTACTTTCACGGCGCAAAAAAAACAACAACTTGGGCGTTTGTTTTTTTTTTGTGGGGGGGGGGGGATGAATTGTAGAAAGTGAGGCTGCGTTTCCCAGAGCCCGGGCACTCTTACATCACTCCACACACACACACAGGATGGCGAGTCCTGTTCGCAGCCACCCACCCAGCCGGCTCTCGCTTACAAACCCAGCGCTTACCAACGCAGGAGGGGAGATTTTAACATTCATGGATAAAAACAAATCCGCTGCATTCCAAAGCGTTACGAATGTGTTAAAGAGTTTGGACACCTGTAGGACAGACCTTGCGCGCTCGATGCGTTCGTTCTGTGACTGCGATTATTGCATGGAACCCGTTGTAGAAGCTGTTTTAGAATCAAATTCCACAGTAACTCTCAAAAGAGTTGCCACAGCTGGGAAATAACAGCCAGCCCCATGCCGCCGCCGAGTAGGGTGAAGGGCAATCTTTCACAAAGTTGGCACTGACACAACGGCGAAATTCCTCTTCTGATTTAATGCCAACGTGGTAGACACATGACAGATTTTAGGGTGAATTGGCGTTGTACGTGAGTGAATTTTTTTTCCTAATACTTAAATATATAGCACAGAAGCCGGCCCTTCGGCCCAGAATGTCAGACTGTCGCATTTACATACTGTAGCTTCCGATGGCGCGGTGAATTAAAGTGCGGGTTCGGATACTTCGAAGCTGTGAGAGTTTCTCGCTCCACCACTTTCTCAAATTGAGTGTTCCAGATTGCAATCACCCGCTCAGATCCCTCAAATTATCTTGCCCCCACCCCCACCCCCACCCCAATCCATTCATCGTCCACCTTAAACCTATGGCTTTAGACGTCTCCCTCGTGCAGAAACATTTCCTATCAGCTATTTCATCCACGTCCCTCTTCATTTTGTATATCTAATACTTGGGCATACACAACACAATCCAAATCTGCAGACAAAGGGAAATGTAATTAAAATGTGGTCACATTTATATTTTACAATAATATTGCTGCTGATACAAATGACATTTCATCAACTAAAATAAAAAATATGGCAACTTTGTCCATCTATACCATTTCCCTTCACTCGTTTTGTTAAATATATATGGATATAATTGGTATGAGAACCAACTGGCTTGGAACTACTTACATTATCTTTGAACTTCTCTTAAACCACCTCCAGGGGGAAATTGCTGTCAAAACATGGGGGAGGAACACAATTTGGGGGCACAGTTTCTTAATGGGCGCGCGCGCGCATGCGCACATTCGCACACGAGGCTTCGGCCGTGGGCCCTGTGGACGGTAACATCGGGAGCTGACCTGCTTGGTGATCAGCTACAGCAGCTTCGTCCGCCCTGAATCATGGGGCTTGAATCGGCCCGTTCACGGGGCCTTTCATCGCCCGGCGCGGCTTTAAATCGGCCGACGGGGGCTTCAACGTCGGGAGCCTCGATCGCCTCGATGCAGCAGTTTGATTTGAAGCCACGCCGGGCGATGAAAGGCCCCGCGAACAGCCCTTAGAAAACGTCTGATACCCGCTTGAATCTTTCAAAAGCTACAATGGATCACAATGTGATAAATAACACTTAAACAAATAAAATTGAAGTAAATAAAGGCAAACAGAAGAACCAACCTTGGAGGGGGAGAGAGAGAGAGAGATAGGAAAAACCTGCTAAATCACGTGAGTGACCATGAATTAGGGACTTAGAACATAAAAACATAGAAAATAGGTGCACGAGTAGGCCAATCGGCCCTTCGAGCCTGCACCGCCATTCAATATGATCATGGCTGATCATCCAACTCAGTACCCTGTACCTGCCTTCTCTCCATACCACCTGATCCCTTTAGCCACAAGGGCCACATCTAACTCCCTCTTAAATATAGCCAATGAACTGGCCTCAACTACCTTCTGCGGGAGAGAATTCCACAGATTCACCACTCTCTGTGTGAAAAAAGCTTTCCTCATCTCGGTCCTAAAAGATTTCCCCTTTATCCTTAAACTGTGACCCCTTGTTCTGAACTTCCCCAACATCGGGAACAATCTTCCTGCATCTAGCCTGTCCAACCTCTTAAGAATTTTGTACATTTCTATAAGATCCCCCCTCAATCTTCTAAATTCTAGCGAGTACAAACCGAGTCTATCCAGTCTTTCTTCATATGAAAGTCCTGACATCCCAGGAATCAGTCTGGTGAACCTTCTCTGTACTCCCTCTATGGCAAGAATGTCTTTCCTCAGATTAGGAGAACAAAACTGTACGCAATACTCCAGGTGTGGTCTCACCAAGACCCTGTACAACTGCAGTAGAACCTCCCTGCTCCTATGCTCAAATCCTTTTGCTATGAATGCTAACATACCATTCGCCTTACCTGCAAGCCAGCCAGGAAACCGTTCCACCGGAGCCCTTAATTACCTGACCCTTTTAAATCCGACACCCGTTTAAATCTTTCCCATCCACCAATACATCCAATTAGTTTAAATAGTAACTACCCCCATCAGACAGCTTTAAGAAATTCTCCGTGAAAACCTTCAGTAATACTTGAAGGTCAATACACAATTGGTGACACATCGTGTTAATACAATGTTAATAGAAACATTTAACTATCTCCCCCCCCCCCCCCCCCCCCCCCCCCCCCCCCGTCCACCCCAGGATTTCTGCTCATGCCTCCTGCTGATTGCCTGTGGTTTTGATGCAGATCCATATTACAAAGACGAGGAAATGTTACATTTTTCTCAGAAGCATTTTCCTACAGCTTCAACGTTTACTACAGCTAATAAACAGTAAAAAAAACACTGCTGGAGCAACTCAGTGGGCCAGGCAGCGTCTCTGGCGTACATGGATAGGTGGCGTTACGGGTAGGGACCCTTCTTCAGATTTGTACCTTCATTTGTTCTTTAAACAGTTGATTCCTTGAAAGTGGGATGTTCTTGAACGTGTCTAGCAGAGAATTGTGGACGCAGCCCAGACCATCACACAAACCAACATCCCTTCCATTGACAGACACAAGAAGCTGGAGTAACTCAGGACAGGAAGCATCTCTGGAGAGAAGGAACGGGTGACGTTTCGGGTCGAGACCCTTCTTCCCTTCCATTGATTCAATTTATACCTCACACTACCTCGGCAAGGCCAACAGCATAATCAAGGACAAGTCTATTGACATGGGGAGAAAACAGGAACGGGGTACTGACTCTGGATGATCAGCCATGATCATATTGAATGATGGTGCTGGCTCTAAGGGCTGCATGGCCTACTCCTATAACCATATAACAATTACAGCACGGAAACAGGCCATCTCGACCCTTCTAGTCCGTGCCAAACACGTATTCTCCCCTAGTCCCATATACCTGCGCTCAGACCATAACCCTCCATTCTTTTCCCGTCCATATAACTATCCAATTTATTTTTAAATGATAAAAACGAACCTGCCTCCACCACCTTCCCTGGAAGCTCATTCCACACAGCCACCACTCTCTGAGTAAAGAAGTTCCCCCTCATGTTACCCCTAAACTTCTGTCCCTTAATTCTCAAGTCATGTCCCCTTGTTTGAAGCTTCCCTACTCTCAGTGGGAAAAGCTTATCCACGTCAACTCTGTCTATCCCTCTCATCATTTTAAAGACCTCTATCAAGTCCCCCCTTAACCTTCTGCGCTCCAAAGAATAAAGCCCTAACTTGTTCAACCTTTCTCTGTAACTTAGTTGCTGAAACCCAGGCAACATTCTAGTAAATCTCCTCTGTACTCTCTCTATTTTGTTGACATCCTTCCTATAATTAGGCGACCAAAATTGTACCCCATACTCCAGAATTGGCCTCACCAATGCCTTGTACAATTTTAACATTACATCCCAACTTCTATACTCAATGCTCTGATTTATAAAGGCCAGCACACCAAAAGCTTTCTTTACCACCCTATCTACATGAGATTCCACTTTCAGGGAACTGTGCACAGTTATTCCCAGATCCCTCTGTTCACCTGCATTCTTCAATTCCCTACCATTTACCATGTACGTGTACGTCCTATTTTGATTTGGCCTGCCAAGATGTAGCACCTCACACTTATCAGCATTAAACTCCATCTGCCATCTTTCAGCCCACTCTTCCAACTGGCATAAATCTCTCTGTAGACTTTGAAAATCTACTTCATTATCCACAACCCCACCTATCTTAGTATCATCTGCGTACTTACTAATCCAATTTACCACACCATCATCCAGATCATTGATGTACATGACAAACAACAGTGGACCCCCTGTGGCACCCCACTAGTCACTGGCCTCCAACCTGACAAACAACCATCCACCATTACTCTCTGGCATCTCCCATTCAGCCACTGTTGAATCCATCTTGCTACTCCACCATTAATACCCAACCATTGAACCTTCTTAACCAACCTTCCATGAGGAACCTTGTCAAAGGCCTTACTGAAGTCCATATATACAACATCCACTGCTTTACCCTCATCAATTTCCCGAGTAAAAAATTCAAGAAGATTAGTCAAACATGACCTTCCAGGCACAAATCCATGTTGACTGTTCCTAATCAGACCCTGTTTATCCAGATGCTTATATATATATTATCTCTCCTGCAACTATTTTCGATGTTTCAAAGTCACACACATGTAGTGTAAAATAAGAACATTACAAGCGATAGCAGAAGAGGATAGTCGCTCCAACAAGTCTGCTGTGCAATTCAATGAGATCATCGCTCATTCAATATGTAGAAAGGAACTGCAGATGCTGGTTTACACCGAAGATGTAAGACACAAAATGCTGGAGTAATTTAGCGGGACAGGCAACATCTGTGGAGAGAAGGAATGGGTGATGTTTCACATCGAGCCAAGGGTTGCGATCTGAAACATCACCCATTCCTTGTCTCTAAATATGCTGGCTGTCCCTCTGAGTCACTCCAGCATTTTGTGTCATAGTTCATGCATTCTTTGCTTCAAAATCCATGTGCTGGCCTCTCCACATACTCCACATGCCCCTGTAGTTTAACTATTTACCATTCACCCCCTTTCAAATATTCAGTGACTCCACAGAAATCCAATGATTCACGCCTCCCGATCAAATAAATTCTTCCTCATTTCCAATTTAGGCCACAACCCCTTGTTCTGAAATTATGTTTCCCTAGTCCTAGGTATTCCCACTCTAGAAAACACCCTCTCAACATCCATCCTGCAAATTCCTCTCAGAATCCTATATGTTTCACTAAGACCATCCCTCATTCTTCCATACTTCAATGAGTCTATGTCCAAATATGCTTATTCTTCCTTGGTATATCAACCTTTACATCCCATGAATGAACCCAGTGAAACTCTCTACACAAGAACTAATGCTTAAATATGGAGACCAAAGAATATGCCTACTCCAAATGAGACAATATCTGGAGTATAGTCCAGATATGTTTGGCCTGTGACCCATAAATGTTACAACAAAATGCCCCCATATTTAATGTCATAGGGCAACATTCCATTATCCTTCCTAATTACTTGTTGTGCCTGCATGCTAACATTTTGTATTTCATGCACTAGTACCACCTCAATACTTTTATACAGTCATATTTTGTAGCCTCATTTCATTGAATAATTAATTTGCTTATTTTAATTCTTCCTGTGGATAATTTCACAGCTCTCCTCATTATAGTCCTTCTGTTGGCTTCTTACCCAGTCACATAACGTATTCAATTACCCTTACAGCCACTTCACGTACCACTTATAACTTGTTAATGCACTTATCTTTGTATTATCAGTAAATATGGCCACACTACACTTCACCCAGGGCATAGAGATCATAAAATAGTTGTGGTCCCAGTGTAGCAAAGTGTGGAGTCGTGCATTTTGTTAATAAGAATAAATGTGTAGATTATTTTCTAAATGGAGCGAGAATCCAGAAATCGGAGGTGAAAAAGGACTTGGGAGTGCTGGTGCAAGACTCCCAAAAAGTTTATTTGCAAGTCGAATCAGTAGTAAGGGAGGCATATTCAATGCTTTCATGTATATCAAGAGGCGTCGGAAGCGTTGCGCCGCTGCCGCGAGAGTCTCTGTGCCGAAGGGACAGACTCTCAAAGGGAGGTGGAGAGAGAGAGAGGGGAAGGAGACAGAGAGACAGTGGGGAGAGAGAGAGGGGGTGAGAGGAGAGAGAGGTAGGGGAGAGAGAGAGAGGGGAGAGTGAGGTGGGAGAGGGGAGGAAGAGAGAGAGGGGTGAGAGGGAAGAAAGAGGGAGGAGAGAGAGGGAGGAGAGGGTATGAGAGAATGGGAGAGAGAGGGGGAAGAGAGAGGGGTGGTAAAAGAGAGGAGGAAAGAGAGAAACGGGGGAAAGAGAGAGAGATGGGGGGGCAGAGAGAAAGAGGAGATAGAGGCAGAGGAGAAAGAGAGAGGGGAGAGAGAGCCAGGGGGAGAGTGAGGTGAGAGGGAGAAATGGGGGAGAGAGAGGGGGAGAGAGGGGGCAAGAGAGAGAGGAGACAGAGAGAGAGGGGAGGGTGTGTGGAGAGGGAGAGGGAGAGGGGGAGATAGAGATGGAGGGAGAAAGAGAGAGAGAGAGAGAGAGAGAGAGGGAGAGAGAGTTAGGGGAAAGAGAGGGGAGAGGGGGAGAGAGAGAGGAGGGAGGGGACGAGAGAGAGGGGGGAGAGTGAGGTGGGAGGGGAAGGGAGAGAGGGGGAGAGAGAGGGGAAGAGAGGAGAGAGAGGGGATAGAGAGAGGAGGAGAGAGAAGAGAGAGGGAAGGGGAGAGAGTGAGAGGGGGAGAGAGAGGGGGAAGAGGAGAGACAGAGGGAGAGAGGAGAGAGAGAGAGGGGAAAGAGAGGGGGGAGAGATAGAGGGGGAGAGAGAGGGTTGTTGAGAGTGGGAGAGAGGGGGGAGAGAGAGAGAGTCTCTGTGCCGAATTCGCCCAGGTGACCGGCATGGATCAGGCTGCGGTTCGGTACATCCTGGAGGACAACCAGTGGCTGCTGGAAGTAAGTACCAAGCACTGGGTAGAAACGGTGGAAGATAGTGGACTTCAAATGGGGGTGGTTGGAGAAAGCATCCTGCTTGCCTGCCAGATTTTCACTTGCTGTAACTGCAGGAAAAATGTTCCCGATGTTGGGGGCGTTCAGAACCATGGGTCACAGTTTATGAATAAAGGGGAGGGGCAGTTAGGACTGAGATGAGAACAAACTTTCTTCAGGCAGAGAGTTGTGAATCTGTTGAATTCTCTGCCACAGAAGGCAGTGCAGGCCAATTCACTGGATGTTTTCAAGAGAGAGTTACATTTAGTTCTTGGGGCTAACGACATCAGGGATATGGGGAAAAAACAGGAAAGAGGTACTAATTTTAGATGAATAGCCATGATCATATTGAATGGCAGTGCTGGCTCGAAGGGCCGATGGCCTATTACTGCACCTATTTTCTATGTTTCTATGCTTGAGTATATGGCAATAAAACTCGATCACGATTTTGAAGCATTCATGCATGGTGGAGGTATAATGTAGTCATAGAGTGATACAGTGTGAAAACAGGCCCTTCGGTGCAACTTGCCCACACCCGCCAACATGTCCCAGCTATGCTACCTGCTTTTGGTCCATACCTCCAAACCTGTCCTATCCATGTATCAGTCTAACTCTTTCTTAAATGTTGGGATGGTCCCTGCCTCAACTACCTCCTCTGACAGCTTGTTCCATACGCCCATCACCCTTTGTGTGGATAAAGTTACCCCTTAAAAAGTTACCTCTTAAAAATACTTCATACAAAAAACATTGAAATCATAGCTATATTTAAGAGGGAGTTAGATGTGGCCCTTGTGGCTGAAGGGATCAGGGGGTATGGAGAGAAGGCAGGTACAGGATACTGAGTTGGATGATCAGCCATGCTCATATTGAATGGTGGTGCAGGCTCGAAGGGCCGAATGGCCTACTCCTGCACCTATTTTCTATGTTCCTATGTTTCTATACTTCTACAGTGCAATAAAACTTGATTTTACTTCGGAGTCACGTGAGTGACTACGTGAAGAGCCCGCTCAGCACGCATGCGCGGCATTGCGTTCAGCAGTGCAACAGTGGCCGCACCTCGGGAGTCAGGCGCTCCCGCTACAGGGTGAAAGAACGGACCGTCAGGTAAGTACCCTGAGGTCGGTTTTCTTTCACAGGAGAGCCTTCTGCTTTGTTTCACAGGCAGAGAAGAAAGGCTCTTGAACAAACCTGTCCCCCGCTCGATTCCAACGGAGGAGCGTTCCATCTGGGGGGGGGGGGGCAGCAACAGGCGGTAGGACCGCTTACCAGGCGCTCCGCCATCCCCGACACCGTGCCTAGCCCAGTCCCGCTAGCGCCTGAGCAGCGGGCTGGATGTAAAGCTACCGAAGAAGCATCCGGCCGGTGGTTTCCGACTTGTCGGACGGGGACGTCTCTCCACCCGCACGGGGAAGAGACAGCCGCCTGAGCCGCATGGAGCGGCTCCTGGAGCAGGTGCTCCAGCGAGACGCGCTGCGTGAGGGGCGCTCTCGCAGGGGGAGTTCAGGCACTCCCTCCACAGTGCCTTGTGAACTGGCCATCGCTTCCTCCTTACCCGAGGGTAGCTTTGGTGACCAGGACTGGGCTGGTCAGGAAGAGGGGACGCTGGCTGAAGAAGTCGGGAGTATGCAAGGGGTGCAGGACCAGGAAGAGCTGCTGGGTGTGGTGGACCGCTACATGGCAGCCCCACATGCAGGAAGGCCATTAGAGCCTAAACTAGCGGCCAGCATCAACCACCTCTCCAACAGGCCCCTACAGGAGCAGGTGGTTAATGAGGCCTTAAAAATGTACACAGCTCCAGAAAATTGTGAGTCCCTCAAAGTGCCGGCTGTCAACAGCCAAATCTGGGGGAACGTCGGGACAGATATTCAGAACCAGGAGCTGATACTGCAGCGGATCCTCAGGCTCCTGACGTCAGCCATCACATCATTGCTCGTTCTGTGGACAATACGGAGATGACCACAAACCAACAAGACACTCTCGCACTGTTGTACAAACACGCAGTTCGAGATAAATAACCTCCGTAAATAAATCATAAGACCTGCCCTAAATCCAAAATTCGCGGGGTTGTGCAAAACCCCAGCCACTGAGCCAGACACACTGCTCTTTGGCAAAAACCTCACGAAAAAAGTAAAAAATATGGAAGAGGCCTCTAAAACTTTTGGTCTCATATGGAAGAGGCCCCGGGACGAGCAAACCCAAAACAACAATACCCAAGCGGTAGCACCCCATCGCGTCCACCAGCCGACGTCTACCATATGGGACTGGTGAAAGCTCGGGGTCCGCATTTTATCACCCGAAGTCTTTTCTAGACCAAGGCCCAGAGCGGACCCCATGGAAAATGCGCCACCCCCCAAAATCACCGCCATGTCAGACAACGCGCAAGACTCGCTGGTCTGGGAAGAGACAGAAGAAACACCCATAACCATGGAGGTAGGTGGGTCTGGTTCCTACCAGCATATAGAAAATAGGGGCGCAATACTAACAGGGCGGAAGTTACACCTGTTTAAGGAAGCATGGGAGTTTATCACGAGTGACAAGTATATAGTCAATAGCATTAGTGGATACAAAATACAATTTATACTAGAAAAATTACCACCAGTTCAACGTTCACCCCAGAGGGTCTTTTCCCTCTCAGTTAAAGAGAAAAGAGAGGGACAAGCTGAACTGGTGAGACTAATCACTAAGGGTATCATGGCAAAAAACAAAACATGAACCCTTGGAATTTGTGTCAAATATATTCACTAAAACTAAAAAAGATGGTGGGTGTCGCATCATCATTGACTTAACTTCACTAAATATGTTTTGTTAAGTATGTACATTTCAAAATGGAAACGTTTGTTACTGCCAAACAACTGATTTCCAAAGGATACTTCATGGCAAGCATTGACCTCAAAGATGCTTACTATTCAGTACCCATTCACAAGGATCATCACAGATACCTGAAATTTACCTGGATGGGGCAGCAATGGCAGTTTAAAGCATTACCCGATGAGTTAACATCAGCCCCAAGATAATTCACCAAGATACTAAAACCAGCCCTGGCAATATTAATAAGACAAAAACATATGGTCATGGCATATCTTGAAGATATCTTAATAGTAGGCAAGACCATGGAATTGGCATATCAGCTGTGTCAGCTACCAAACAGTTGTTCGAAACCTTGGGATTTGTCTTACACCCAGATAAATCTAAGTTGAAGCCATCCACAACCATGGACTACTTGGGCTTCACAATTAACTCAGCCCACATGTCTGTGACTTTGCCAAAAGACAAAACAACTGAATTGGGACAATCATGTAACAATTTAATGGTCAACGAGCGACCAACTATTCGACAAGTAGCAAGAGTAATTGGGGAAATGGTAGCAGCATTTCCGGCTACACAATTTGGACCTTTGCACTATCAAAACTTACAAAGAACAAAGGTACAGGCACTAAAACGACGTGCAGGTCATGACCGGATCATGAAATTACCCACTGAAGCAATATCAGAACTACAGTGGTGGGCAAAAAACGTTTGGCATAGTTTCAGCCCTATCATCATCATTAAACCTACTTTAGCTATCCAAACAGATGCCAGTACTCAAGGCAGGGGAGCGACTAACTCCATATCCAGCACAGGTGGTACAATACAATACAATACAATTTATTGTCATTTGAGCCTCAGTGAGGCTCAAACGAAATTCCGTTTCCACAGCCATACAAACAAAGACAATTTCCCACAGACATACACACAATTTAATTCACACAACCATCACAGTGGACCCACTGTGATGGAAGGCAAAGTCTTTTCTCTCCCCTGTTCTCCATTTCTCTCCCGATGTCCAAGCCCCAGGCGGGCGATGATAAGTCCCACGCCCATTTTTAAGCCGTGCCGGACGATTTACGGCCCCGCTCCCGGTCTAAAAGTCACAAAGTTGGAGCGACCGGCGGGCGCTGGAATGTCCCACGGCCATGAAGCCGCGCCGGGCGATGTACGTCCCCGCTCCGGGTCGTTCCAACCCCGCGACACGGGCTGGAGAAGTCGCGTTGCGGGAGCTCCGGGAAGCGGTCTCTCCCCCCGGACCCGCGAGCTCCCGATGTCCCAGTCCACCGGACCTGCGGCTGCGTTGCTGGAGCCTCCGGGCCCCAGGAGTCGAGTCGCAGCAGCGAGTCACCACCGTTCCCCACGCTCCGAGGCTGGCCAGCCCCAAGATGGTGAGTAGTCCGCAGCTCCGCAGTTTCCCGAGCCCCCGGGTCGTTCAGGTTGGAGGCCGCTCCACGGTGCTAGGCCCCAACGACAACGGAGACCCGACAGGGAAAAGGTCGGGTCTCCTGGACAGGGAAGAGATTTTAAACAATTTCCCCCTCCCCCCCCCTCCCCACCCCCCACATATACACATTTAAAACCAGTATTAAAAAAACACCAACACTACATTTAACTAGACCAAAAAAAAAAAAAAGACAGACAGGCTGTAGGGGCCACTGCAACGGGTGAGTCGCGCCGCCAACTGTAGTAGATGTAGTAGTGGTAGATGGACTTACCTAGAGTCATCATTACTACTTACACTGGGCATTAATTACAAACCCACTGACCCACATGGCTATCTGGACTACACGTCTTCCCACCCTGCCCCCTGTAAAGACTCCATCCCCTACTCCCAATTCCTCCGCCTACGCCGCATCTGTTCCCAGGATGAGACATTCCATACCAGGGCATCGGAAATGTCCTCGTTCTTCAGGGAACGGGGATTCCCCTCCGCCACCATAGATGAGGCTCACACCAGGGTCTCATCCATACCCCGTAACACTGCTCTCTCTCCCCATCCCCGCACTCGCAACAAGGGCAGAGTCCCTCTGGTCCTCACCTTTCACCCCACCAGCCGGCAAATACAACACATAATCCTCCGCCATTTCCGCCACCTCCAACGTGACCCCACCACTCGCCACATCTTCCCATCTACCCCCATGTCTGCCTTCTGCAAAGACCGCTCCCTCCGCAACTCCCTCGTCAATTCTTCCCTTCCCTCCCGCACCACCCCCTCCCCGGGCACTTTCCGTTGCAACCGCAAGAAATGCAACACCTGTCCCTTCACCTCCCCCCTCGACTCCATTCAAGGACCCAAGCAGTCGTTCCAGGTGCGACAAAGGTTCACCTGCATCTCCTCCAACCTCATCTACTGCATCCGCTGCTCTAGATGTCAGCTGATTTACATCGGGGAGACCAAGCGTAGGTTGGGCGATCGTTTCGCCGAACACCTCCGCTCAGTCCGCAATAACCTACCTGAACTCCCGGTGGCTCAGCACTTCAACTCCCCCTCCCATTCCCAATCCGAACTCTCTGTCCTGGGTCTCCTCCATTGCCAGAGTGAGCAACAGCGGAAATTGGAGGAACAGCACCTCATATTCCGTCTGGGGACCTTGCGTCCGTATGGCATTAACATTGAATTCTCCCAATTTTGCTAGCCCTTGTTGTCTCCTCCCCTTCCTTAACCCTCTAGCTGTCTCCTCCCACCCTCCCATCCGCCTGCCCTCGGGCTCCACCTCCTCCTCCCCTTTTCCTTCTTTCTCCCCCCCCCACCCCCCATCAGTCTGAAGAAGGGTTTCGGCCCGAAACGTCGCCTATTTCCTTCGCTCCATAGATGCTGCTGCACCCGCTGAGTTTCCCCAGCAATTTTGTGTACCTTCGATATTCCAGCATCTGCAGTTCCCTTTTGAACACCAATTATCTAGAGATGTTGGGTGCCTTTTATGGTTTTAAAGCATATGCATCGAATATGCATCATTTGCATGTACGGTTACAAATAGACAATACTACGGTGGTGGCCTACATTAACCATATGGGCGGCATAAAATCGATATCATGCAACAAATTGGTCAACACAATTTGGCAATGGTGTGTCGAAAGACATATTTGGCTATCAGCAACTTACCTGCCAGGTAAGCTAAATACAGTGGCAGACACCAGGTCACGCAAATTTAACGACAACACTGAATGGATGTTAAACCCCAAAGTGTTTGCAAAGATTATTAAACAAAATGGCACACCAGATATCGACTTATTTGCATTAAGGTTAAATCACCAGGTACCTATGTATGTCGCTTGGGAACCAGACCCTGAGGCAGCAGCGGTAGATGCGTTCGCGCTGGATGGGGGAAATTTCTTCTTCTATGCATTTCTTCCCTTCTGCCTCATCAGCCGTGTACTACGCACAATACAAATGGACTCTGCTTCAGGTATTTTGATAGTACCCGACAGGCCTACACAGCCACGGTTCCCATTACTCCACGACATCCCTCCGAACATCCACAAGAAAACAGTACTTGTCCAGCATCAAAAAATGGGAGAAGTACTGCTTGGATACAGGGACCACCTACTCAACCACTACAGTTACCAACGTACTGGAATTCCTGGCAAACCTTCACCACGATGCAGAACTCAGCTACAGTGCCATCAACACAGCTTCAAGTGCCCTGTCTGTCAATTTAGAACAAGCTCCAGGACAACAGGCCATGGGGTCCCACACATGGTGGTCAAACTAATGAAGGGTATTTACAACTCTAGCCCCCCTAGGCCAAGGTACACCCATATATGGGATGTCAGTGTGGTCCTGACATACCTCAGGGGATGGCCACCAGCCAGATCCCTCAACCTGGAACAATCTATGCTCAAAACACTCATGTTGATGGCACTTGTATCTGCACAGTGGGTCCAGTCACTACACCTATTGCGACTGGACAGCATGATCACAGCTCCAGACCAGATCTCTTTCATTATCCAGGGACTGATCAAACAGAGCAGACCAGGAACACCTAATCCAGTCGTGGAATTCCGGGCTTACCCGCCAGAACCACGGTTATGTGCCATGACCCACCTACTGTCCTACATAGACACAACCAAAAATATTCGAGGGAGTGAAAAAGCCTTGTGGGTCAGTCATAAAAAATCTTATGGTCGGGTGACGAGCCAAACCATTTCGAGATGGCTCAAGCAGGGCTAAAAGCTGCTGGGATAAACACTAACATGTACAAATCTCACTCCACCAGGGCAGCATCCACGTCGACGGCCAAAAGAATGGACGTGCCTATAGACCACATCCTGGCTACAGCAGGATGGTCGGGGGAAAGAACGTTCAGAACTTTTTATAATAAGCCGTTGGCAAAACCTGCTTTATTTGCAGAAATTTTTTTACAGACTGCAAATATTTAATTTAAGCCCAGGGGAGCAATTTAATTTCTTTGTTGTTATTGTTAAAAAATACCATTGTGTTTTTCTACAAACAGATTCATTGGTTGATTACGATAACACACTTCCTCCCTCAAGGACTTCGGCAGTGAGTGAAGTAATAACTGTTACACGGTTTGAAATCACAGAGCTTTAAAATCTTCACGTAGTCACTCACGTGACTCCGAAGTAAAATAGTAAGATTAAACGAGAACTTACCAGTTTGAAGTTTGATCTGTATTTTATGAGGAGTTACGATGAGGGATTACATGCCCTCCGCTCCCACCCTGAATAATATGGGTCAAACTGATAACTGATGTCTCCTTTTCTTTACTATGTTTATTTCAATAACTGTGTCTATCTGTGATTCCACACCGCTGCTTCGAAGTATGCCGCGCGTAATCCCTCATCGTAACTCCTCATAAAATACAGATCAAACTTCAAACTGGTAAGTTCTCGTTTAATCTTACTATTTTAATACATCAAATTTCAAAAAGATCCTACCCTGGGAGGGGGGACACCCTTCTTCCACACCCTCTCCCCGATCGGTTGCTCCACTCCCTCACCGGGTACCCCCAAGGCAAGTGATCAGTGATCGCACAGCCTCCCTCCTTTCAAAAACGCTCCAATCCAATTTAAAGCATATATATTGCATTCAAGTGTGTTAAAAGACTCGCTACATATGCACCTTATTGCACAATTGCGCCCTCCTCCCACCGAACCCCCCCCCCCCCCCCCGGTCGCTATGCTCCCTCGGGTTTGGTCTCTCGCAATTTCTCACTCCCAACTCTCATCCAATGTTGGCAGCCCTGCATTTGGAGTACTTGAGCAAATATGGGCCCCATATCTGAGGAAGGATGTGCTGGCTCTGGAGAGGGTCCAGAGGAGGTTTACAAGAATGATTCCAGGAATGAGTGGGTTAGCATATGATGAGCGTTTGACAGCACTGGGCCTCTACTCGCTGGGGTTCAGAAGGTTGAGGGAGGACCTCATTGAAACTTACAGAATAATGAAAGGCATAGATAGAGTGGATGTGGATGTGGATGTTTCAACTGGTGGGAGAGTCTAGGTCCAGACATCACAACCTCAGAAAGGAGGTGAGGAGGAACTTCTTTAGTCAGAGGGTAGTTAATCTGTGGAACTCATTGCCACAGAGGGCTGTGGAGGCCAAGTTGGTGGATATTTTTAAGGCAGAGATAGACAAATTCTTGATTAGAACGGGTGTCAAGGGTTATGGGGAGAAGGCAGGAAAATGGGATTAGGAGACAGAGGTCACTCATGATTGAATGACAGTGGTCTCGATGGGCCGAATGGCCTAATTCTACTACTCTTGTGAACTTGTGAACGTGATTCCTGTAACATTTCCACTATATGATGGTGATGATGGCAGGCACAGTGGACTCTCAAAGATTTGGACAACATAGAAACAGGCTCTACATCCTGCCGTTCATATCGACCAATTTACACCAATCATGCACAAATCCCATTGTATTTCCCCACGTTGCCACTGCTCTGCCAAATTCTACTACTCACCAACACATTGTAAGTTTAAAGTAGCTAAATTAACCTACCAACCTCCATGTCTTTGGGTTGAGGGTGGAATCAAAAGCACACAGAGTTGTCTCACACAAAAAGAATATACAAATTTCACACAGGCAACACCAGAGTCAGGACAGAACTCAGGGCACTGGAGCTGTGAGTAGAAGATGCACTGGCCAGGCCACCCTGCTGCCCCAGTCTGGCCTCCATTAGCTCTGTATCATTTTATGATTCTACTTTGTTGCTATAAAATTGATTATTTATTAGCTTCTCAAATTTGGCATGCACAATCTATTCTAATTGATAATTTACTTATCTGAAATAACAAGCATCTTAAGGCTGGCATGGTGGCGCAGCGGTAGAGTTGCTGCCTTACAGCGCTTGCAGCATCGGAGGCCTGGGTTTGATCCCGGCTACGGGTGTTGTCTGTACGGAGTTTGCATGTTCGACACAGACTTGGTGGGCTGAAGGGCCTGTTTCCGTGCTATATCTCTAAACTAAACTAAACTACACTGAATGTGTTTAAAACATTGTGTTATCACCTCTGGTGGATTTTGTGCAGCGCAAGGTTTAGGCGGTGAGGAGTGGAGATGGGTGAGCTACTAATGAGAACGGAACTCGTCAGGGGGTGAAGGGTGATTTGGAAATTACAGATCACTGTGCAGTGACCCCTGCTGGAGGGATGTCTTCTGGACAGTCAAGGAATCTGGTCTACGATCAATCCAATAATTGAATGACCATCTTTTCGATAAAATATATTTAATGAAGGCCTTGTCTTCCTTCTTCCACAGACACAACAGGTCCCTTGACATTGTTTCAAAGAAGAGGAGGGTAATTATCTCAAATCTGGG
This sequence comes from Amblyraja radiata, assembly GCF_010909765.2. Taxonomy (NCBI): domain Eukaryota; kingdom Metazoa; phylum Chordata; class Chondrichthyes; order Rajiformes; family Rajidae; genus Amblyraja; species Amblyraja radiata. The sequence continues at coordinate 1,991,125 of NC_045980.1, forward strand.
CAATGCTTCTTTGTCAGCCAATATCAATAAAACTGATTATCGGGTCATTCAGCTAGCTGCTGTTTACGAGAACTTGCTGTATCTAAATGGACGGCTGGGTTTCTTCATTCCAATAGAATCTTATTTGATTGTTCAAAGTGTCCCGAGTTAGGAAAGGCACCTTGTATATCTAATGTCTTCTCAACTTCCCTTCATTCCTCAATACTTCTGTTGAGATTCCATAATGATCATTGGGTCATTATCCAGGTATCTCTTCAGCCAAGGTAAACACAAAACGCTGGAGTAACTCAGTGGGATAGGCAGCATCTCAGGAGAGAAGGAACAGGTGGCATTTCGGGTCAAGATCCTTATTCAGACTGAAGAAGGGTCTCGACCCGAAACGTCACCCATTCCTTCTTTCCAGAGATGCCGCCTGTCCCGCTGAGTTACTCCAGCGTTTTGTGTCCATCTTCGATGTAAACCAGCATCTGCAGTTCCTTCCTACAGATTATCTCTTCAGCCAATTAACTCATGAGTTCTACCACTGGCTAGGTAGGCAAGGTGGGCCAAAGGGCCTGTTTTGGTGCTGTTGAGTTCCATGACTCTATAATTCAAGTAAGCAGGTAAGGTAGCTGGTCCAAGTCTATTGTAGTTGTGAGCTGTTCAGGATCAGGCACATGTAAGCACCTCATGTTCAATCCTCTTCTCTTCCCAGTTTGTACACTCCCCCTTTCCCTGACCACAGAGGCCAATTAATCTACAAACCCGCACGTGTTTGGGATGTGGGAGGAAAGCGGAGCAGCCGGGGGGGAAACCCACGCAGTCACAAGGTGAACGTGCGAACTCCACAGATAGCACCTGAGGTCAGGATTTCCACAGAAGCTGGCATCCAGCAGCAAGGATACTGGTGTTTGCTGTCAGTGAGTCATTTGCCACGTCAAGAAGCAGTCACTCTTTATTTCTCAATGAAACTTAAATACAGTTTAATGACGATATTTAAAGGCTACATAAAGTGCCTATCTTATCTAAAGTTCCTCAAATGGCTCCGAGATGAATAAGACTGGTACTTTGATATCACATGTAGAGAACAGTGTAAAGCAATTTAATTCAGGTTATGAACATACACCGACAATAAAATTGATAACTCTGTTACAGAGATACATCTATAATCTAACGTTGCGTTTGGCCTTGATTCATGGTTGTGAAAGATAATAAATCTGTGATTGTTTTATTCTGTTGTGTCCTGATAGGACCCTGGCACTGAGCAACTGAACAGAGATAGGAAACTAATAAAATATAAGAGATAAGGCCTGGAAACTCTATTGTGTGGCATGTTTATGTGTGCTATGTGGTAGAACTGGATCATCAATGAGTGACTGGGTACTTACAGCATGTTTTGCAGTGAATATTTTATTGTCACAAGTGACAAGTCACAGTGAAATTCTTTGCTTGCATACCCAAGGCATGCCAATAGTCACCTCTAAAGGGTGCTTGCAATGTCACTAAGTACAAAGTACCCCCGCACCAGATCCCCCTTTGTTTCCTCTTGTTAGCACATTGCTTCTGTGTCCTCCATCAGGAAGCAATGCTTAGGCAGAGTGAACACTGGACATTCAAAGTAGGGAAATAGCACACCTTTACAAAACCCATCTACAAACAAAGCAGGCACATCATACAGAAGTAGCTCTTCATAACGAGCATCAGATACTTCAAACAGACTGTCTCACCAGTCCATGAGGTCAGACAATGTAATCCACCTCGAGGTGTGTCCCCATTAAGTTATGTCCTAATAGTTCCTTTGACTTGAATAAAATTCCCGGAATCGACGGCTTCCCAGCTGAGTTGTTCTTGTATCAGTGGGACTGGGTGAGCCCGGGTTGGCACAGTAGCGCAGCTGGTAGAGGCTGAGAAACAGGCTCGTTCCTGACCTCAGATGCTATTATATGAAGTACTGATAACACTGAATCGTTTAACTTCATCATATGTATTTTATTAATATCACATAGAGACAGCATTACATAAGCTGTTGGAGGCTCTAAGTCCGAGATCAAACTGAGAGTTGCTGGTCACACATCACCAGATGGTATAGTGGAAACCTGAACTGCATTACGGATCGGGTGAACAACAGCAGGGCCAGACATGGATCAAATCACCAATAGTGATTAATCTACAGCTATATGTGGAGTTTGCCCGTTCATCTTGTGACTGCGTGGGTTTCCTCTGGGTGCTCTAGTTTCCTCCCAGATCCCAAACACGGGTTAGAAGGAGGTTTAGAATGAGAGGGGATCTCATTGAAACATATAAGATTGTTTAGGGTTTGGACACGCTAGAGGCAGGAAACATGTTCCCGATGTTGGGGGAGTCCAGAACCAGGCGCCACAGTTTAAGAATAAGGAGTAAGCCATTTAGAACGGAGACGAGGAAACACTTTTTTCTCACAGAGAGTGGTGAATCTGTGCAATTCTCTGCCTCAGAGGGTGGTGGAGGCAGGTTCTCTGGATGCTTTCAAGAGAGAGCTAGATAGGGTTCTTAAAAATAGCGGAGTCAGGTGATATGGGGAGAAGGCAGGAACGGGGTACTGATTGTGGATGATCAACCATGATCACATTGAATGGCGGTGCTGGCTCGAAGGGCCGAATGGCCTACTCCTGCACCTATTGTCTATTGTCTATTGTTAATTGGCCTCTGTAAATTACCCCTGGTGTTTAGAGAGTGGACACGAAAGTGAGATAACAAAACTAGTGTGAACAGACGATCAGCGCCTCTACTTCCTGAAAAGATTACGGAGAGTCAGTATGTCAAGGAGGACTCTCTCTAACTTCTACGGGTGCACAGTAGAGAGCATGCTGACCGGTTGCATCGTGGCTTGGTTCGGCAACTTGAGTGCCCAGGAGCGGAAAAGACTTCAAAAAGTAGTAAACACTGCCCAGTCCATCATCGGCTCTGACCTCCCTACCATCGAGGGGATCTATCGCAGTCGCTGCCTCAAAAAGGCTGACAACATCATCAAGGACCCACACCATTCTGGCCACACACTCATCTCTCCGCTACCTTAAGGTACAGGAGCCTGAAGACTGCAACGTCCAGGTTCAGAAATAGCTGCTTCCCCACAGCCATCAGGTTATTAAACTTAACTCAAACAAAACTCTGAACATTAATAGACCATTATCTGTTTATTTGCACTTTAATGGTTTATTTATTCATGTGTATATATATTTATATAATGGTATATGGACACACTGATCTGTTCTGTATTCATGCCTACTATATTCTGTTGTGCTGAAGCAAAGCAAGAATTTCATTGTCCTATCTGGGACACATGACAATAAACTCTCTTGAATCTTGAATCTTGGATGGTCAGTGTGGACTCGGTGTGCCAAAGGGCCTGTTTCCATGAGGTATCTCTCTAAACCTGCTGGAAGTGTAGAACACTATGCTTCTGGCTGGCAGCATGTCAGCCTCCACGAGGGTTGGCATAATTACCCTCATGTATAAGTAGAAGGGGGAAAAGGATGACATCAGGAATTGGAGAACCATCCCACCACTACATAAGGACATCCAAGGCTATCAGCAATGGCGTTGTCGGCTCTGTGACAGGTGATTCCAGCTGTTGTACACGTCCAGCGGGTCCAGACCCACGCAATCATACAGAGCCGAGTACAACTTAAACCTCTGCTGTTACTTAAGATAGACACAATATATTGGAGGAACTCAGCAGGACAGGCAGCATCTCTGGTGAGAAGGAATGAGTGACATTTCGGGTCGAGACCCTTCTTCAGACTGGGGGTCAGGGGAAGGGGAAACAAGAGTTATAGATGGAGATGTAGAGAGATATAGAACTTATCTCTCTACATCTTTACTTTCACTCTCTGTACCTGACAGGAACACCTTGGACAGCTTCACACTGCCCCGGGATACCATCACCTAAGTGTAGGACATTTCAACGATGACCTGCCTGGTCAGCTTGGATCAGGAGAAGACCTTCATCAGGATATCACACATATATGTGATGGACATGCAATGAATCCAACCACTCTGCACTGATACCGGTAGTGAAGTCCAAATCAACGGGTGGGAAATGGATAGCCTCTCCATCAGGTCTGGAGTCAGGCAGGGTTCTCACACTCCTCTGCTTCATTTGTGTGCTGTATTCTAAAGGATTCCCTTTGCTGAACCCATCAGGAAGGATGAGACCATAAGAGAAGTGACGTTGCCAAGCAGTGGGGGCACTCAGATCAAAACCTCAGTGTACATGGACCATGTCAGATTCTTTGTTCACACTTGGTCTACAGATTGATCAGCATCTGCGCTCAGTTTTAGTTGGCATCAGAAGCCGGAGTCACCCACAAGAAGAGGTCATGGTTTTTGGCAGCTGGCCCAACTGCTCGTCCATCTTCACCATCAGATCTGTTTACTTGATGATGTGGAGATCTGGTTGGCAGGGACTAGCGGGTACAATAGGAATTAGCAGGAGCAGATAGCCAATGTAAAACAGAAACAAGCACGGTATGAGCACTACTCCCCTCGATAATTGAAAATCGGGAGTGAGGGCTGTGGGGAATGATGTGCAGTGCGGCTCACATCTCACTTCCACGCCCTGGCTATCACTCTGAACGCTGTCCAATTCATCTGGGGATCAAGAATGAAACAGGTCCAAAGGTCCATGATGAACATCAACAGACAATGAGGCAAAGTGTTCTCTACACTCTACACTTTCACTCTACACCTCCACCATGATGGTCTCAAAGCCCTCCGGTTCTTCCTTGACCAGAGAACCAACCTATACCCATCTACTGATACTCTCCTCCGCCTAGCGGAGTTGGTCCTTACCTTCAATAACTTCTCGTTTGACTCCTCCCATTTCCTCCAAATACAAGGCGTAGCTATGGGCACACGCATGGGCCCCAGCTATGCCTGCCTCTTTGTCGGGTACGTCGAACAATCCTTGTTCGAGGCGTACCAGGGCCCCATCCCCTACCTCTACCTCCGCTACATCGACGATTGCTTTGGTGCCACCTCCTGCACCCACACACAACTGACTGACTTCATCCACTTCCCCACTAACTTCCATCCTGCACTCCAATACACCTGGACCATTTCCGACACTTACTTACCATTTCTTGACCTCACTATCTCCATCGCAGGTGATAGACTTCTGCGACATCCACTATAAACCTACTGACTAACCTCCCTCTTCTTAAACAAAGTGTTCTCTATATTGCCCTCACCCTGCTGGCCACCTTCTTGTGTGACTGCATCAGGCTGTGTGGAGAGCTAGAGCACGTGGTCACCAAATGCCATTAGCTGCTGAGGTTCTACCTGTCCCCGGTGTTGCAAAGGATGGGCCTGGCACCGCTGCCGTGCAATGTGCCAGTCAGCTGGACACTGCCAGTATTACCTGCATTACCGAGACATTGTCAATATTACCTGCATTACCTGGACACTGCCACCAGGAACTGCAGAACAAGGGCTCAGCGGATCATGTGGAGTGGTTCCCTGAGCAGACTGCCTGGACTGTCTGGCAAAACGCCTCATCGCCAGAACTCACCAACAAGATCAGGCTTGACTGGCAGTGAGGGAAGCCCTTGTAGTCTAATCCATCCTGCATTAACAGAATCTTACTGCCAATACTCGGTGCCCTCAAGATGGCAGCTGCGGAGAGGAGATGGTTGCCCACCTCGCCGAAGAATGTGGATTTGCGAAGAGGGTCTGGACAAAAATGCAAGGGTCCTTGTCACGGTTCATTCCAAGCAGTAACATGTAACAGACCAGTCACCGATTTACGGTTGTTGCCAGGGACATGCTTGGAGATGGTCATCAAGTGCTGCATCAATTCGGGGGAAGATGCTATTTGGCCAAACAAAACGTGTTGGTCTCCCAGCGCAGTGAGACGTCTGTCAGCACAGCACAGCACAGCACAGCACAGCACAGCACAGCACAGCACAGCACAGCACAGCAAGATAGTTGTGACTGGCCCATTCCAGACTGCAGAGTCTGTGCACTGAGTTCTGAATAGGAAAAGCCATGTGGAGGAGGTCGACAGCCCTGGTACTTCCTGCATCTGGACATTGAGTGGCTGATTCCATTGGGAATACTCCTCAAACAAGGGAAGGGATATTACCCCAGGGAGGGGGAGGGGGGGGCAAATGAGTGGCAAAGTGGTTTTGTGTGAAGACAGGTCCAAACACTACAGAGTATGGAAAGGACACAATGAGCTGGAGTAACTCAGTGGGTCAGGCAGTATCTCTGGAGAACATGGATAGGTAATTTTAGGTCGGGGCCCTTTGTCAAGCTGATTGTGGGGAGGGAGGAAAGCTGGGAGAGAGGGTACTATCCCAAAATGTCACCTATTCATATTCTGCAGAGATGCTGCCTGATCCACTGCGTTACTCCAGCACTTTGTGTCCTTTTGTGTCAACTAGCATCTGCAGTTCCTTGTTTCTTCTTCAGTCTGAAGAAAGATCTCAACCCAAAACATCACCCATTCCTTCTCTCCAGAGATGGTGCCTGTCCCGCTGATTTACTCCAGCATTTTGTGTCTATCCTTGTTTCTACTACTGAGTACAACACTATTTAATGTAAAGACACAAAGAATTGATGAAGATTTGGGGGTTTTGCTACGGATGGTTTTTATTTTGTATATATTTTTTGTTATGAATAAAGTTTATTTTGGGGGAGAAAAGTCTCTTGCAGTATCGGAGTCCAGGTCAAGTCTGTTCTGTGACTGGTGATCCAGGTGATCCAAACTGTGCTGTACCTGTCTGGTAACTCTTGGTCAGCCTGGTGCTGCTCAGAGGTACCGTCACAGTGGCGCAGCGGTAGAGTTGCTGCCTTACAGCGAATGCAGCGTCGGAGACCCGGGTTCGATCCCGACTACAGGTGCTGTCTGTATGGAGTTTGTACATTCTCCCCATGGCCGGCATGGGTTGCTCCAAGATCTTCAGTTTCCTCCCACACTGGAAAGATGTACAGGTTTGTAGGTTAATTGGCTTGCTAAATGTAAAAACTTTCCCTAGTGGGTGTAGGACAGTGTTAATGCGCGGGGATCGGTGGTCGGTGCGGACCTGGTGGGCTGAAGGGCCTGTTTCCGCGCTGTATCTCTAAACTAAGCCCACGTGCAGGATGTAGTAGTGACGTCTCCCTGGTCAGCTTTTTTTTTGTATCAAAAATAATTTATTTAATTATGATCACGATACAAAAACCAAACCGTGGTAACCATGGTAACACTCCCACACACAATCACCAATTTATCTAGACACTAAATGTTCAAACAACTATGTTACAATCCTTACAAATATACGAAATAACTGCGATACAACTATGTCCCTTTCTAACACCACACGGGCATAGATGTAACCCCAGTAAAGGGGCAAGAATCTGGCTCGGGTAAAGCCCTCTTCCGCCTGGCGCTGTGACTCGCAGATGGCCAGCTTGGCCCAGGTAAAGGTTTGCGAGAAGATGCACATTCGTAATGGACGTTCTCTACAAAATGGGCTGAAGGGAGGGAGTAAGGAACTGGATCCAAGTGCTCTACAGCTACGACCGTCCCGATCGCGGGAGCTACAACCGTCCCGACTGCGGGAGCATCGATCACCCCGACTGCGGAAGCTTCGATCACCCCGATCGCGGGAGCTTCGATCACCCCGACTGCGGGAGCTGTGATCGGCGACTGCGGGAGCTTCGATCACTCCGACTGCGGGAGCTTCGATCACCCCGATCGCGGGAGCTGTGATCGGCGACTGCGGGAGCTGTGATCGGCGACTGTGGAAGTTATCAATTGCCCCGACCATGGGAGAAACGGAGGAAAGAAGGTATAAGATATTTGCCTTCCATCACAGTGGGGAATGTGAGGTCACTGAAAAACAGGATGGACGTGCTGCCTGGACTGGTGAGGAGGGAGTGCCGTGAGTGCAGTGATCTCGGTGTTTTGTGGGGACATGGCTCCATGAGGACATCCCAGAGTCTAGTGCGAGTGTGGACAGCTTTATGACTGTTTGGGTGGACAGGGACTGCAGAGAGAGTGACAGCGGTCGGTACAACTCTGGTCACATCACGGTGAAGGAGCGTATGTGTGAGTGGCCCGGACATTGAACTGATGGCTGTGGATCTCTGCTTATGCTGTGTGGCCTGGGGATTCTCACATGCCACTGTGGTGGCTGTTCAAGGCTATGTTTAATTTTTATATGGTTACCGTTAGATCCCGACCCCTCGCAGTTGTGAGTGGGGGGGGTGGCCTGTGGCGTCACACACACACTAACCACTCCCTCCCCCCCCACACACACACACTAACCACCCCCCCCCCACACACACACACACTCACCCCCCCACACACACACACACACACTCACCCCCCCCCCACACACACACTAACCACCCCCTCCCACACACACACTCACCCCCCCCCACACACACACACTAACCCCCCCCCACACACACACACACACATTCACCCCCCTCCCACACACACACACTAACCACCCCCTCCCACACACACACACATACACTCACCCCCCCCTCCACACACACTACCACCCCCCCCCACACACACACACTAACCAACCCCCCCCCCACACACACACATTAACCACCCCCCCACACACACACACACACTCACCCCCCCCACCCACACACACTAACCACCCCCTCCCACACACACACTCCCCCCCCCCCACACACCCACTAACCCCCCCCCCACACACACACACACTACAGGCACCCCCCTCCCACACACACCACGAAACCACCCCCGCCCACTACACACACACACGAACCACCCCCCACCACTACACACACAACGAACATCCCCCCAACCACACACATCACCCACGAACACACCCCCCCCCCACACACACACAGAAACCACCCCCCCCCCACACACCACACACGAACACCCCCCCCCCCCAACACACACACACGAACCACCCCCCCACCACCACACACAGAACCACCCCCCCTCACACACAACACAACCAAACCCCCCCCCACCACACCCACACTAACCCAACCCACCCCCACACACGACCACATGTAAACAAAAACCCCCCCCCCCCCCTTGCGAGTTGCCAGTCCCTACACACAGGTGGCACACCACCCCCCCCCCCCCACACAAACACTCACCCCCCACACACACACTAACCACCCCCCCAACACACACACCACACACACACTCACCACCCCGCCCCCCCACAAACACACACTAACCCCCCCCCCACACACACACACACACACTCACCCCCCCCCACACACACACACAGACACTAACCACCCCCCCCCCACACACACACTCACCACCCCCCCACACACACACTAACCACCCCCCCCCCACACACACACACACTAACCACCCCCCTTTGATATTATATTAATATTATTCATTGGCTCCTTTTACCCCATCCCCGCCCTATCTCGAGTGACAGAGAGAGTGGGGCAGAGAAAGAGAGAGAGGGAGAAGGGGGGAAGAGAAGGGGGGGAGAGTGGTGGAGTGGGGGGTGGTGGAGATGGGGGGATGGAGAGGGGGAGGAGAGGGAGAGGGGGAGGAGAGGGGGAGAGGAGAGGGAGGAGAGGAGGTGGAGACGGGGGGGGAGAGGAGAGAGGTGGAGGAGAGGGGGGGAAGGGTAGAGGGGGGCAGGTGAAGGGAGAGGTGAGGGGGGGAGGGGGGAGGAGAGCGGGGTGGGGGGAAGGGGGATGAGGGGGGAGGGAGGTGGAGGGGGAGAGGGGGGAGGAAGGTGATGTGGATGGGGAGGGGAAGTGATGGGGAGAGAGGGGGGAGAGAGGGGGGATGGAGGGGGAGAGGGGGGAAGGGGGTAGAGAGGCGGGAGGGGGGTATTGAGGGGGGAGGGAGGGGGAGAGGAGAAGAGGGGGTGTAGGGGGATAGAGAGGGGGAAGGGGGGTGGGGGAGGGGGGAGAGGAGTGGGGGAGGAGGGTGAGAGGAGGTGGGAGTGGGGGAGAGGAGGGGGAGGGCCCACGAGGCCATATGTCGGGACCAGCTCCACACAACTCCATACGGCTCCGGCGATCGAAGTGGGTCCGGCCCCGCGAGGCCATACGGCTCAAGCAACCACGTTAGGTCGCGCTTGCCGCATGGAGTCACATGCTCGTGGGATAGGCCATTAAGCCATGGCTGCCCTTCAAATGCTTCCGTTGCCATCTATAAGTGATTTCTACACCAACACAATTAAATTTTCCTTTCAAATTGTTATAGTCACTTTTTTGGAAAAAACAATTGATGAAAATGATGTCTGCCCCAATGTGAACTGAAAATTAATATATATAAATTTCACCCAGCATAATTTCAAGCATTAAAGTCCGAATTACAATTAACATGCATTTTAAACCACCTCATTAACAAGCCATCTTTGCATTTAAAATATTTTCTGTACTTTCACAATTTTAGTTGTAGCCACAAGCATTGCTTGCCCGACTGAAGGATCTGTGTCTGTGCTGTATTAGTGGGTCCCACAGTGAGAGTGAACTCAGATGTGTAATCAAAGTCAAACCAAGACCTTGGGATAATGTTGCTATTTAAATTAGGTTAATAGATCTGCCCAAATTTCCTTAATGATATACATGTAATTGTTGCTCACTAGTTCAATACACTTAAAGAAAATGAGAGACTTGTAACCCATTACAATAATCTAATACTGAAATGCATTCAAGCAGTGCTTGTTCTGAACTACTTAAGCTTGATTTGCATTGTAAAAGTTACTTTATAGTAAAAGCCTTCTGGCAAATTAAAAATACGAATGAAATACAATACTGTAATACAGGACAAAGGATGAGAAATGCAGGATAAGGAAAAACATTGTTAGAAAACAGGAAATTAAAATCTGTTTTAGTTTTAGTTATCCTCAAGGTTGCCAACTAATTATGTCTAATGGATTAATAGGTAAGTATGCCATACATTGCTTTAATTTAGACCAGAAAGTCCATGGTTCAAGTCTTATGCTATGATTTGTTTTAGTGCAACTGACATTGTTAATTCAGAAACAATGGTTCTGAACTTAAAGAAAGGTAACTTTGAGGGTATGAGACGTGAATTGGCCAAGATTGACTGGCAATTAATTCTAAAAGGGTTGACGGTGGATATGCAATGGAAGACATTTAAAGACTGCATGGATGAACTACAAAAATTGTTCATCCCAGTTTGGCAAAAGAATAAATCAGGGAAGGTAGTGCATCCGTGGATAACAAGGGAAATCAGGGATAGTATCAAAGCGAAGGATGATGCGTACAAATTAGCCAGAAAAAGCAGCATACCGGAGGACTGGGAGAAATTCAGAGACCAGCAGAGGAGGACAAAGGGCTTAATTAGGAAAGGAAAAATAGATTATGAAAGAAAACTGGCAGGGAACATAAAAACTGACTGCAAAAGTTTTTATAGATATGTGAAAAGAAAGAGATTAGTTAAAACAAATGTAGGTCCGTTGCAGTCAGAAACAGGTGAGTTGATCATGGGGAACAAGGATATGGTGGACCAATTGAATAACTACTTTGGTTCCGTCTTCACTAAGGAAGACATAAATAATCTGCCGGAAATAGCAGGGGACCGCGGGTCAAAGGAGTTGGAGGAATTGAGTGAAATCCAGGTTAGCCGGGAAGTGGTGTTGGGTAAATTAAATGGATTAAAGGCCGATAAATCCCCAGGGCCAGATAGGCTGCATCCCAGAGTACTTAAGGAAGTAGCTCCAGAAATAGTGGATGCATTAGTAATAATCTTTCAAAACTCTTTAGATTCTGGAGTAGTTCCTGAGGATTGGCGGGTAGCAAACGTAACCCCACTTTTTAAGAAGGGAGGGAGAGAGAAAACGGGGAATTACAGACCAGTTAGTCTAACATCGGTAGTGGGGAAACTGCTAGAGTCAGTTATTAAAGATGGGATAGCAGCACATTTGGAAAGTGGTGAAATGATTGGACAAAGTCAGCATGGATTTACAAAAGGTAAATCATGTCTGACGAATCTTATAGAATTTTTCGAGGATGTAACTAGTAGCGTGGATAGGGGAGAACCAGTGGATGTGGTGTATCTGGACTTCCAGAAGGCTTTCGACAAGGTCCCACATAAGAGATTAGTTTACAAACTTAAAGCACACGGCATTGGGGGTTCAGTATTGATGTGGATAGAGAACTGGCTGGCAAACAGGAAGCAAAGAGTAGGAGTAAACGGGTCCTTTTCACAATGGCAGGCAGTGACTAGTGGGGTACCGCAAGGCTCAGTGCTGGGACCCCAGCTATTTACAATATATATTAATGATCTGGATGAGGGAATTGAAGGCAATATCTCCAAGTTTGCGGATGACACTAAGCTGGGGGGCAGTGTTAGCTGTGAGGAGGATGCTAGGAGACTGCAAGGTGACTTGGATAGGCTGGGTGAGTGGGCAAATGTTTGGCAGATGCAGTATAATGTGGATAAATGTGAGGTTATTCATTTTGGTGGCAAAAACAGGAAAGCAGACTATTATCTAAATGGTGGCCGACTAGGAAAAGGGGAGATGCAGCGAGACCTGGGTGTCATGGTACACCAGTCATTGAAAGTGGGCATGCAGGTGCAGCAGGCAGTGAAGAAAGCGAATGGTATGTTAGCTTTCATAGCAAAAGGATTTGAGTATAGGAGCAGGGAGGTTCTACTGCAGTTGTACAGGGTCTTGGTGAGACCACACCTGGAGTATTGCGTACAGTTTTGGTCTCCAAATCTGAGGAAGGACATTATTGCCATAGAGGGAGTGCAGAGAAGGTTCACCAGACTGATTCCTGGGATGTCAGGACTGTCTTATGAAGAAAGACTGGATAGACTTGGTTTATACTCTCTAGAATTTAGGAGATTGAGAGGGGATCTTATAGAAACTTACAAAATTCTTAAGGGGTTGGACAGGCTAGATGCAGGAAGATTGCTCCCGATGTTGGGGAAGTCCAGGACAAGGGGTCACAGCTTATGGATAAGGGGGAAATCCTTTAAAACCGAGATGAGAAGAACTTTTTTCACACAGAGAGTGGTGAATCTCTGGAACTCCCTGCCACAGAGGGTAGTCGAGGCCAGTTCATTGGCTATATTTAAGAGGGAGTTAGATGTGGCCCTTGTGGCTAAGGGGATCAGAGGGTATGGAGAGAAGGCAGGTACGGGATACTGAGTTGGATGATCAGCCATGATCATATTGAATGGCGGTGCAGGCTCGAAGGGCCGAATGGCCTACTCCTGCACCTAATTTCTATGTCTATGTTTCTATGTAATATTGATACTGCTGCATAAAAAGCTGGAGTAACTCAGCGGGTCAGACTGCATCTCTGGAGAAAAGGAATAGGTGATATATTTGTGTAGGAAGGAACTTCAGATGGACCCAAAATGCTGCAGTAACTCAGCGGGGCAGGTAACATCCATGGAGAACAAGAATGAGTGACGTTTTGGGTCGAGACCCTTCTTCAGATGGAAGGTGATATATTTATTCCTTTTCTAAAGAGATGTTGTCAGACCTGCTGAGTTACTCCAGCTTTTGGTGTCTATCTTCAGTTTAAACCAGCTTCAACAGATCCTTCGTACATTTATACTGCTGTACTTGGTCTCAATATCTCAGGACAAAAGAGGCAGGTGGTTCCTACTAGTGACATGCTCGCTGTAATCAGTAGATCAGATATCATCTTATCAGGAAGGCTGGTTCCGTCCTGGGTGTGGAGTTGGATTCATGGGGGGTGGTTTTGGAGGGGAGGATGCTCCTCAAACTGCGGAGCATCTTGGACAATACAGCTCACCCCCTCCATGACACACTGGTCAACCTGAGGAGTACCTTCAGTAACAGACTGGTTTCACCAAGATGCAGCACAGAACGCCACAGGAGATCCTTCTTCCCCGTGGCTCTCAAACTGTAGAACTCCTTCCCCTTCTGTTGTAGGGTAGACTGAGACTGAGTAGGGGTGCTTTTTCCTGGCTGAAGTAGTTTTTAGACGTTGCTTTAATGAGCCCCAGGGTTTTACCCTCTTCGTCAAGTTCTTTTATCTGTTTTGATAAGTTGCCTCCAAATAGTAATATTGGTGGTTTGGAGGTTCCAGGTTGGCATAGGCCTGCAAATTAGGGTCTAAAGCCGGTTGGATGGCACTTCTTCCTAATGCTGTTTACTCGTATTGGTAGTTGCAAAATAAAGCCAGTGCATCCTGGTGATCTTGTGTCATGTCTTTTTCGTTTATTGTGCGGGCGAAAACCGTAATTCCCGCTGTTAGGACTTTCAGAGCTTTCTGTAGTTTCAAGTCCCTGGCTCTGATTGAGGCTCCGACATGTTTTCAAATACACTGGTTGACACTGGGAACATTCAGTGTTTTGCAGTTCCCTGGTGGTAAGTGTCTTGCTGTGGTGTCCAATAATGCCTTTCCTTATAGCTGGTTGAATGACAAGTAGTCGATACTTGCAGCTATTTTAGGTTCCAGGTTTTGGCCAGTTTGGTCGGGTTGAATAAACTGGGACACCATATCCAATAGGTTTTCTTGCACCCCATGTGCACTAGGGGTATGTTCTGCACCCCTCTTCAGGGTCAGCCCAGAATTGACCCTGTGTACTCCCCTCTGATGAGGAAGAAACACTGTGCAGCCCTACAAGAGGTACTGCTGTAGGACTTACTAGCTGCCCACTGTGACTAGTCTCCATCTCCCGGAACCTGTCACTTTGGAGTACTTGCTCCAACAGCCGCTCCAACTGGCTCCAATGCTCTCGGGCATTGGCCACTCGCGGCTGCTCCAGTTCCTGCAGCTGCTCCAACCGGCTCCAATGGTCACGGGCACTGGCCGTCGCGGCTGCTCCTGAAGCCGCTCCTGCTCCAGTTCCTGCAGCCGCTCCAACCGGCTCCAATGCTCACGGGCACTGGCCGTCGCGGCTGCTCCTGAAGTCGCTCCTGCAGCCGCTCCAACCGGCTCCAATGCTCACGGGCACTGGCCGTCGCGGCTGCTCTTGTTCCCCGCTCGCAGCCGCTCCAACCGGCTCCAATGCTCACGGGCACTGGCCGCTCGCGACTATTCAGAGTCGGATTCATCGGAGTCAACGACTCTGTTAGTTTTTTGCTTCACTCTACCGCCCGGCCGTGGCCGGTGCGGGAGCGAAGTCGGGCACAGCTGTTCCCATTTTGGGAGATTGGCATGCCGTTGGCTGCTGCTGCCGGCTGCCCGCAACTCCGCGGTTCTCCCCCGCCAGCTTTTTCGCAGCCTTCGTGGATCTGGTCCATGTCTCCACCTGTAAGGTAAGTGGAAGGAACGCAGAGTCTCCTTACCTGCTGTTCCCGGCTTTCAAATTCTGCCGCTAAGGCAAATTCTGCCTGCTGTGACTCGTTGCAATGCGTGTAGCGATATGACACGCATGTGTCCTGGCGGGGTTCTTCACGTAGTCACTCACGTGACTCCGAAGTAAAATTAGGTGTCAAATTAAACTCCTTTTTATGCTTTATCTGATGGGATAAATTACAGACTAGATTTTTTAAATCTCAAAATTTTGTAACATCGCTCCCATAACTTTTGTAACAGTCCTCCTCCGCTGAAGCCCCGCGGAATTTTCCGATTGATGAAAAATAAAAAAGTTATGAATGTTTAATTTTTTTTGAGATCAGCTAATTGGTCCTCTCGCCTGTCAATCACCATGATGAAGATAACGCCCCTTCCGGGGGGGGGGGGGGGCAGGACTATAAAACCCTGGATGCCTGGACGTGAGTCAGTCACTCTGGAAGATCGTGAGGGAGAGGCCACAACTCTGATTCTGCTATCAGTTTACTGAACTGTGAGTCTACTGAACTATGAGTCTACCCTTCATGTGCTTTATGTGGTTAGGTGCTTTATGTGGTTAGGTGCTTTATATGCTTTATGTGGTTAACCCTTCATGTGCTTGTAATAAATGATTTGTTAGCCAACAATGTGCTTGCAATGAATGATGATTTGTTAACCCTTAATGTGCTTGCAATAAATTATTTGTTAGCCTGCAATGTGCTTGCAATGAATGATGATTTGTTAACCCTTAATGAGCTTGCAATAAATGATTTGTTAGCCAGTAATGTGCTTGCAATGAATGATCATATTGTTAACCCTTAATGTGCTTGCAATAAACCCTGTGGATTGGAGGATAGCTAATGTTATCCCACTTTTCAAGAAAGGAGCAAGAGAGAAAACGGGGAATTACAGACCAGTTAGCCTGACTTCGGTGTTGGGAAAGATGCTGGAGTCAATTATTAAAGAGGTAATAATGGGGCATTTGGATAGCAGTAAAAGGATTAGTCCAAGTCAGCGTGGATTTATGAAAGGAAAATCATGCTTGACTAATTTTCTGGAATTTTTTGAGGATGTGACAAGTAAAATGGATGAAGGAGAGCCAGTGGATGTAGTGTATCTAAACTTTCAGAAAGCCTTTGATAAGGTCCCGTACGGGAGATAGGTGACTAAAATTAGAGAACATGGTATTTGGGCTAGGGTGTTGACGTGGATAGAAAATTGGTTGGCAGACAGGAAGCAAAGAGTAGGAGTGAACGGGTCCTTTTCAGAATGGCAGGCAGTAGCGAGTGGAGTGCCACAAGGCTCGGAGTTGGGGCCGCAACTGTTTACCATATATATCAATGATTTGGAAGAGGGAATTAGGAGCAACACTAGCAAGTTTATGGATGACACAAAGCTGGGTGGCAGTGTGAACTGTGAAGAGGATGTTAGGAGGTTGCAGGGTGATCTGGACAGGTTGAGTGAGTGGGCAGATGTGTGGCAGATGCAGTATAATATGGATAAATGTGAGGTTATCCACTTTGGCAGCAAAAATAAGGGGGCAGATTATTATCTCAATGGGGTTAGGTTAGGTAAGGGGAAGGTGCAGCGAGACCTGGGTGTCCTTGTACACCGGTCACTGAAAGTTGGCGTGCAGGTACAGCAGGCAGTGAAGAAAGCTAATGGAATGTTGGCCTTCATAACAAGAGGATTTCAGTATAGGAGTAGATAGGTTCTTCTGCAGTTGTATAGTGCTCTGGTAAGACCACATCTGGAGTATTGTGTGCAGTTTTGGTCTCCTAATTTGAGGAAGGACATCCTTGTGATTGAGGCAGTGCAGCGTAGGTTCACAAGATTGATCTCTGAGATGGCGGCACTGCCATATGAGGAAAGATTGAAAAGACTAGGCTTGTATTCACTGGAGTTTAGAAGGATGAGGGTGAATCTGATAGAAACATATAACATTATAAAAGGACAGGACAAGCTAGATGCAGGAAAAATGTTACCAATGTTGGGCGAGTCCAGAACCAGAGGCCACAGTCTTAGAATAAAAGGGAGGCCATTTAAGGTGAGAAAAATCTTTTTCAACCAGAGAGTTGTGAATTTGCGGAATTCCCTGCCACAGAGGGCAGTGGAGGCCAAATCGCTGGATGGATTTAAGAGAGAGTTAGATAGAGCTCTTGTGGAATCAAGGGATATGGGGAGAAGGCAGGCATTGGTTATTGGATTGGGGATGATCAGCCATGATCACAATGAATGGCAGTGCTTGCTCGAAGGGCCAAATGGCCTCCTCCTGCACCTATTTTCTATATTTCTATAAGTAGAGCTAGCGGTCACTCTATAAGCGGTCGCTGTTAATGTCTTCATTTTCTGCCTTTGGGTCACCTGCAAATGGATAAGAGAAGTGAAGATGTTTTGTTAGACTGGTTGTCTATGACATCAGTTTTGTTTGGAATGAAGCCAGAGCACGTACTCATGGCGGTAACACGTCATTGTCTTGGAAGTGGTTAGAATTACCTGGCTAATCCAGGAGTAGTCAGAACCACATCACTTTTGGCTCCAACATGCAGCTGGTATGTAAGTACAGCAATGATCCGCATGCAGGTTTGTGTGTTTCTTGGGTGGCTGCCATGGTTCTGTAGACATGCGGCTGTGAACCCTGCCTGATTTCTTCACAACAGGTTTTCTGGCTATCAGTTCAGAGGCACGGCACTGCCAATTAAAACACGGCTCATGGCCTTGCCAATAACCTTACCAGGAGGGGCCTCCATGACACACTCAAGGACACACATTGATACAATGACACACATAAAAGCCTGTGTGTCATTGAGTATCCATCGCATGGTGGTGATAAACTTTAACTCGTTTGGCCGATGCAGATAAGCTTTCCAGTACACGTAGAGACATCGAGTGATACAGTGTGGAAACAGACCCATTGGCCCAAATTATCCACACCGGCCAACATATCCCGGCTACACTAGTCCCACCTGCCTGCCTTTGGTCCATATCCCTCCAAACTTGTCCTATCCATGCACCAGTCTAACTGTTTCTTAAACGTTGGTATAGTCCCAATCTCAACCACCTCTGGCAGCTTGTTCCATACACCCACCACCCATTGTGTGAAAATGTTACCCCACAGATTCCCATTAAATCTTTTCCCCTTGACCTTGAACCTATGTCCTCTGGCCTTTGATTCCCTTACTCTGCGCAAGAGACTCTGTGCCTTTACCCAATAGCTAGTGTCTCCAAAATAATCATGGTGTATGCTGAGATTGCAGAAAAATGTGGACATGCTGGAGGAACATTGGAAGTAAGCAGGAAAGTGTTGATGTCAATGTTTCAACAGCTGCATACATTGCTTCCGTCATTCAACCATCTAATACGCCGGCACGGTGGTGCACCGGTAGTCTGGGTTCCACCCTGACTACGGGTGCTGCCTGTACGCAGTTTGTACGCTCTCCCCGTGATCTGCGTGGGTTTTGCCCGGGATCTCCGGTTCCCTCAAACACTCCATACACGTACAGGTTTGTAGGTTAATTGGTTTTATTAACTCATTTGTTTCTCCGTGAAGCTGGATGCTCTCTCTGTGTATAACAAGGTTATTGCAAAGGCTTGTAGTACCAAGGCTGTCAGACTGGAAACAGAGGATCCACATTCCATCCAGTGTGCATAGTGCGCCTGGAATGTATGTTTAGTTTACTTTAATTTCGAGATGCAGCACGGAAACGGGCCCTTCAGCCCACCCAATCTGTGCCGAGCAACTATCCCCGTACACTAGCACTGTCCAACACACCCGGGACAATTTACAATCATTACCGAAGCCAAAGATCTGTACGTCTTTGGAATATGGGAATAAACCGGAGCTCCTGGAGAAACCCACGCAGTCACGGGGAGAACGTACAAACTCCGTACAGACAGCACCTGTAGTCAGTATTGAATTTGGAACTTTGGAGCTGTAACTGTACCGCTGCGGCACCATGCTGCCCCAGTCCATGTCAGTCGATACATCCTTCACTGATGTTCCAGCATACTGTGTTCATCAAACGCACCCAAGATGTAGTATTTGTACCCAGCTGAGCTGACTTTGGATCATCCTGTTTCTGGCATCGGTTGTCTATGTCCCTGCTCGCTTGTTGTGTGTGAATCGCTTGGTGATCCAGTCCCAGACTGGGTATTTGAACCGGTGTGTAGTCAAGTGTCCTTCGTCAGTGCACCCTGTGAGTGAGCGATCTCCTCTGGGGAGTAGTTGTGAACTCCACCACCCCTTCTTACATGATGTTTGACACCTCTAATTCATGTCTCTAATTAAAGACATACATACAGCTGCCAAGGTGAGAATACTTGACCTGGTTCTGTACATGATTCTATTTCACTTATTGCCGACACATGAATGAACTTTGTATGACAGTGGTGGATGATACTCGGATGATACTCTGATAATAGACAATAGTCAATAGACAATAGACAATAGGTGCAGGAGTAGGCCATTTGGCCCTTCGAGCCAGCACCACCATTCAATGTGATCATGGCTGATCATCCCCAATCAGTACCCCGTTCCTGCTTTCTCCCCATATCCCCTGACTCCGCTATTTTTAAGAGCCCTATCTCGCTCTCTCTTGAAAGCATCCAGAGAACCGGCCTCCACCGCCCTCTGAGGCAGAGAATTCCACAGACTTCCACTGATCTGTCACATGTAGTGAGATCCCGCCTCTCCAGCACTGGAGAATGCTGAGCCACCTCTCATGTCTGCAGGACCAGCTCCAATGCTTCAACATCACGTTTTGTGCTTTCTGCTCCGAGAAGGAAACCCATGTGAAAGGGAACGGATATGGATGGAAAGTCTTTCTCAAGGGAGGGCATGAGGGTGAGGAGTGGCAGAGCTTAAGAACTGGTGGGGCTGACAGATAGGGATGTTTGTAAATCAATGGCAAGACAGGGATGGACTCCGTTAAGGTAAGTTGCTTGGAGGAGTGATGTACTGGACTAGGTGTGAGAATCGGAAAGAGAGTAGGTCAGATATCATGAAATAGATGCCCAGCTGAGGCATTGTATGGTTTTCTCCATTAAATCCATGAGTGTGATATTATCCAACTATGTTTTGTGTGTAGACTGTTCCCTCCCCTCACTGTATGCACTCCCAGTGTTATTGCTTAGGGTAGCAATGTTACAAAATTTTGAGATTTTAAAAATCAAGTCTGCAATTTATCCCATCAGATAAAGCATAAAAAGAAGTTTAATTTGACACCTAATTCACTTTCATATCTCAAGTATTTAAAACGTTATGGCCATTTTCATACTCGGAAATTAGCAGCTTGTTCCCTATTGATTTTCTATGGACATAACAAAAAAGCTGTGATCGTGGACAGTCAAAAGCCCATAACTTTCTTAAAAATTAAGAGAACTGAATGAAATTTTCAGTTATCATAGATTGAAGCATTCTGAAACAAATATAAAATAATCTTACTTGGATGACCTGAAATTAAAGCATATAATTAGTTAGTTACCCAATTGTAGCTAATTTCAAACTTCAATTACTAGATCTAAACATCTATCCATTTCTTAATAAATGATTAACATTTTTAAATAGCCTAAGTGTCCAAATAATATTCACAAATAATTCACAATAAAACATGATTTTTAAATCTCATTTACATTAATTTATAGGCCAAGGAAGGAATTTAGTGTTTAATTGCTGTAAATTAAAGTCCATTTAAATCAGCTTCTAGTGGGATCCTGTGAACGCGCTGGTTTAAAACGTTCACATTGCGGTAGATTTGTGCCTTCAAATGCCCAGAAAAATACTGCGGGATATAATGGGGCCCAAATAAGCTACTCGCAACATTAAACTTTGTATAAAGGGATCTTAAGAAGCCCTTTTTAATGTAAAAATAAACAGCCTACCTTCTGTTGTCCACTGTATGTGATCCGGCCATTGCCGGCGGTCGCGGGTTTAGAGGTTAATTTTTAAACTACTATAACAATTAGATAAAGCCCTTAAAAGTAATAATAGCTAAAGTGACGGAATCTTCCAGCGATTTTTCGTTAATAATTAACTAGGCTGAACATCCTCGATTTGAACAGCCTAGGGAAAATCGCGTTTTAAACCCGCCCCCCTCTAAACTGCGCCAAAATCGCGCACACGGGCTGGGACAGATTTTCAGCGACGCTTCAGGTACGCTTTGCAACATACCTACTTAGGGAGACATCACTAAACACAGCCCCAACCCTTGAGTCGTTTTTGTCAAATGACTATGTCTGCTGGATTTCCCAGTTACTAACCACTTGAATTCCCCTTCCCATCCAAACCTTTCTGTCCTGAGCTTCCTCATATTCTGCTCCTGTAGTTCTCCCCACCACCACAATCAGTCTGAAGAAGGGCCTCGACCCGAAACATCATCCATTCCATGTATCCAGAGATACTACCTGTCCCGCTGAGTTACTCCAGCATTTTGTGTCTATCTTCGGTGCATCTGCAGTTCCTTCCTACACTTGATTAAATACTCCACAAGTAACTACCGCACTTCACAAACATTGTATAAAAAAGGTTTGGAACTTTCCTGAGATTTCTAGTCATCTTTGATATGGAGCAGGATGAATGGATGCTTCATAAAAAATAAAAAGCTTCATGTACTTAACAGATTATTTGACAGACATAGATGAAGAAATTATTTCAACCATTTCTAGTGCACATTTCCACATTAAAGATTTAACTAAATTATTCAGGAGCTTTGGCCTCCACAACTGCATTTAGCAGCTTATGTTTGCACATATCCCATGCACTGACCCAATGTTCAGAAGTGCTTCTGAAGCTGTCCACATTGCTTCTTGCCTGCCTCATGACCTAGTTGTCAAGGTGTAACAAAAATCTTTCATTCATTCATCATGCTTCTTGCAACAGAATCTGTACCATTTGTTGCCAGCTCTTACCCATTGTTTTAATCTCTAAAGGAAGAATAATAGCAAAGTTAAAATCTTCAAAGGATCTTTGAAGTGTACAATTAACACGGGGAATATCATCCACTTTTCTCATCTTTGACCGGATGCTGCAACAGACAATGGGTCTTGTTTTCACTTTCGGAGATAAAAGTCAGAAGATGTGTAAAAGAGGATGGCAAATCACTGTCATTTATCTTATGTTACTGCACAAAGGCAAAATCTGCCTTGTAATCTCCAATGCCCGACAACATCATGTGGTGTATATTCATTTTCCCAATCCCCAATCCTGCTCAGTTATTTTAACCTATTTAAAATAATTTGCCACCAAGTCTTAAAAATGAAAGACTTGAAACGTGATAGGCACACAGAATGGGCTACATGGTGGCACAGCTGGTACAGCTGCTGCCTCACAGTGCCAGTGACCTGGGTTTGATCCTGACCTCGGCTACTGTCTATGGGGAGATGGCATGTCCTTTTCAGAATGGCAGGCAGTGGCGAGTGGAGTGCCGCAAGGCTCGGTGTTGGGGCCGCAACTGATTACCATATATATTAATGATTTGGAAGAGGGAATTAGGAGCAACACTAGCAAGTTTGCGGATGACACAAAGCTGGGTGGCAGTGTGAACTGTGAAGAGGATGTTAGGAGGTTTCAGGGTGACCTGGACAGGTTGAGTGAGTGGGCAGATGCGTGGCAGATGCAGTATAATATAGATAAATGTGAGGTTATCCACTTTGGCGGCAAAAACAAGGGGGCAGATTATTATTTCAATGGGTTAGGTAAGGGGGAGGTGCAGCGAGACCTGGGTGTCCTTGTACACCGGTCACTGAAAGTTGGCATGCAGGTACAGCAGGCAGTGAAGAAAGCTAATGGAATGTTGGCCTTCATAACAAGAGGATTTCAGTATAGGAGTAAAGAGGTTCTTCTGCAGTTGTATAGGGCTCTGGTGAGGCCACATCTGGAGTATTGTGTACAGTTTTGGTCTCCTAATTTGAGGAAGGACGTCCTTGTGATTGAGGCAGTGCAGCGTAGGTTCACGAGATTGATCCCTGGGATGGCGGGACTGTCATATGAGGAAAGATTGAAAAGACTAGGCTTGTATTCACTGGAGTTTAGAAGGATGCGGGGGGATCTTATAGAAACATATAAAATTATAAAGATTAGATTAGATTAGATATAATTTATTGCCACACAGCCAGGCTGGTGGAAATTTGGGTTGTCTGCAGCGATACAATAATAAAGAACACACAACCACAATAAAACTGTAACACAAACATCCATAAAAGGACTGGACAAGCTGGATGCAGGAAAAATGTTCCCAATGTTGGGCGTCCAGAACCAGGGGTCACAGTCTTAGAATAAAGGGGAGGTAATTTAAGACTGAGGTGAGAAAAAAATTTTCACCCAAAGAGTTGTGAATTTATGGAATTCTCTGCCACAGAGGGCAGTGGAGGCCAAGTCACTGAATGGATTTAAGAGAGAGTTAGATAGAGCTCTAGGGGCTAATGGAGTCAAGGGATATGGGGAAAAGGCAGGCATGGGTTATTGATTGGGGACGATCAGCCATGATCACAATGAATGTCAGTGCTGGCTCAAAGGGCTGAATGGCCGCCTCCTGCACTTATTTTCTATGTTTCTATGTTTCTATGTTCTCCCTTTGATTGCGTGGATTTCCTCCGGGTGTTCCGGTTTCCGCCCACATCCCAAACACATGCGGATTTGTAGGTTAATTGGCCTCTGTAAAATTGCCCTTAATATATGAGGAATGGATGAGAATGTGAGATAACTTAGAACTAGTGTAAGTGGGAGATCGATGGTCGGCATGGACCTTGGTGGGCCAAAGGGCCTGCTTCCATGCTTTATCTCTAATGAACAGGTCCTTCGGCCCACAAAGACCATGACGACCAGCAAACATCTATTTACACTAATCCTAAATTGATCTAATCTTTTATGCCCCCCATTATTTCATCAACTCTCACAAAATTCTAATACTCACCTGCTCACGAGGCATAATTTACTAAACTACACAGCTTTGGGATGTGGGAGGAAACCAGAGTATCAGAGGAAACGCACATGCTAATGCACACAGTCAGCACCCATGGTTAGAATGTTGTTGTTGTTCAGCTTTCGTAGTCGAAGAAGACCATGACTTCAGCGTGTTCACGAAGGAACTGCAGATGCTGGAAAATCAAAGGTAGACAAAAGTGCTGGAGAAACTCAGCGGGTGCAGCAGCATCTATGGAGCGAAGGAAATAGGCAACGTTTTAGGCCGAAACCCTTCTTCAGACTGATAAGGGGGGGGGGGGGGGGTCTTCGTAGGGAGGAGGAGAACTTCAAAGTAGGCATACCTTGAGGAGATTTCACAGTGGAGCGGGCAGACTTCAGCGTTTTGGTTTGTGGGTCCGGAGGTGACTGGTGAGACAGATCCGAGCCCAGAAGGCTCGTCCGCATATGGGACACAGTTGGGTGGGTGCTGCAGTAGAAGTTGAAGTGGCTCGAGCCTTGCGTGCAGTGAGTTTCCTCTGAGCTTCTGCGGTGCACTTCTTCTCAGCTGCACGCGCTCCTGTGGTGATCGTGCTTTGCCCAGTTGGGTGGCACGGGTGCTGACTTGCGCTTGACTTGGATTAAAGTGAGGGAGAGTTGCGCAAATCGTCAGCTTCACTCTCTTGTCCCGGCCTATCTGGATCCAGTGGCAAGACATAGTCAGGACAACTGGCAATAGAATAGAATTGGGTGGTTAGAATAGAACATGTAACTAGCTATGAGGCTGAAAAGTGACCAGTTCCATCACATGACTGTGTTGCTAATTTCCTTCCTTCAAAATCCAGCTACACATCTCGTGCATTTCAGTTTTCTATGTTCTTGAAATTGCACCCTTTTTAATCATTATTAAAATGAAAGCTGTCTCACTTTTCTGTTTTCATCAAAAGTCATAATGTATTGTTTAGTTGTTGCTGGCTATTGTTTTAAATTCTGAAGTTGCCAGGCACTGTTGCCTATGAGGAATTGGAATATAAACCAAATGAAACAAATGAAACTGCAAGTTGCTGTAAGATATTGAAATGTGTAGCTGTCCCACAGAGTTCCTCCAGCATTTTGTTTCAATGTAAGATATTGAAGGATAGCTCGAAAATAAGAAAGTAAAGACTGCAGTAGAAAATAGAGGAGGCACAGTGAAGCAACAGTTCATGTTGCTGCCTCAAGGCTCCAGGCTCCCAGTTTCAATCCTGATTTCAGTTGCTGTCTGAATAGTTTACATTTTCTCTCAGTGGCTGTATTTCCATCAGGTACTGCGATTTTCTCCCACATCATATAGAATCTGTTGGTAAACTAGTTGGCTACTTAAATTACACCGGTATTGTAGACTAATAGCAAGAAGAATCAAAGGGGAGTTGATGGATGCATGTGAGATAGACTTAGTTGCAGGACGACAGGGAAATAAGGAGAAGGGGAATGGGAATAATTGGATTTCTTCCTGAGGAGTTGCCATGAACCCGGTGGGCCATATTTCAAATTTAGAGATCTAAATCAAATAGAATTGATAGAGGGGAACCTGTAGATGTAATGTACTTGGATTTGACAAGGTGTCACAATGTAGGTTGGTGCACAAGATAAAAACTCATCTTGTTTTGGGAGGTGTGTAATCGGCTGAATATTGGTTATGACATTGAATGGAGCATGGGCGGAAATCGCGCGGGGGGGGGCACATCCCCTCCATGTTTTCAGAGGTGGGGGACAATATTCCCCACAATGGTGAGTAAGGTGGTCCAAAATATACAATTTTGCCGTAATTTGAGGACATCACTGAACAGACATCGCAGACACACACACACACAGACAGATATAGAAACAAACAAGATGCCTGGAATGGGCTGCTGCGTGTGGTGGCAGATATGACAGTGGCTTTTGGACAGCCTTGTGAAGATGCTGGGAATTGAGGGATCTGGATTATGGGCAGGGAGTTCAAACTTGATAACGGGATCATGTTCGGCACTGCCTTTGTGGGCTAAAAGGTCTGCTCTTGTGCTGTGCTGTTCTTTGTTCTATGTTTTAATGCTCCATTTGAAATGCTAACAATTGTTAGATAATTCCTTATAATGACTACTGAGTTCTTCATTTAAAATTAACAGCAGCAAATGCCAAGGTTATGGTGCTTGTAGGCATCATGAATGGAGTCCGAAAAGCTGCTTCATTTTTTATTTTGGAAGAAAGGTCCAGATCTGAAACGTTATCTATCCATATTGTCCAGAGATGCTGCCCGACCTACTCAGTCACTCCAGCACTTCGTGCTTTAAAAAAAAAAAAAAACAGCATCTGCAGTTCCTTGTGTCTGTTTCAATTTTCAGTACCCTTTGGATATAAATTGTAAGGGATTAGTTTTTTACTTTGATTGCAAAAAGAAAAGAACCGCTTGATTATTCCATTGCACGTCTGGATAACCTCCCAGTTACCATCGTGTCTGCAGTTAACTGTGCTGCAGTCCTATTCACTCATCACCCCTGTGTTCACTCATCTAGATTCACCCCGACTCCAGCAACACCTTGATTTCAAAATTCTCATACTTATCTCCTTCTCTCCCATTTTTCTACATTTTCTACTATCCCCATTAACCTTTTGAGAGTGGCACAGTGGCGCAGCGGTAGAGTTTCTGCCTTTCAGCACCAGAGACCCAGGTTCGATCCCGACTATGGATGCTGTCTGTAGAGATTGTACGTTCTCCCCGTGACCACGTTGGTTTCTCCGAGATGTTCGGTTTCCTCCCACACTACAAAGACGTACAGGTTTGTAGGTTAATTGGCTTGGTGTAAATGTACAAATTGTCCCTAGTGTGTGGGGTAGTGTTAATATGCGGTAAACGCTGGTCGGCGTGGACTCAGTGGGCCACAGGCCTGTTTCCGCGCTGCATTTCTAAACTAAACTAAACTAAATTCTACACTTTTCCATTTCTGGTCTCGGTCATTCTGTTATTAGTCATAACATAATTGCTGAATGTGCCTTCAGCTGCATTCTAAGCTTCTTGCTTCTAATTTATCGTACATGTCTGTTCCTAAAACTATCTATTGGTTTTCTGTTCAAATTGGTTTTCTGTTCTCTTATATGGCATGATAGCATTTTGACGCACTTTGGGGTGTGTTTACAGAGTTAAAGATACAATATTAATGCATGTTGCCGATGCAAATATTTCCATATTTGTCTAAGAAGGAACTGCAGATGCTGGAAAATCGAAGGTAGACAAAGGTGCTGGAGAAACTCAGCGGGTGAGGCAGCATCTATGGAGCGAAGGAAATAGGTAACGTTTCGGGTCGAAACGTTGCCTATTTCCTTCTTTCCATATTTGTCGTTGGTATCTGGAACACATTGCCACAGGAGGTGGCAGAATCAAATACAATCATTACATTGAAGAGGCAGTTAAACAGATACTTAAATAGACAAGACACAGGGGTCTGAAGAAGGGTCTCGACCCAAAAAGTCACCCTTTCCTTCTCTCCAGAGATGCTGGCTGTCCCGCTGAATTACTCCAGCATTTTGTGTCTACCTTTGATTTAAACCAGCATCTGCAGTTCTTTCTTACACATAGAAGGAGACTGTCTGAATGCAGGCAAATAGCATTATGCAGGCAGGTAAAGATGGGCTCTAGCATGGTGGGCCGAGTGGCCTGTTTCTGTGGTGTACAACCCAATATGATAAATGTGTAGGAAGGAACTGCAGATGCTGGATTACACCAAAGATAGACTGAGAGACAGAGGAAAGAGTGAGAGTCAGAGGAAAGAGAAAGGAGAGATTCTTTGTTCTATGTATCTCTCTATATTGCTGTCTACATCTTTCATTTCCCTCTCCCCTGACTCTCAGTCTGAAGAAGGGTCACAACTCGAAACGTCACCCATTCCTTCTCTCCAGAGATGTTGCCTGACCCTCTGAGTTACTCCAACATTTTGTGTCTATCTCCAACATGATACATGGTTGCTGGTACATACGTAACACATAGAAAAACACTTGTAAAAGTTCTCATGTTGGCCAGACCTGTCTAAATTATCCCAATTGTGTTGTATTAAAAGCTTGAAAAAGCATCCGTTCTCCATGAAGTAGACAGAAGGTAAAACTCACAACTAAGTTACCCATGCTTGAGTTCCTGCTATAGCTGTGCACGTATTGGTGTTGGGTAGTGTAGATGGGTTATGCATGCAACCTATAATGTAGTTACCTCATCACCACTAACCACGCCCCATCATATTAGTATAACTGTAGTATCCTCCCTTTGTTCCTCCCACTAGGTCCCAGTACGCCTGAAGGCTGGATGCAGTCAGTGCTGGGACGTGTGTGCCACGTGCTATATTAAACTCTCAGTAAAGGTTACAGTGTGTCAGTAATCATCCTTTACCTGGTGTCAGAAGTTTAAACTCGCATTTCCCGTTTATCGGTTATTATTTATTTTGTCCCCGTTAGTGCCCAGTGTTGGGTTTCCCTTGACATGGCATCCTCATGCCGAAAGCCATCTCCCCTTGTCTTTGACGCTGACATTGCGGAGCGATGGTCGACTTTTGTGATGGACTACACTCACTACGTCAATATTGCGCACCGGAACGACCCAGCCGCGGTCAAAGCATCACTCCTGCTCAACCTGGCCGGTCCCGACGCAATGAAGAGAGCTCAAGCCTTTGTCTACGAACCAGCAGTCCTGGATGACAACGACCAGTCGGTCGAGCCAGCTGAATCGGCCGACGACCCGGTATGTCTTTTGCGCAAGTTCGCGGAGATATGCGACCTGCCCTCCAACCGTATACTGGAGCGGGCCAGGTTCTTCTCACGCAAGCAACAGCCGGATGAACCTGTTGAGTGCTTCATCGCCGACCTGCGGCACCTTGCCCAGCGGTGCCGATTTGAAACCATGCGTGACCAGCTCACCAGGGACATTCTCGTCACTGGCATGATTGATCAGAAGCTACGTGCCGACCTGCTGCAACGGCCTGACCTAACCCTGACTCAGGCAATGCATGCGTGCCGCATTGCCGAAGTGGTCACCCCTCCGCATGGGCAGAGGGGGTCTGACAGCCGAGCCATAAATCTAACTGGTGTTGCTGGACAACGACGTATGAGGGACAACTTTCGCCCTCCACCGCGGCCCGTTCGTACATCCCGGGTCCCGAGATCTCAAAAGTGTCCAATCTGCAACTATGTGCACTCCACGGAGTCACAGTGCCCAGCCCTCGGGAAGACCTGCAATTTCTGCGGGAGAATGAACCATTTTGCAGCTGCCTGCCGGTCCCGTGGGAAAGTGCCCTCAGCTCCCAGACAACTCCTAAACAACCTTCTGCAAGTTGATAGCGAGATGGATTCTCAGTCCTCTGTTGACGCTGCCCCCGACTCTGAGCTCAGCTATTCCACGGGAGATGTAAGTATTTACACTCTCCTCCACAGCCGATCTCGCCTCCCTGATCCTTCTGTGAATAGAACTGTAAACAATAAGTCCTTCTCTGCTAAGCTGGACACGGGGGCGAAAGTGAACGTAATGTCAACAAAGCTGTTCCACATGATAAGGAATAATGAGCTGCTGATTGCAGATCGCTCTGTTTTGCGTGCCTATGGGGGAGAGGAACTAACACCTGTGGGGAGGGCGACCTTCCACTGCGTGCTGCAGAAATCTTCCCAGGACCTGTCTTTCTTTATTCTGGACAGTGACTGTGTGAGGTTGCTGAGCAACCAGGCATGCCAGGATCTTGGTCTGGTGTCTTTTGACCATACGGTCCACGAGGTGCAAGCTGTGATGGATCCACTATCCGAGTACCCAGACCTGTTTGACGACAAGTTGGGGAAGCTGCCGTTGGTGTACAAGATCGTGACTGACCCATCTGTGGTGCCTGTGATCCGTCCACCCCATAGAGTGTCGTTCGCCATGAAGGGCAAGGTGGAGAGTATGCTGAAAGACATGGTCAACATGGGAGTGTTGTATTCTGGATAAACAGGGTCTGATTAGGAACAGTCAACATGGATTTGTGCCTGGAAGGTCATGTTTAACTAATGTTTAACTAATCTTCTTGAATTTTTTGAAGATGTTACTCGGGAAATTGATGAGGGTAAAGCAGTGGATGTTGTGTATATGGACTTCAGTAAGGCCTTTGACAAGGTTCCTCATGGAAGGTTGGTTAAGAAGGTTCAATGGTTGGGTATTAATGGTGGAGTAGCAAGATGGATTCAACAGTGGCTGAATGGGAGATGCCAGAGAGTAATGGTGGATGGTTGTTTGTCAGGTTGGAGGCCAGTGACGAGTGGGGTGCCACAGGGATCTGTGTTGGGTCCACTGTTGTTTGTCATGTACATCAATGATCTGGACGATGGTGTGGTAAATTGGATTAGTAAGTATGCAGATGATACTAAGATAGGTGGGGTTGCGGGAAATGAAGAAGAGTTTCAAAGTCTACAGAGAGATTTATGCCAGTTGGAAGAGTGGGCTGAAAGATGGCAGATGGAGTTTAATGCTGATAAGTGTGAGGTGCTACATCTTGGCAGGACAAATCAAAATAGGACGTACATGGTAAATGGTAGGGAATTGAAGAATGTAGGGGAACAGAGGGATCTGGGAATAACTGTGCACAGTTCCATGAAAGTGGAATCTCATGTAGATAGGGTGGTAAAGAAAGCGTTTGGTGTGCTGGCCTTTATAAATCAGAGCATTGAGTATAGAAGTTGGGATGTAATGTTAAAATTGTACAAGGCATTGGTGAGGCCAATTCTGGAGTATGGTGTACAATTTTGGTCGCCTAATTATAGGAAGGATGTCAACAAAATAGAGAGAGTACAGAGGAGATTTACTAGAATGTTGCCTGGGTTTCAGCAACTAAGTTACAGAGAAAGGTTGAACAAGTTAGGGCTTTATTCTTTGGAGCGCAGAAGGTTAAGGGGGGACTTGATAGAGGTTTTTAAAATGATGAGAGGGATAGACAGAGTTGACGTGGAAAAGCTTTTCCCACTGAGAGTAGGGAAGATTCAAACAAGGGGACATGACTTGAGAATTAAGGGACTGAAGTTTAGGGGTAACATGAGGGGGAACTTCTTTACTCAGAGAGTGGTAGCTGTGTGGAATGAGCTTCCAGTGAAGGTGGTGGAGGCAGGTTCGTTTTTATCATTTAAAAATAAATTGGATAGTTATATGGATGGGAAAGGAATGGAGGGTTATGGTCTGAGCGCAGGTATATGGGACTAGGGGAGACTATGTGTTCGGCACGGACTAGAGGGGTCGAGATGGCCTGTTTCCGTGCTGTAATTGTTATATGGAGTGCTGGAGGCTGTCAGCGATCCAACCGAATGGGTCTCCACCATGGTCGCCACGTTGAAGAAAGGAAAAAATGAGATACGGGTATGCATCAACCCCAAGGACTTGAATATGGCGATTAAACGGCCCCACTACCCCATGAGGACTGTCGAAGATGTTGCCGCCCAGGTGGGACAAGCCACAGCGTTCTCCGTCCTCGATGCCAGTAGTTCGTTTTGGCAGATACCCCTGGACAAACGCTCCACGGACCTGACCACGTTCAGCACGCCCTTCGGCAGGTTTAAGTTTTTGCGGATGCCGTTCGGCATCAACTCCGCCAGCGAGGTATTTCAGCGTTCAATGGAACAATTGTTTGCAGGTCTGCCCTGCGCGATCATTGTGGACGACATTCTGGTCTATGGGAGGGATGTGGCCGAACATGACCGCAACCTCCGACGGATTTTGGACCGTGTTCGGCAGATCAATTTGACGCTTAATCGGTCAAAGTGCAAGTTCCGGGTGCCTGAGGTCACATATGTTGGCCACATTTTCATGGCCCAAGGGTTGAAGCCGGACCCGCAAAAGACCAGCGCCATCTCAGAGCTGCCCGCCCCGACAGACGTTGTCAGTCTGCAGCGTTTCCTGGGTATGGTGAACTACCTGGGGAAGTTTATCCCCGACCTCAGCGAGTTGAGCGCACCCCTGAGACAACTCACAAAAAAGGACATTGCCTGGGCATGGTTTCCACACCACCAGCAGGCGTTTGATCTGCTAATTATTATTTATTCAAATCATTTGCTATGTCGCTCTTCCAGGGAGATGCTAAATGCATTTCGTTGTCTCTGTACTGTACACTGACAATGACAATTAAAATTGAATCTGAATCTGAATCTGAATCTAAAGACGAGGCTGGTCAGCACACCTACTCTGAAGTTCTTTGATCTACTGCGTCCGATCGTGGTCACTTGCGACGCCTCTCGATTTGGACTGGGTGCTGCCTGCCTGCAACCCCACGCTGGTGACTCGCTGCTGCCCATCTCCTATGCCTCCAGGACCATGACGGACACAGAGCAGCGCTATGCGCAGATAGAGAAGGAGCTGCTGGCGGTGGTTTTCGCGTGTTCGAAGTTTAAGGACTTCCTATTTGGCACCAGGTTCACCGTTGAGACGGATCACCAGCCACTGGTAACGATACTGAACAAGCCTATACACTGTGCTCCAGCCAGGCTACAGCGGATGATGCTGCAGCTACAGCGCTTTGACTTTAAAATCATATATAAGAGGGGCACCGAGATGCATGTGGCTGATGCACTGTCCCGGGCCCCCCCGGGCCTCCTGCGACCAGCACCCCTTCGAGCAGTCGGACTTACAGGTACTGAACGTTAACTTCGTCCCTTCTCAGCAACTACAGTGCTTGGTTGCACATACCACAAACGACCCCGACCTGCAGCAGCTTGCTGCTGTCATCAAGCGCGGGTGGCCCACCAAACGGAATTCGTTGCCTGCCAGCGTCCACCCCTATTTTTTGGTCCGCGATGAGTTGGTCCTCCGGGACGGCATTATTATCAAAGGACACAAAGTGGTCGTCCCTGCCTCGCTGCATGGCTTGTATTTTGACGCCGCCCACATGGGGCATCCCGGGGCAGATGCCACTATCTCGCATGCCCAGGAACAGTACTACTGGCCGGCCATGGCTAAGTACATCCAGGCCAGGGTGGATTCCTGTCCGGACTGTAACTCTCTTGCCCCGCATCAGCAAAGACAGCCGCTTTTACAGCAGCCTGCCCCTGACATGCCCTGGTCTTCTCTGGCTGCCGATATTTTCGACTGGCGCGGGAGGCAATACCTTGTGCTAGTAGACTCTTACTCGAATTGGTTCGAGGTGGACCTCCTCCCTGCCATCACCTCCGAGATGGTGATCAGCAAGCTTCGCCGTCACTTTGCCACGTTTGGTTCCCCTGTCCGGCTGCAGACAGACAACGGACGCCAGTTCACCAGCGCCGAATTTCGTGCGTTTGCTGCAAAGTGGAACTTTAATCATTTCACCAGCAGCCCGGAGTACCCGCAGAGCAATGGTCTAGCTGAACGGGCGGTCCGCAGCGCTAAGCACCTGCTTGAACAAACCCGCATCTCGAACGGGGATTTCTATCAGGGTCTCCTGAACCTTCGGAACATTTCCAGAGACAGTACCATGGGATCCCCTGCCCAGCGACTCATGTCCCGTGTTGTCCGCCCTCCGATGCCTATTGCCCAGCAGTCCCTGATGCCCAAAGTCCTGCAGCCTGCTGATGTTCAGCAACGGATTGCCCAGAAGCACGAGATCCAGCGCCGCTCGCATGACAAATCCTGCCGCCCTCTTTCGCCACTGATGCCTGGACAGGTCGTCCGTTTGCAGACGTCCACCGGCTACTCCCGACTTGCCACCGTCGTCGGGTTTGACAGCGCGCCACGGTCCTACCTCGTGGATTTTGAAGGGACTGTATACCGACGCAGCCGCCAGCACCTGTTGGCGGTTAACGAGCCCAAACCACCTACTGCGATTCCGTATACCCCTCCATCGCGTGTCGAGCCTTCCTCCACTAACGTACCCTCTGCTCCCTGCATGCCACGGTCGGTCCTTTCGCCTCGGGTACCCCCCCCTGTTCCTCCCGGTTTTGCTCCCCAGGCTCTGTTGTCCCCTGCAAGGTCTTCTCTTTCTCCCACTTCTGCTCATTCTACCCCTTCTGTTTCACCTGGCTCACCTGTGCCTCTCCGTTCCCCCTCCAAGCTGGGTTCTCCGCCCACCTTCTCTCCCCGTCCTGTTTCTGTTCCTGTCCCTCCTCCTATTCTTTCGGGTGGGGAGGGTGAAGGTGCGGTGCGCACTCGCTCGGGTCGGATTGTAAAACCTCCGGCTCGCTACGGAGAGTATGCCTAGCTTTGCAGGTTCTGTATAACAAACCTGCCATTGTTGTAACTTGTTTAAATTGTAAGGGAAAGGATGTAGATGGGTTATGCATGCAACCTATAATGTAGTTACCTCATCACCACTAACCACGCCCCTTCATATTAGTATAACTGTAGTATCCTCCCTTTGTTCCTCCCACTAGGTTCCAGTACGCCTGAAGGCTGGATGCAGTCAGTGCTGGGACGTGTGTGCCACGTGCTATATTAAACTCTCAGTAAAGGTTACAGTGTGTCAGTAATCACTCCTTTACAGGTAGGTAATGTGATGTTTTCCATGTCACTTTCATTGTTCAATGAGGCTTATTCTGCCTGACCTAAGTACACCAGTGCCTGAAGTTTCTGATTGTTATCTCTTCTCTCGTGCTCCTGGCTGCAACATATAACATGGTTTTATAGACACAAAATGCTGGAGTAACTCAGCGGGACAGGCAGCATCTCTGGAGAGAAGGAATGGGTGATGTATTGGGCTGAGACCCTTCTTCAGACTGGTCAGTCTATCTGAAGAAGTGTCTGAAGAAGGGTCTTGACCTGAAACGACACTTTTTTCTTCTCTCCAGAGATCCTGCCTGTCCCGCTGAGTTACTCCAGCATTTTGTGTCTGTCTTTGGTGTAAACCAGCATCTGCAGTTCCTTCCTACACTTAATGTGGTTTTATGTCAGGAAGTAGGGTTCAAAGTCCAACCCCAGTCACTTGGCCATTCTACAGAAGCATCCCTTTGCCCCATCGGGTCTGACCACTAAACCTCCACCCACTCCAATCTTACACTAATCCCATTTGTTATTCTCCCCACATTCCCATCAGTTCCATCCCAGATTGTACCACTGAACAGCACAATAGGGGCAGTTTAAAATGGCCAATTAATCAACCCTGCTACCATCAAAGGCAGAAGTCTTGGGATCTTGGGAATATGAGTCTACTTTTACCAGCGCTCTGTAGCATTGTAGGTTGCTCCTTTAAAGTTTCATCTCAAAACCGCTCGTTTTTCTGCTGCCAGAAACGTAACAAGGTCTGGTTTGCATTCAGGGTAGTGTATTAGGCAACAGTCCTTTACGTTCACTCTCAATGGAATCAACGTAAATACAAATAAATAGAGCTATAATGTGGGCCATGAATTGCAATGAAAACCAGTTTCCTCCTGAGTTTATGAAGCATTTTACATGTTCACACCCAATTAATTTAGTTTTGAGGCGTGGTCATGATTGTTAGCCAAATTTGTGCCAAGCAAGATAATAAAGATTGATAGAAGTAATGACAAACGTGAAGGCGAGGCATCAAGTTGGCTGGAAGGAAATTCATTGTTGATTGGTCTCTTGAAGTAGCAGAAACATCTTACATTAATTGAATGTTGTAATGTTGTAAAGCTGTCACTGTTTAGTAAAATAACATTGAATCTCACGAATAAATCCATTGCACAGATGTTTTTAAGGTCCGTGTTACATAACATGCGAGAGGCTTGGATGCAAGAGGCTTTCGAGGCAGAATGGAGGAAAACAGAAAAGATCTTGGCACCTGTTGGTACAAATGTTTGTAGTCGAGTGGTTAAACTGTGGAAGCGCAGGGTTTGGAAGAATACAGAAAATCCAAAGTGTTGCAGCCAGGAGAGATGGCAGATATAGATAGTCGATGCCACAGAGAGAGTTCGCAACAAAGATTAGAATTTTTAAATTGTGATGAGGCTAGATTGGCAGCAAATCTAGGTCACTGAGCACAGAGATAATTGGATGAACAGAAGTCAGTGGCGGTTTGGAAATGGGTACAGAATTCTCAATAGATTCAGTTCTAAAGACTGGAACTTGAAAGAAATTCAACATTCTCTAGTATGCAACAGAAGAGGAAAATAGTGCAATGTGATTTATTTCACATTATTTATTTGTGAAGATGAGAAACAGAAGTGACAGTGGACTCTTGATGGCCCGTTCAATACCATGGCCAAACCTGCTGCCGTTTCTTATCTTTTGCTGCTTGATTGGAGTAAGTGTTAGCATTCACAGAGTCTTTCAGCACAGGACTGCAAGTTGTCTGTCCTTCAATCTTTTACATTTCTTTCCTAAATATTCATCCACTTCTCTGTCACAGATTTTTAAGCATAAAGAAAATTTGCTTCCCAATCCACATGTCCTCTGAGTTCCTCCAGCACTTTGGTTTTGCTCTGGACCCCAGCATCTCCAGTCTCTGTTGTCTTCACATGGTCTCTGATGCTCTTTCTGTTCAGTCTTAGAGTTTCTGCTAAATCAGAGGCCAGGTGCATTGGTTAGACAGCTATGCCACTGAGGCTCCTGCTGCATAGCTACAGTAGCCTGGGTCCAGTACTGACCTGCAGTACAGCCTTATCTGGAGCTTGTCTGGTAGGCTACTCGGTCCATCAAGTCTACTCTGCCATTCAATCATGGCTGATCTATCTCTCCTCCCTAACCCCATTCTCTTGTCTTCTCCCCATAACCACTGACACCTGTACTAATCAGGTATCTATCTATTTCTGCGTTTAAACTATCCATTGACTTGGCCTCCCTCCGCAGCCTTCTGTGGCGAATATTTCCACACATTCACCACCCTCTGACTAAAGAAATTCCTCCTCATCTCTATCCTAAAGGAACATCCTTTAATTCTGAAACCCCTGTCTCACGGTGCGAGTTGACCCACGAGGTACCCCGAGTTTAAAACAAATTTAACTCGTGGTAACTACGTACAATTAACCTAGCGGGAATGTCGAAACTCGTGGACGCAACTTAGCGACTCGTGGCGCTAACGGCAGGTACCCGTGAAACTTGTTAACTCTTGGAAAAATTCAAACATGTTTAAAGTTTTCCGCGAGTAAAATGTACTGCTGAAGTTAAAAATTGAAACATTTAAACTCGTTTTAAGAACGTAGTGGCCTGTGCGTTTACCTTAGTGTCTCGTGAGTCTACCGTTGGAACTCTTTAACTCAGCGGGCAGGCAACATCTCTGGAGAGAAGGAATGGGTGACGGGATGACATTTCCAAATTTCTGCTGCATCTTTGTGCTCCATCTGCTGCAACTTTAAACTGACATATGACAATCTTAACTGTGTGTGACCTGGGAGTCTCAAGGGGGTGAGATAACAGTCTGGGTCAATGGGAGACGCAGTGTACGGAAGGTTGGTGGAAAGGGTCAGGTTTTGAAAGGGTCTGGTCAGTTTATTCTAGGTCAGGAACAAGACTCAGTCGGTGGAGGTTTTGACATCAGTCAGCCGTTTGACGGAGAGATAACTGATGTTCACCTGTAGGATCATGTTCTCCAACCCAATGACATAGAGATGCTCAGTCAGGGTTGTTTCAGTAAAGGAGGGAACATCATTGACTGGAGATTAACAATGTTTACATCGCGAGGGGACGTAAGAATTAAAGATAATAATGATTGCATGTTTTGACTTTTCTGGCTACAAAAACCAATAAAATGTGGAGACGGAAACCCAATGTCCTCGAACTGCACTTGTTGAATATGATCTTGCTTTGCGATCTTTCCTCTCTAAACCAGATCAGCCGAAGTAGTGGTGTCGATTCCAGTATAAAGGGCTGTTTACGTTGGGGTAAGGGACAACTCACTGTCCTTCCAGTTTCTCATCACCCTCACTGACAGGGTAATGGCTTCAAACTGAGTACACTAGAGTCTCGGCCATTCTCCATCACACATTGAGAGAGGGACGGGGAGCGGGGAACCATGGTGGATGTCTACAGGGATCAGCAGGATGTAAACCCCAGGGCACTGCCCCACACACTGACCCTTGACTGAAGCCCAGGGGCTGCTCAGAACAGACAAGTCCGCCCTCTTTAACCTGACACCATTCACTGACAGTCCCGGATCCAATGATATGGGCTCCACCACGGTTGGGAGTCTCTCCCTGCTGCAGCCTTCTTCCACCATCTCAGTCGCCGGCCAAACACCATCCTCGGCCTGTTCCACTGAGGTCATCTTCTTGGGCCACGCTTTGTCAGGTACCTCCCCCTAGACCTTCCTGCCATGAGGCCAGCTTACAGGATCTAAGGCACACCCATATGTCTCCACTACAAGGTGGCGACCCTCAGAGATGTCCCAGCCTCACAAACAACTCAACACAATAAATTATGTAAAGCAGCCTGGGGCAAGATGGTTTGCCCATGATTTAAAGTTTAAACGTCATCACGTCACCCATTCCTTCTCTCCAGAGATGCTGCCTGCCCGCTGAGTGACCATACTGAGGGAATCCCCACGTATATGAAGCAGAGAGAAACGTGAGTTCTACATGGCTCTGCCCGACTTTTGAGAATTGATTTGGTGGTTTGTACCCACTCCCCCTCCCTGCTCACCCACCCACCCACCCACCAAGCCAGCCAGCCGGACCCCTCCTCGCTACAGCGGCGGAAGCGACATTTCCAAGAGAATGGGGCAGAGAGCTGGGGCAGCGCTGGGATGGGAGCAGGGCAGAGGAGGCGCACCAAAGGAACAACCAAGTTGATGCCTTTGGCTGCAAGGGGCAGGCGGCAGAGGTCTTGTGCCCAATCGAGGTAGACTGCTCTTCCCTCTGCAAATGCACACACAGAAAGAGAGAGATGAGAGCAGAGAATGATCCCAGCCTAGCTCTGGCATTGGACGGTGTGCATTTTCTCTTTGTAGGTCAAATCAATAGATGCGGCCGTGCTGAATTCTACCTTTAAAAAGCCGCAGGATGGAGCTGTCTTCTTTAACACTGTTGCTTCGCCACCACCGCCTCCTTGTTGCACAACGGCAGCGAGTGCGGGACTGAGATCCTGCCTAGTTTTTTTAAGTTCTGAAATTGAATAACTTTCAATACTGAATCAGAATAAACTTACTATATGAGATGCTGTCCAGCTCCTCTATATTCATGGTTGGCTCAAGAGTAACTCGGGAGAGGAACTTGGTAACTCGGGAGAGGAACTTGGAACATCGCAGAAATGAGAAGTAAACGGCAACCTTAGACCTACCCGTGGGAACTCGGTTAAACTCTTGATCATAAACTTGGAGTCTCGTACACAACCACGAGTCTTTCACTCGGGGTCACTCGTGGGTCAACTCGCACCATGAGACAGGGCTATAAAGCTATGACCTCTAGTCCTAGACTCTCCCACTAGTGGAAACATCCACTCTATCCAAGTCTTTCACTATTCTGCTTGTTTAAATTAGGTTCCCCCTCATTCTTCTAAACTCCAGCGAGTACAGGCCCAGTGTCAACAAACGCTCATCATAGGTTAACCTACCCATTCCTGGGATAATTCCTGTAAACCTCCTCTGGACCCTCTCCAGAACCAGCACACCGTTACTCAGATATGGTGCCCATATCTTGTGTTTTCCATGTGACTGCATGGGTTTCCTCTGGGTGCTTCGGTTCCATCCAACGCCCAAAGACATGTGGGTTTGTTCCTTAATTGGCCACAGGCAACACACCAATTGTGCAACTGGTGTGTTGCCTCCCAGGTGCCAGGCTGCAGGATGTCTGCATGACATTCTCAGTGGGGAGGGTGATCACCCAGAAGCCAATGGCACAAATGGGATGAGGACCTGCAAAAGGAATATAGGAAGTTAAACTAAAGGTTGAAAAGTTGGTCCTGCAGGGTAGTGCTTGCTGGATTATCCCAGGTACCATGTGTTAGTGAGAGTAGGAACAGGAAGACAGGACAGATGAATGCATTGCTTAGGAGTTGGTGTGTGGGACAGGGATTCAGATTTTTGGACCATTGGGTTGCATCTGAATTGGACGGGAGCCAATATCCTGGCAGGCAGATAGACACAAAATGCTGGAGTAACTCAGCAGGACAGGCAGCATCTCTGGAGAGAAAGAATGAGTGATGTTTTGGGTCGAGACTCTTGCAGGTAAGTTTGCTAGTGCAATACGGTGGGTTTAAACTAGATTGTTTTGGGTGGGGGGGGGGGGAGGCAGGATCCAAATACAGGACTGAGGGGGGTGAGAGGCTGGAAGTCAGCAGGGAAGGTGATGAAAGAAAGTTCCCTGGACGGAATAAGCAACAGCATGACATGGAGCGAGGAAGGACTGTTGGATTGAATTGGGTTTTATTCAATGTGAGTGGCCTGACTTGTGAGGCTATTAACTCATAGTTTGGATAGACACATGCGACTAGGATGCTGCAGCTGTTACGGAAACCAAGGTAAGAGAAGGACAGGACTGGCAGCTTAATGTTCCAGGGTACAGGTTCTACAGGAGAGGTAGCAGTGGGGGTAGAAGAGGAGGAGAGGTGCTTTATTGATTAAGGAGAATATCACGGCAGTGTTGTGAGGTGACATTACTGATGGATTGTCCAGTGCGGAATGGGTAGAACTGAGATATAAAAAGGCGATGATAACCTATGTTGGCAGTGTAATATAGCCCCCAAATAATCTATGGGAATTAGAAGAACAAATGTGCTGGGAGATTGTCAGTAGCTGCAAGACTAATAAGATTGTTATAGTCGGAATATTAACTTTTCTAATATGACTATCTTATATTCAGGTGGGGTGGAATTTGTGAAATGCGTTCAGGAAAGTTTCCTCAGGCAACATGTCGAGTGCCCTACATGGGAGAGGGCAACACTTGATCTACTCTTAGGAAATTGGGAGGGGCAAGTGACTGAAGTATCTGTGGGTTTAAGAAGGAACCGCAGATGCTGGAAAATCGAAGGTAGACAAAAGTGCTGGAGAAACTCAGCGGGTGCAGCAGCATCTATGGAGCAAAGGAAATAGGCAACGTTTCGGGCCGAAACCCTTCTCCAGACAGAGGTATCTGTGGGCAAGCTTATTGGGACCAGTCACCACCCTATTATGTTAACTTTAAGATAGTTATGGATAAAGGCAGGATGGGACCACAAGTTAACATTTCAAATTGGGTCAAGGCCAACTTTGATGATAATGAAGGAACTTGCTCAGGTTGATTGGAGTAGGTTGTTTGTGGGCAAAGGGAGGTCCAGAAAGTGGGATGCTTTTAAAAGTGTGATGATGAGAGTTCAGGGCATGCATGTCCCTGTTAGAGTGAAGGGCAAGGCATGTGGGAGTATGGAAGCTTGGATGACGAGAGAAATTGAGGCCCTGGTCATGAATACGAAGGAGGCATGGGACAGGTATAGCCAGCTGGGATCAAGTGCATCCCTGGAGGTTTCGGGAACTGAGCAACATTCTTCAGAAGAAGGTAGACAGATAGAAGATAGATTTTCTTCAGAAGAAAATCAGTAGGGCAAAAAAGGGAGCTTGAGAGAGCTCTAGCAGATAATATTAAGGGAAATTCAAAGAGATTTTATGTACATTAAGGAGAATAAGTTAACTGGAGAGAGAATAGGGAACCTCAGAAATCAAACGGGTCATCTTTGTGTTGAGCCATTGGAGATGGACAAGATCCTCAGTGAGTATTTCTTCTCTGTTTTTACCATGGAGAAA
The DNA here is from genome assembly GCF_010909765.2 of Amblyraja radiata. NCBI lineage: Eukaryota > Metazoa > Chordata > Chondrichthyes > Rajiformes > Rajidae > Amblyraja > Amblyraja radiata. The sequence continues at coordinate 2,032,813 of NC_045980.1, forward strand.
GTCATGAAGATTGGGGAACTAGGGATAATTAATGGAGGGGTCTTGAGGACAGACTGTGTTATGGTCAAGCAGGTGCTGAATGTCCTAAGGCATGTGAAGATGGATAAATCTCCCAGGTCTGATCAGATCTATCTGAGGACATTGTGTGAAGCTAGAGAAGAATTTGCAGGTTCCCCGTCTCAGATATATGAATCATCATCAGGGTGGCACCGTGGCGCAGCGGTAGAGTTGCTGCCTTACAGCGCCACAGACCTGGGTTTGATCCTGACTATGGGTGCTGTCTGTACGGAGTTTGGACTTTCTCCCTGCAAACCAAGTGGGTGTTCTCCGGGCGCTCTGGTTTCCTCCCACATTCCCAAGACGTGCAGGGTTGTAGGTTAATTGGCTTCTGTAACTTGTGCCTGGTGTGGAGGATAGAACTAGTATATGGGTGATCGATGGTCAGCACAGATACGGTAGGCCGAAGAGCCTATTTCCACGCTGCATCTTTAAACTAAACTAAAACTAATCATTAGACATGGGTGAGGTGATGGCTAATGTTGTGTCTCAATGTAAGAAGGGTTGAAGGATAAAGCCTAGGAATTATAGATCAGTGAGCCCAGGATCTGTGGCAGGCAAATTATGATTGTGGATAGTCAGCATGGTTTTATATATGTACATAATAATAATATAAATAAATGTGAGGTTATCCACTTTGGCAGCAAGTACAAGAAACATAGAAACATAGAAAATAGGAGCAGGAGTAGGCCATTCGGCCCTTCGAGCCTGCACCGCCATTCAATATGATCATGGCTGATCATCCAACTCAGTATCCCATACCTGCCTTCTCTCCATACCCCCTGATCCCTTTAGCCACAAGGGCCACATCTAACTCCCTCTTAAATCCAGCCAATGAACTGGCCTCAACTACATTCTGTGGCAGAGAGTTCCACAGATTCACCACTCTCTGTGTAAAAAATGATTTTCTCATCTCGGTCCTGAAAGACTTCCCTCTTATCCTTAAACTGTGATCCCTTGTTCTGGACTTCCCCAACATCGGGAATAATCTTCCGGCATCTAGCCTGTCCAACCCCTTAAGAATTTTGTAAGTTTCTATAAGATCTCCCCTCAATCTTCTAAATTCTAGCGTGTACAAGCCAAGTCTATCCAGTCTTTCTTCATATGAAAGTCCTGCCATCCCAGGAATCAGTCTGGTGAACCTTCTCTGTACTCCCTCTATGGCAAGAATGGCAAGGAGGCAGATTATTATCTCAACGGTGTCAGATAAGGAAAATGTTCCCAATGTTGGGGGAGTCCAGATCCAGGGGCCACAGTCTAAGCATAAAGGGGAGGTCATTTAAAACTGAGATGAGAAAAAAACTTTTTAACCCAGAGAGTCGTGAATTTGTGGAATTCTCTGCCATAGAAGGCAGTAGAGGCCAATTCATTTGATACATTTAAAAGAGAGTTAGATAGAGCTCTAGGGGCTAGCGGAATCAAGGGATATGGGGAGAAGGCAGGCTTCTGATTGGAGATGATCAGTCATGATCACAATGAATGGCGGTGCTAGCTCGAAGGGCCAAATGGCCTCCTCCTGCACCTATTTTCTATATATGAGAGATTGTGTCTAATGAATCTGATTGAGATTTTTGTAAAAGTGTCCAGAAGGTTGATGAGGGCAAATCCATATGGCATTTGATAAGATTCCACATGGTAGGCTGCTCTGGAAGGTTAGATGGCATGGATTCAGGGAGAGCTCGCCAACTGGGTACAGAATTGGCTTCATGGAAGGTAATAGAAGGTGATGATGGAAAGGTAGACAAAAATGCTGGAGAAACTCAGCGGGTGAGGCAGCATCTATGGAGCGAAGGACTAGGTGACTTTCTGGGTCGTGACCCTTCTTCAGACTGAAGGAATGAATTCAGTGATGGTGGAAAGTTGTTTTTCGGATTGGAGGCATGTGACTAGGGTCTTCCCGAGGTGTTGCGACAACGGTGCCCCCTCGGAAGTTTTGTCGGTCAGAGGGACTCTGCCAGACGGATCTTCGGTCGATGGGGACACACACACACACACACACACACACACACATCCCTCCCATGTTTTGAGAGGTGGGGGACAATCCCCCCCATGTTTTGTAATCCAAATTTTGATATTCTGTGGAAAAAGAACTATTAAAATCTCTGCTTTCCGCGTGACAGTGGGGGTGTGACTGTTAGGCGCTTGTTAAATGTCACTATTAACATCATATTAACACGATGTGTCACCAATTATGTTTTAACCTTATTGAAGGTATTCACGGACGTATTACTGAAGGTATTCACAGAGAATTTCTTAAAGCTGTCTGATGCGGGAGAAGACATAGTCGAAGGAGGTTGTGGGAGGTGTTCTACTTTGGCAATACACAAAGACGATGACACTCTCCTAAACTTGCAAATTAGGTCTCCACTGTGGGACAGGCCCTTTAGGGAATTCAACATGCCTCTAACAACCCTCACCAACTTCTACAGATGCTTGTAGAAAACATTTTATTGGGATGCCTGGTTTAGGAAATACTCCATCCAAGACCTCAAGAAATTGCAGAGAATTGTGGACTTATCCTAGACCATCGCAGAAGCCAACCTCCCTTCCATTGACTCCATCTATACTTCACTCTGCCTTGGCAAGGCCACCAGCATAATCAAGGACCAGTCTCACCCCAGTCACTCTTGTTCCTTCTCCCATCAGGCAAGAGGTACAGAAGGTTGTAAATGTATTACCTCCAGATTCTGGAGCAGTTTCTTCCCAGATGTTAACATGCTACTGAATCGCGGTCTCACCAAGTAGACAGTGGTCTTGACCTTCCATCTATCAACTTTTAACTATATTTGATCCGACTTTACTGGGCTTTGTCTTGCACCAAATGTTGAACTCTTTATCCTGTACCTGTGCTGTAGACGACTTGAATGTAATCATGTGTAGTCTTTTCGCTAACTGGATAGCACGCAACAAAAAGCTTTCCATTGTATGTCGGTACACGTGACAATAATCAACTAAACTCAAGTAAATCCAGGGGCGATGAGGGAAAGTAAGTTAAATTGTTGCAGCTTTTTTCAAGTATTTCTTCAAATGCTTTCCCAGTAAATAAGATTTTGGACAATCAATCGATTTTATTTTGACTCACTTGATATTTCACATTAGTTTTCACATTAGTTTTAGAAATTAATTCACTCTTTACTACCTCCATTCACTTCTGCAGCAGTTAAAAAAATGAATTGTATATTGGAAGGTGACTGTAGGGTCCAGTGTCCAGCGTCAAGTCAAGAGTGTTTTATTGTCATACTGGACAAGTGGGGCCCGTTGGGTCCCAGTCACACGGGCGGCCAGGTCCCCCAACGCAACCGATTCCCTAATGTAATATTCCACCACTCATCCGTTCCCCCAACGCAACCCGTTCCCCCAACGTAATATTCCACTACTCACCCATAGCCCCTAACTGCGCAGACACGGCTCATTTCCCCTCATCCCCCAGCATTGCCTCCCACTCCTCTTCATGTGTGGGAGGGGAGGGAAATGGGCTGTGGGGTGAGAGGAGTGAAGGGTAGTGGGGGTGTGTGTGGGCAGGGGGGTATAGGAGGGGTGGGGAGCTTCAGGTGGGGGCTATTGGTGGACGGTGGGAGCGTTCTGCACCCGGGGGAGGGGACGGCTTCAGGCGGGGGTTGTCGGGGGCCGGTGAGGGTGGGGGGGAGCATCCTACAGCCGGTGGAGGGGGACGGCTTCAGGTGGAGGCTGTCGAGAGCCGGTAGGGATGGGTGCATCCAACAGGCAGGGGAGGGGGACGGCTTCAGGCGGGACTGTCGGGGACCGGTGGGGGGGGGGGGGCATCATGCACTCACTCCATCCCCCCTCAAGCCCCCCAGTCCAGTCTTCGCGGCTCTCCGGCGGTGCAGCCATTCCCGCCCATTGGTTTCCCATTGTGACGTAGAACACGCAGGTAATACTGCGCAGGCGCAGTTGACAGACACGGCAAGTGGAGAAGGGATTTTTCTATCTATATACTTTTAAAACTGTGTGTGTGTGTGTGTGTGTGTGTGTGTGTGTGTGTGTGTGTGTGTGTGTGTGTGTGTGTGTGTGTGTGTGTGTGTGTGTGTGTGTGTGTGTGTGTGTGTGTCACAATTTGATTTGGCCTTTGATTCATTACACGGCGAAAACCAGACGCAAAAACGCCGAGATGTTTACCATTTTGCTAGCGATTTTACTTTTACATTCGCAAAGCCTCATTTTTCTGTACACATTTTCAATAAAATCCTTCACAACACTTACTGTTTTCTTTAAATCAGCAGCTGCGGACGTCACAATGCCCTTGCGCTCAAGATTGCCGCCCAGCTCTCCTCCATTCCCCCCCACCCCCTCCCCCCCTCTGTCACGCTGGCGGAAGCCACAGATCGGCTGGTTCCCCCGCTGCTTTTCGCCGTCCTCGCTGGCGGCCCGCAGGCTCACTCCGGATTACGCCCGCCCGCTCACTCCACTCCAAGTCCCTCTCTGTGTGTCTCCGTGTCCCTCTCTGTGTCTCCGTGTCCCTCTCTGTGTCTCCATGTCCCTCTCTGTGTCTCCATGTCCCTCTCTCTGTGCCTCCGTGTCCCTCTCTGTGTGCCTCCCTGTGCCTCTGTGTCCCTCTCTGTGCCTCCGTGTCCCTCTCTGTGCCTCTGTGTCCCTCTCTGTGTCTCCATGTCCCTCTCTCTGTGCCTCCGTGTCCCTCTCTGTGTGCCTCCCTGTGCCTCTGTGTCCCTTTCTGTGCCTCCGTGTCCCTCTCTGTGTGGCTCCGTGTCCCTCTCTGTGCCCCTCTCTGTGCCTCCTTGTCCGTCTCTGTGTGCCTCCGTGTCCCTCTCTGTGCCCCTCTCTGTGCCTCCGTGTCCCTCTCTGCGTGTCTCCGTGTCCCTCTCTGTGCCCCTCTCTGTGCCTCCGTGTCCCTCTCTGCGTGTCTCCGTGTCCCTCTCTGTGCCCCTCTCTGTGCCTCCGTGTCCCTCTCTGCGTGTCTCCGTGTCCCTCTCTGTGTGCCTCCGTATCCCTCTCTGTGTGCCTCCGTGTCCCTCTCTTTGTGCCTCCGTATCCCTCTCTGTGTGCCTCCGTGTCCCTCTCTGTGTGCCTCCGTGTCCCTCTCTGTGCCCCTCTCTGTGCCTCCGTGTCCCTCTCTGCGTGTCTCCGTGTCCCTCTCTGTGTGCCTCCGTGTCCCTCTCTGTGCCTCTGTGTCTCTCTCTGTGCCTCCGTGTCTCCTTCTCTGTCCCTCCATGTCTCCCTCTCTGTGCCTCTGTCTCCCTCTCTGTGCCTCCGTCTCCCCCTCCGTGCCTGCAAATTCGGGGCTATGTGTGAGTGGATAGGGCAAGGCATGGGGTAAAAGGAGTGAATTAATAATATTAATATAATATCAATGGGGGTGGTTAGTGTGTGTGTGTGTGAGAGGGGTGGATAGTGTGTGTGTGAGAGGTTGGTTAGTGTGTGTGTGATGCCTCAGGCTGCCCCCTCCCCTCGCAACCGTGCCTTGGGGGAACAGACCCAACGGGTCTGCACTTGGTCTAGTTAAAGTTTAAAATGTGAATAACCCTTAAAATACAACAATTTCAACATTAAAGATGAGATTTATTCAGTCCATTCTTTCTTGTTGCGTCCCTTGTAGTGTTCTGCAGCCGGGGGGAGGGGGACGGCTTCTGTCGGGTGCCGCTGGGGGGAATGTCCTGCAGCCAGGGGAGGGGGACGGCTTCAGGCGGGGGCTGTTGGGGGCCGGTGGGGGAGGGGCAAGCGTCCTGCAGCTGGGGAGGGGGATGGTTTCAGGCGAGCCTGTCGAGGGCCAGTGGGGAGGGAGTGGGGGGGGGGGGGGGGAGAGCGCTGCTGTGGCCTACCACTGCCTATCACTGTTGTGGCTTACAGCTGCCGCTCCCCACTGGCTTTATTCTCCTTGCCCTAGTGAATGATAATGAGTGCTGGAAAGCGCATTACCGTCGTGGTGACTGAAAGGAGAGAAGACCAATCTGCTGATCTTACGATTTTTAAAGCGTCATAACATTTGTAATATTCCACCGATCGGAACAAAACCTGATGCGCTTGTAGCACAGGAGAACGTTGAGTAAGGTGGCGAAATATCCGAGCGCAATCGGGTACCGTTTTGCACAAATGTCAAAACAATGCAAGTTTTAGTTAAGTAGTAGTCTAAATGGGGCCCTTTGGGTCCCAGTCACACTGGAGGCCTGGTCCCCCAATAAAGTAAAGTAGCCTTTATTGTCATTCAGACCTTGCGGTCTGAACGAAATGTTGTTGCCTTGCAGTCCTACATATAGTAAAAATGACGAAAACACACAATAAACACAAATTAACATCCACCACAGTAAGTTCACCAGGCACCTCCTCACTGTGATGGAAGGCAAAAGTCTTAAGTCTTTGTCTCTACCCTTCTTATTCTCCCTCTGCGTCGAGGCGATCCAGGCTTCAGATGTTGTGACCCTGCGGGGCGATGGTAAGTAATGTCAGTCCCGTGGCTGAATCCGAGCTCCACGAACGGGCCGGTTCAAGTCCGGGGTGGTCGAAGCTGCCGAAGCTGCGGCCCTCCAGACCAGCGGACGCAGCTGTTGTTGCGGGAGCTCCGGAGAACAGGTCGCCAACCTGTGACCTGCGAGCTCCCAAAGATGTCGTCCATCAGGCCCGTGGTCGGGTCGGGTGACCGCTGCCGCCGGAACACTGCCCCAGCTCCGAGGCCGGGTCGCCGCTGCCCCTGCCCCAGTTCCGAGGCCGGGTCGCTGCTGCCCCAGCTCCGAGGTCTGGTCGCCGCTACCCCAGCTCCAAGGCCGGGTCGCCGCTGCCGCTGCCCCAGCTCCAAGGCCGCCACTCCGCTATTAGGCCTCGGCGCAGGCGGAGACGGAGGTTACGACAAGAGAAGTCGCATTCCCCCCCGAAGGAAGAGACCAAAAACATGTTTCTCCCCCCCACCCACACACATACACAACCTAATAAACCAAAAATTAACTAAAACAGGACAAAAGAACAACAAAAAAAAGAAAAAAACAGACGGACTGCAGGCGAGCCGCAGCTGCTAAGGCAGCGCCGCCATCTTGCAATGCAACCCATTCCCCAATGCAATATTCCACCATATGGACTCCACTCAGCGGCCACTGGCCGCGGCACCACACATCACCTCCCGACTCCACACAGCGGTTTCACAAATTTAATAGTAAGATTAAACGAGAACTTACCAGTTTGAAGTTTGATCTTGATTTTATGAGGAGTTACGATGAGCGATTACGTGAAGAAGGCCGTCATCCCACTTAGCGCCTCATACTTCAAAGCAGCGGTGTGGAATCACAGAAACAATTAGTTGACCATGAACATAGTAAGATTTTGAGAACTTGAATTACCATATGACCTTGATAATATGAGGGGGGAGCGGTGGGCACGTAATCGCTTATCGTTACTCCTCATAAAATCAAGATCAAACTTCAAATTGGCAAGTTCTCGTTTAACCTTACTATTTTATTTCGGAGTCACGTGAGTGACTACGTGAAGATTTTAAAGCTCTGTGATTTCACGCCGGAACCGAATCCATGCGTAACACACTGCATGAAGTGACCATGGATGAGTGAAAAATGATTAATGCATTCAGACATGACTTGGTTTGTTATGCTGATGCTTAATCATCCAACGAGAAAAATAGTGACCCCTTTCATCCAGAGGAAATTATAAACATAATCAAAATTTGGAGTTGGCAAATACCCCCGATTTGGCAACGGATTTTATTAATGTTGGTAAAGTATGTTCGTTTGACCATCTTGCAGCTGCCAGGATGTGGTCCAATGGAAACATACAAAATCCTTTGAGCTGATGTGGTAGCAGCCCCGGTGGCGTGAGTGTTGAAAATATTAGTCTCGACTCCTGCTTTTGCCAAACCCCCATTTTACTACCTGAACTAAACTTATTATGAAGTTTTATTTATTTATTTATTTATTTCCGCCCTATTAACAAACATTGTTTTGTTTGGAGCCTTTGAGGCTATAGGTGATCTAGGCGTATTGTTGTGAGTGTGTGAGTTGTGTATTGTTTGGGTATGCCATGCCCCTAGTTAGCTCTGGTTGATTAAATCAAAACATAATATATTATGTCATTAGCAGATGTAACCACCCTGTCCAGTCGTAATTTTGTCGTGACTGGACCCGTTACACTGAAGCCAGTGCCATGAGGATTATCACCTTTTGAGATCTGGCTAAAGATAAGGATGTAGCTGGAGCCCCCTGCTGAAGTAATGTTATCATTACGTCATAGTCCCATACTCCCATGTAACTGGGCCTGTGAGAACTTGTGTTAAGATATCCAATATATTTCTGGTTATCAGAGGGTGAGACCTGACAGTGTGGGTTCCACTACAGCAGCAAAAAATGATGAGAAAGCACATTTGCATCGTTTAATGGCACTGTAACTAATATTGTCACAGACTCATTTGAAATGAACTCTAGGGCATCAGTTATCCGTGCTGTTTTGTATGTAACGTGTATTCAGACAGACCCGTTTCCCATCTGCTGAAGTGGAGATGTCCTGCCTATATTGGTGCTTGTCCTGCATACTGCAGTGAGCACTACACGGATTGGTCTGACAATCTGCGGCGCAGGAATAATCGTCCCGGAGTCTGCAAGTCAATGACTTGATGTATCATGCAGAGGCTGGTCTCCCGAGTCACAGGCTGAACCAGCAAGTTTTATGTTTTGAATAACCATATGAGGTTCTATATGATTCCCTACATTAGCGTGACCATGGCTCAGTATGCCAGTCAGGCAGCTTGAGGCCTGAAGCGGTATCTTGCTTGATTAATTGCAAAACCCGACTGATGAGGCAGAATGGAGAAAAAACACATGCAAAAACATTGCTCCATCCATACATATCGATATTTGGTGTTCCATCGAGCCAAAATGACATTAAATACTTTGTAATCCAGCATTCATTCTGTGTTGTCATTGATTTCACATGAGACAGTAGCTTCAAATGAGGTTAGGTAAATATCACAGGATAGTTAAACTTAATTGCACCCATGTGACTAAACATATGCCACCCCCGTAGTGTATAACTTGGAGTTCAGCATGCAGATTGTGCACATTCTTACAATAACCTTTAATGTATAGAATGCACCGAGTTATAGGTAGTTGATACCAATTACTGAAATCTGTAATTTATGCAATCCGCATCCGCCTCCTTAACTGGAGATGGCATTTCATAACTTCTCATCTTTGAGCATTAGCATCAGTTTGTAATTACTGAGTATACTGACCACAAATACTGGAGCAATGCTGAACATTGCCACCATCGTGACTTTGGTAGCTTCAGCTGAGAATAGCATAGGTTTATTATAATGCCCTATATGGTACTTGAGAGGTTCATTCGTTGCATGTTTGCATTCTTTGCATGTTGCATCCAGAACAAGGGGTCACAGTTTAAGGATAAGGGGGAAATCTTTTAGGACCGAGATGAGGAAAACATTTTTCACACAGAAAGTGGTGAATCTCTGGAATTCTCTGCCACAGAAGGTAGTTGAGGCCAGTTCATTGGCTATATTTAAGAGGGAGTTAGATGTGGCCCTTGTGGCTAAAGGGATCAGGGGGTATGGAGAGAAGGCAGGTACAGGACACTGAGTTGGATGATCAGCCATGATCATATTGAATGGCGGTGCAGGCTCGAAGGGCTGAATGGCCTACTCCTGCACCTATTTTCTATGTTTCTATGTTTCTATGTTATAAATTCTGGTAATGCAAAGCCCAATTTGTACCGCTGATACACAGCTGCTATATAGTCAAATACACTTATGTATAGAAAGCTGCTTAATAACCAACAGCCTTCTGATAATTGTATCTCTTGTTCCAGGGCGGAGTCCCTGTTAAGTTGATTGTTAAATGTAAATCCCAAAATCAGTAGTTCTGATTGGTATCAATTTAATTTAACTGGATGGGTGTGGGACCCTGATTCCTCAAATATAGTTTTGGCCTATAACAGTTAATTTTTAGCAAAACCCAGTGTTAAACATCATCCAGATAGGTGATAACTAATATTCTTGAGCTCTGAGCAACCCAAGGTCCGGTTTTAGAAATTTGGTAAATAGACCTGGGAACTGAAGTTAGCTTATTTTGCAACGCTTTAACTGTTATTGTAGACCCATCCAGATAAATTTCAAATATCTCTGGTGATCCCAGAATGGGAACCTGTATACCATGCATCTTTGAGATCGATGCTTGCCATATAGCTTCTACCATAACAAAGTTAACTATTGTGAAATTCTGTACTGCACATACGAGTTAAATCTGGATGAAGTGACATTATCCATCTGTCAACTTGTCCTAAAAGGCAATCCTGCCCAAAATACTGCGCCTGCCTTAAAGACAACTCTGGTCCCAATTCTAGGTCTGCTTGGAACCTATGTATGTTGTGCAGTATAAGTAATCACATATTATCATCTGTTTTTTAAAACCAGCTCTGAATCTTATGTTTTTTCATTGTCACTTGTACAAAAACACAAGAGTAAAATTTACCAATGTGTAACTGATCCACAATCCCCTGTTTCAGGAAACCCAGACCCACCTACCTCCATGGCTACCGGTGGTCTTTTGGTAAGCCCAAAGGCCGCCCTCATCATACCGAGCCTGCCTTGTAAGGCAATACTGGCCATATTTCCATGCCCAGCTTTCAGGCTACCACCGGCTTCAGTGAACCGCTTATCCCCTATGGAGGTGTGGGGTGCGTTGTTGCCTACCAATGAAGCTTGCTCGTTGTTGGTACTTGATTAGTCCGACAGCTTTGCTTCCTTCTCCTGGTTTTCCCTGAAGAGAAGATTCGGTGGCTGGTTTCATTCCCTGGATCTCGTCCTCCATGATAGAGCTGTTCCCTTGCCGGCACTTGTAGCGTGAGAACTCTGGCCCCTTCCGGGTATTCTGCCAACGGCTGGAGACCAACTCTTCTGGCAGCAAACCCTTTGTTTGCGAATACTCTTGAGGCCATATGCCTGTGCTTCAGTGTGTTCATACTTTAATTTTGAGATCAGTTACCTACTGACCACTCGCACTCCCCTCCACAGAGAGTGAGATTCGTAGGCAGCCCTGAAACCAGGTGCTGCCGCAGGCCCCTGAGGATACCTGCGCTGACATGGCCCCTCCAGCGGACCTATATCAGGTTCTTTGCTTTGGATCAGCTTGAAACTGACCCTGGATGCTCCTCTCCTCAGAGCAGGAGATATTTGTGCAGCCCTGAAACAGGTGCCGCTGCCTGCGGGTTCTCCATAATACCCGGGATGATAACTCCCTCCTTTGGAGTATATCATTGTGGAGCACCTCTCCACCATGTGCTCCATGTGGGTTTTGAACGTTTAAGCACGTTACCCATGAAGGAGGTTATCCTCTCCATCTGGAATCCTCCTGGCCCGACTTGTTTGCGGGCTTTCTCCTTGCGCTTCCTTCCTCAGAGCGAGAGATCAAATAGTGGCTAACCCTCCAATTGGGTTTGCCTAGGTACTCCTGGCCCGTTTTGTTTAAATGAATGGGCCTCTTCCCTACACTCCTCTCCACAGAGAGGAGATATAATTTAATGGCTAACCCTCCAAACGGGTTTGCCTAGGTGCTGTCGGCATCAGTCTGACGCTGCTGGCTCCATTGCCAGCGATTTGTGAGGCGGATTTTCGACCGCCACCCGCTACTCGCACTTCCGCGGTCTCCGTAGCGGGTCCCGCGATCCGTTTCCGGTATCCCCGAGGTCGTGACTGAGATTCCCTATCCGTCACTGGGGTTCCCGCGGTGCATTGTGGTTTACCCCGCGGCCCGTTCGGACTTCGCCCCCTCCAGCAGGCAAACTCTGAAAATGAGTTTCCTGCAATACAAAACCAACCCCAGAGGTAAGTTTAAAAACTTACCTTGTTGGTTGAAACTTACCACTGGACAGCGCAAATGCTGCCGCCAGTCTGCTCGTTTGTGCAAAGCGAGTCAACGTAATGACGCACCAAGTGGGATGACGGCCTTCTTCACGTAGTCACTCACGTGACTCCGAAGTAAAATTACATTGCAAACAAGAAGTGGTGAAGATGAAAATTTTAGTAATTAGATAGATAGTTGGATGGACAGACAGACAGACAGACAGACAGACAGACAGACAGACAGACAGACAGACAGACAGACAGACAGACAGACAGACAGACAGACAGATAGATGTCCCAGATAGATCAATATAATTCTTACTCGCAGCAGCACCACAGAACATGTGAACATGGCACACAATGAACGACAGGGACAAAAAAAGTTCAGTGTGTATATATACACAAACTCACAAATACACATACCTATATCGATCACATGTATATGTATATGTACACGCACACAAGCCTTTTTGAAATAAAGCCTTTTTTTGTGGAAAAACTCAAATCAAACGCTAGGAAAAAATAGCCCCCTGAACTAAATGCAAAGGACAAAGGACATTTAATGGAACTTGTATGGAACTTGTTTCAGGCCCTCTCGGGAGGTGTCACGTTTAAGGTTCATGTTGATGCTTTGGCACCGACCGTGCAAGAGCTGGCTGCTCTTGAAAAGGAGGCGTAGTCCTCTTTCTTACACTTTGGCTTTCTTCCCAACCAATTGTTCAAGCGCTTTTGATTGCAACATGTGCCTTAATTTAGTTCAACAAAGAAACTGACAGGTTACTAAAGAACTTGTATGGAATGATGGAGTTCCAGCGTTGGAAGAGCGCGCTCAGCGGCTTTGAATTCCGAAACGGCCGCTTCCTACCCGAGACTGCGGCCCCCGAAGTCCACAGGCCGAGCTGGGCGGAGCTCCAACACTGGCGATCCTCAGCGAAAGATCCCAGGCTCAGCGGTATTTAAAATCAGCACCGCCCATGGCTGGAAGCTCCGCAGACCACAGCTCCACGATGTTGAAGTCGGCACTCCGGAGTTCCACACAGCGACCCGGATAAGGCATTGCCCCGCTCCACGATGGTGCCTCAGTGTTGAAGCTGCAGCTCGAAGCTCTGGCCGGTCCCGGCAGGAAAGACCGCGCCAATGCGAATGGGAGGCCACGAGGAGGGGGCGAAGATGCGGGTCGGAGGAAGGACGCATCCTCGACTCAGGTTGGGATTGGAAAAAAATGTTCTACCCTTCCCCCCCCACCCCCCACATAAAAAGACTAAAAGGCCTCCAGAACTAAACTTTTTAACAAACTAAAAATTAAAAAAAGATGAAGAACGAACAGCTGCAGACGAGGCTGCTACACTCTATGGCGCCACCACTCGATTAAACAGAGGTGGTGAACTACACAGAGGTGACTTTATTTTACTTAACCATTGCATTAGTAGAGCAGGCATTTCCAGTGGTTACTGCATGATTACATTTACCAGCCGCGATCCAAGACGATTGACCAAAGTCTCTGACCATGAAAGTAGCGAATCTTGTTTCTGAGTTAGATCACCTGGATCACACTGCATTGATGAAAGGATATCACTCGTTGGCTGCCATTTGGAAGCTCTTAGATGTGGTTTACTGTTTGACAAAGCGAAGGGAATGCTCTGGTACTCGTTCCAAAAGACCTTCATCTGGGATCCCTGCCAGGCTGCCTTGGCAGTGATGCAAAGGCCAAGAATTAGGAAAGCATTTTTAAAATTGATAGTCAGCTCCAGCTCATTGCTCAAAACAGTCATTCACATGAATGGTCTTTACTCCCTATCACTCAAAGAGCAACTTGATACTAATCAAATTTGTCCTGCTTTAACCCTTTTGTTTATTGCTCCAATGGCTTTGACTTGTTCAATAGTAATTTTACTTCGGAGTCACGTGAGTGACTACGTGAAGAACCCCGCCAGGACGCATGCGTGCCATATCGCTTTCACGCTTGCGAAACGACAGGCGGGGTGGAGCGTTCCCCCTCAGCGGTAAGTTTGAAACCGCGACCCGCAGGTAAGTGATTTACTCTGCGGTAGCTTTTGTCCCTGCGCTGTTTTTACACAGGGGGGGGGGGAAGCTGGACAAAATAGTGTCCACAAGTGCTGCGAGTAAAGCTGGCTGGGGAGGACCACGAAGTTGCGGGAGCCAGCAGCAGCTGAAGGCACAAGCCCCGTAAGTGGGATCAGCTGTGCCGACTTTTGGTCCCGCGCCGGCCAGAACACCACGGCCGGGCGGGAGACTATTCAGAATGGGGCCGTCGACTTTGACAAGTCGAAAACGGCAGGAGGTGGGGTGGAACGACGTTCCCCCGTAGCGACAATTTAAACCAGGACCTGCAGGTAAGAATACTCTGCGGTCTTTTTGTGTTTTCCCATGCTGATTACAGGTAGGGAGCATGGAAAAGTTGAAGAAACCAACGAGGGCTGCGACAAAGCTGGTGGGCCAGCAGCGGCCAGCGGCACTTGAATCACCTATAATGGGATCAGCTGTGCCCGATGTCGCCTCCGCACCGGCCAGATCCACTCCGCGGCCGGGCGGTAAGGCAAAACAAAAAACCATCAAAATCGTGGACTCAGATGAGTCCGACTTTGAGCAGCCGCGGGCGGCCAGCGACCGTGAGCGCTGGAGCCGGATGGAGCGGTGTGTGGAGCATTTGCTCCAACGTGACAGGCTCCGGGAGATGGAGTCGAGTCACTGTGGGCTCTATGTAAAACCCACAGCAGCACCTCTTGTAGGGCTGCACAGTGCTTCTCCCTCGTCAGAGGGGAGTACTGGGGGTCAGTTCTGGGCTGATCCTGAAGAGGGGTTTGCAGAACAGAAATCAAGTGTGCAGGGGGTGCAGGAACGTGAAAATCTACTGGACATGGTGTCCAACTTCATACAGCCAGACCAGACTGGCCAAAACCTGGAGGACACCTGACTGTATATCCCTGAATGTTCCTGTAGTAAATAATTGTATATGGAAACTCCTAAACAGCGGGGATAACAGCTTTCACCCGCACAGTGGATGAGAAGGACATGTCGCAGGACCAACAGGATGCACTGGCACTGGCACTGCTTTGCAACACACGGCCATAGACAGCACCCTTACGCACCCACCAGTAGAACAAGACCGACTGGTGAAAGCTCGAAGGTCCGGTACACCAAACATGAGTCTTTCTTAGGCCACGGCCCAGACCGGCCTTCTTGGAAGATACGCAAACCTCCAACATCAACCAAACCACAAACCCAGACACCGACGCCTCAACATCAATGAAGGATTTACAAAAAGAAGTAAACCTGCCACTGGTAACTATGGAGGTAGGTGGGTCTGGTTCCCTACAAATTGCAGGGAGCATGGAGGTTGGGGGGAGATTACTCTCCTTTCTGGATGCATGGAGTATGTTAACTACCGATACTTATATTTTAAGCAGTATCCAGGGATATACAATAGAATTATACACAAGTACAGCCCTCCAGTTCAACATATACCGAACCGAATGTTCGTACTTTCCGGTAAAGAAAAATCAGAAGCGCATGCTGAACTGGAGCGGCCTTACGCAAAAGGGGTAATTGAAAAATCCCAACACGAACTGCTAGAATTCGTGTTAAATATCTTTACCAAAAACAAAAAAGATGGTGGTTGTCGCATCATCATAGATCTGACCAAATTGAATACATTTGTACAATATATTCATTTAAAAATGGAAACCTTTGTTACTGCTAAACAATTGATTTCCAAAGGTTACTTCATGGCTAGCATCGATTAAAAAATGCTTACTATTCAGTGCCTATACGAGGTGACCACAGATGTTACTTAAAATTCAACTGGATGGGACAGCTTTGGCAGTATAGAGCGCTGCCAAATGGGTTAACATCAGCCCCCAGGCTGTTCACTAAAATTTTGAAACCAGCCCTAGCGTTTCTACGGAAACGAAAACACATGGTCATGGCATATCTAGATGACATACTTATTGTGGGCAAAACTTTGGAATTGGCCAAACAAACTGTAACAGCCACAAAACAGTTATTTGAAAAACTGGGGTTTATTATCCATCCAGTTAAATCTAAATTAACGCCTTCCACTACTATGGACTATTTGGGGTTCACCGTTGACTCAGTTCACATGTCGGTGACTTTGCCAAAGGGAAAGGCTATAGACTTAATAGAGGCTTGCAATAACCTCATTGACATCAGTAACCGTCCATCAGATTGGTAGCAAACGCAATTGGCAAAATGGTGGCTGCTTTTCCAGCCACACAATTTGGACCTTTACATTACCAAAATTTACAGAGAGCAAAAATACAAGCACTCAAAATCAATGCTGGTCATTTTGACAGACCAATGAAGCTACCAATCAAAGCTATAATGGAACTAAAATGGTGGATAGATAACATTTGGCTTTGTTTCAATCCAATCATTATCAGCAACCCTTCTATGGTGCTACAAACTGATGCCAGTGCACTTGGTTGGGGTGCCACCAATTCCATCTCCAGCTGTGGAGATAGATGGACTGCTCAGGAGGCATCATTATTACCTACACTGGGCATAAACTACCTGGAAATGTTGGGTGCATTCTATGGCCTAAAGTCATATTGTACTGGGTCATATCACCAGCATGTTAGACTACAGATTGACAATACCATCGTGGTAGCATACATTAACCACATGGGTGGAAACAAATCGACATCATGTGACAATCTGGCTAATACAATTTGGCAGTAGTGTATCCAGAGAGATATTTGGATATCAGCCATTTACCTACCAGGTAAACTAAATTTAGTGGCAAACACCAGGTCACGCAAATTTAATGAAAACACCAAATGGATGTTGAATAAAAAGTATTTGCTGATATTACAGCATGATATGGAACACCAGATATTGATCTATTCGCATCCAGGCTTAATCACCAGTTATCAAACTATGTTTCGTGGGAACCAGACCCTGGGGCAGCGGCGACAGATGCATTTTCGCTGCATTGGGGGGGAAATTGTTTATTTATGCATTCCCTCCTTTCTGCCTCATCGGTCGGGTATTAAGGAAAATACAGCAAGACTCTGCGTCTGGTATTTTGGTAGTACCCGATTGGCCTACTCAACCATGGTTCCCAGTGATACTGAACATGGTATTAGAACCATGTATCACCATCCCGAATAGACCAGACTTATTGGTTCATCCCGTAACAAGGGATAGCCACCCATGCCATAACTATTTGAATTTATTAATTTGTAGAGTTTAAAAATACCACTACTACAGCTAGGACTGACGGACCGAACAGTGAACATGATTTCGGCGGGCCACAGACAGTCCACCAAAAAACAGTATCTGGTCTATATCAGGAAGTGGGAGATGTATTGACACAAAAACAGCATCACCTACAGAGATATGAAAATCCCGTCTGTTCTGGAATACCTGGCAGGCCTCCATTATGATGAGGGGCTCAGTTATAGTGCCATCAACTGCGCCAGAAGTGCCCTATCAACCTATCTATGGCAAGGAACAGAGCGTCACTCTGCTGGGACTCGCCCACTGGTAACAAAACTTATGAGGGGAATTTTTAATACTAATCCCCCAAGAACCAGGTACTCCCAAATATGGGATGTGAGTATTGTCCTGAAGATGCTCAGGAATTGGTCTCCAGCAACAGCTCTGTCCCTACATAGACTGACATTAAAAACAGTCATGCTAATGGCATTGGTCACGACACAGAGGGTACAGTCATTACATAAATTAAGACTGGACAACATGACTTCTTCATCTGAAAATATTACGTTTCATATTTATGAATTAGTAAAGCAGAACAGACAGGGATCAGCAGGCCTCAATATAGAATTTAGGTCTTACCCAACAGATGATCGTTTCTGTATAGTAAGACATTTGTCGTTATACATGGAGAATACGAAAATCATCAGAGGCAATGAGAAGGCACTTTTAGTCAGCCATAAGCAACCACACAAAAGAGTGACGGTCCAGACCATCTCAAGATGGCTGAAACAGGTTCTAATACAGGCTGGGATGGATACTAATATTTTAAAATCTCATTCCACCAGGGCTGCAGCTACATCGGCAGCTATGCAGTTGGATGTACCAATGGACCAAATCCTCAAGGCAGCAGGATGGTCAGGGGAAAAACATTCCAACTATTTTATCATAAACCAGTCATTAAACCTGGAACATTTGCAGAAACAATTTAAGTTCTGTAATTTAATTACCCCATAAATAGGAGCTATAATTTGTGTTAATCAATTCATGGATTTCAATGTCGGATTCATGTCTAAAATATGTTGACACAATTCCTGCTACAGTCATTAAGGCAGATGTGATGCATGGACTCGTTTCCATGGCATGAAATCACAGAGCTTTGAAATCTTCACGTAATCACTCACGTGACTCCGAAGTAAAATAGTAAGATTAAACGAGAACTTACCAGTTCGAAGTTTGATCGTTATTTTATGAGGAGTAACGTTGAGGGAATACGTGCCCTCCGCTCCCACCCTTGATCATATACTCAACTGGTATTTCTTCTCTAATCTTACTATGTTTAAGTCATTACAGTTATTTGTGATTTCACACCGCTGCTTTGAAGAATGACACGCATGGGTCCTGGCGGGGTTCTTCACGTATTCCCTCAACGTACTCCTCATAAAATAATGATCAAACTTCGAACTGGTAAGTTCACGTTTAATCTTACTATTATACTGCATGCATTGGGAATTCAGCAAACGCCAGAAGCAAGTCAATGCAAACCAATGATCTCATGCTGAAAACATTGTACAGGTGGAAATTCACGTTAATACAGTTTGAGACCTTTATGCTGGATGGAACGGAGAAATACTTAATCTACAAAGGAAATGTTGCTTTCTCTATTGGTACCACAAGTGCCTTGGCCGATATCTTGATCTTGGATTCAATCCTGCCTCTTCTTGCATTTACCAATTTTGGTGAAGATTTATTCGGTCACCACAATTAGTCTCAATGCTTTCTGGGAAAGCATAAAAGCCAGCCAGAATGGTAACTTCCAATATTGATCCATTAACCCTTGCTGGATCAGAACAGCACCAGAAAAGGGTCATGAAAAAGCATGTCATGGTGGTTCTTTGGTTTTCACTGTCCCTCAGTACACGTGACAATAATACACTAAACTAAACTAAACTGAGGACCCTCTGACCTTCAGTCAACTATCGTCTGTGTGTTTATTGCATTTGAGGTCATGTTCCAACAGAAAGCCAATATCTTATCAAAGAAAGGAGCTGAAATAATTGGCGAAATAAACTCCTATAACTGAGGGATTATATTAAAGAGTTATATGGCAGCAGTAAAAACTAAAACAAGACACAAAGTACTGGAGTAACTCAGCGAGTCAGGCAGCATCTCTGGAGAACAAGAATAAATGACGTTTAAGGTCGGGACCATTCTTCAGTCTGATTGTGGTGGTTGGGGAGAAAGCTGGAACAGAGGAGGGGCAGGGCACAGCCTGGCAGGTATAGGTGGATATCAATGACTGGGTTTTTGATATGCAGATGTTTGGACAAAGGCCAGAGACATTGTCTTCATCATCTACATCCTCCCCCTTGGTCAGATATTCCACCACTTCAACCTGGACTTCCACTGTTACGCTGATGACATCCAGATCTACCTCGGCACCAAATCCCCCCACAACCCCCCCCCCCCCCCCCCCCCCCTCCCATATCAACTCCTGTTTGTCAGCTATAAAAACCTGGATGCAACATAATTTCCTCAAACTCAACAGCGATAAGACAGAATTCCTCCTCATAGGCTCCAAAGCCACACTCAGCAAAATCAATAACCCCACTCTCACCATCGACGGCACCACTGTCTCCCCATCTCCCCAGGCCCGCAACCTTGGTGTGATCTTTGATTCCACCCTCATATTGAGTTTTGTATTGAATTCTGTCTTTACTTTGTGTACTAGTCATGTCTCTACTATTTATTTCATTCCCCTTACATGTTTTTCCTCTACCTGCTAAATTTTTGTAAGGTGTCCTTGAGACTCTTGAAAGGCGCCCATAAATAAAATGTATTATTATTATTATTATTACTGTGGTGTAATGGTAGAGCTGCCAGAGACCCAGATTCGATCCTGACTATGGGTGCTGTCTGTGGCTAGTTTTTGTTTTCAACAATTATTTAAACAATTACGATACAAACTAATACTTACAAAACAAAACCATGGCAACACATCCACCACCAGAATACAAAATCACCAAATTATCTAAGACGCTACATTTTCAAATAACTATAATACATTCCTTAATGAGGATGCATTCCATACCCAGGGCCGGATTTATGTATAAGCTGGACAAGCTGAAGCCTAGGGCCTCGAAATCTAAGGGGCCTCCGGCCAAGGCAGGACACCTGCCGTTCAACTCTGGGCGGGCCCCCCTCTCTATCTCTCTCGCTCCCTCTCTCTCTCTCTCCGTCTCCCCCCGTTATCCGTATCCGGGCCGCCGGTCTCCGCTCTCCGCTCGCTCCTCATCTGCTGGCACGGCCGGCCGCCTTGCACATGCGCATTGCTGCGGCCTGCACGTCCTCCCCCTGCGCATGCGCAAAACCACGGCCCACACATCATCGGCCGACCTGCGCACGCGCACTGCCACGGCAACTGGTCAGCGCTGGGCACTTTCTCCCTCGCTTTGAATTGTGGGAGATTTGGCCGCCATTGCTGTCCGGTCGCTGCCTCGCCGCCAGCGCTGAAAAACAACGCAGATCACTCCCTGACCCTGGATCAGGAGTAACTCCCTGGAGTGACTATTGCTTCTGGACTCCTGGTCCTCCATAAATATTCTAAATGGAATTTAAACTGGAGGTGGTGGAGGGCTGAACAATAACAGCCTATTGCATTTTATCTGTTTATTTATTGTGTATATATATGGTCTGTGGTATATAAACACACTGAACCTTTATCTCCTGTTCTGTATTATGTTTACATATTCTGTTGTGCTGCAGCAAGCAAGAATGTTATTGCCCTATCTGGGACACATGACAATAAAACTCTCTTGACTCTTGACTTGAACTTAAGCAAAAAAGGGTCCTTGTGGAAAAAAGAGGTACCTTAAATTTAGTTGCATCTGATTGGGTAACTATGGTAGGGTGAAGACTACTCCATGCTTTAATTGTGCGGGGGAACGCCATGGAGCAGCCAGCAACCCTGGATAGAAGAAATTGGATGACGTTTCGGGTAGAGACCCTTCTTTAGACTCTCTCTGGTTTTAGTGTCTTTAGTTTAATTTAAAGATACAGCGTGAAAACAGGCCCTTCGGCCCACCGAGTCCACGCCGACCACCGATCACCCGTACACTAGTCCTTTCCCACACATTAGCGGAGTAAGTCAAGAGTCAAGAGTGTTTTATTCTCTCAGTCCCCAATGAAATCCTTACTTGCAGCAGCACAACAGAATATGTAAACATAGTACTCTGTAAACAATGTTATAAACGAGAAAACAAAATGGTGTATATTTATATATGAATATATAACTATGTAAATATATATGTGGTACACAAAAATGCTGGAGAAACCCAGCGGGTGCAGCAGCATCTATGGAGCGAAGGAAATAGGCAACGTTTAGGGCCAAATCCCTTCTTCAGACTGATTGAATTGAATTGAATTGAATTGAATACCTTTATTGTCATTCAGACCTTACGGTCTGAACGAAATTTCGTGCCTGCAGTCATACATACAATCATACAATAATAAACAACAATAAACACAAATTAACACCACCACAGTGTATCCTCCAAGCACCTCCTCACTGAGGTGGAGGCAAAAATCTTAGGGCTGCAGTCTCTTCCCTCCTCTTCTCCCTCTGCGCTGAGGCGATTCCCCACCGGGCGATGGCACAACAGTCCCGCGGCTCACCGAACCCCGCAAACGGGCCGGTTCAAACACCGCGGCCCGGGGTGGTCGAAGCTGCCGCCCTCCAGTCCAGCACACGCAGCCGCTGGCCCGCGGCTGAACCCCGGACTCAGGTCACCGCCTCAGAACGCCGTCCCAGCCACCGGAGCACCGTTCCAGCCCCGAGCCGGATCGCCCTCACGTGAGTACCGTTCTCCCTCGGGCTGGGCCACTCCGACGGGAGTGCCGTTCTCCCTCGAGCTGGGCCACTCCGACGGGAGTGCCGTTCTCCCTCGGGCTGGGCCACTCCGACGGGAGTGCCGTTCCACCCTCGGGCTGGGCCACTCCGACGGGAGTGCCGTTCTCCCTCGGGCTGGGCCACTCCGACGGGAGTGCCGTTCCACCCTCGGGCTGGGCCACTCCGACGGGAGTGCCGTTCTCCCTCGGGCTGGGCCACTCCGACGGGAGTGCCGCTCCTCCCTCGGGCTGGGCCACTTCGACGGGCCACAACCCCTCACGGGAAAGCCTCTCAGCCCCTCGCCAGGCCGCTTTCACGAGAGCGCAGTTCCAGCCCCGGGCTGGGCCACCCTCACGGGAGCTCAGGGCGAGTCCTGTCAGCTGCCTCCAGAGTCCCGAGGTCGCCAGCTCCGCCATTAGGCCTCAGCGTCGACGGAGGCAGAGAAGGGGGATACGACAAAAAGGTCGTATTCCCCCGAAGGGAGAGACAGCAAGCCCCGTTTCACCCCCCACCCCCCACCCCCACATAAACACGACCTAAAAACCAAAAACGTAACTAGACAAAACGAAAAAAATACAACACAAAAAAGTAAAAGACAAACGGACTGCAGGCGAGCCGCAGCCGTTCCCGGCGCCGCCACTTCCGGGGGTGGGGGGAGGTGGGAAGAAGAAAGGAAAAAGGAGGAGGAGGAGCCTGAGGGCTGAGGGAGAGGTAGGAAGGGGGAGGAGACAGCAAGGGTTAACAGAATTGTGAGATATATATACCCGCACACACACACAATTTCCCTCCTGGGATTAATAAAGTTCTATCGTATAGTATCGTGTGTGTAGGAAGGACGTGCAGATGCTGGTTTGAACTGAAGATAGACACAAAAAGCTGGAGTAACTCAACAGGTCGGACAGAATCTCTGGACAAAAGGAAAATATTACGTTTTGGGTTGGGTCTGAAATAGGTTCCTGCACACCTTTGGAATGTGGAAGGAAACAAGAGCACCCAGAGAAAACCCATGTGATCTAAGGGAAAAGGAGCAAACTCCATACAGACAGCACCCATATTCAGGATCAATTCTGGGTCTCTGGCACTTTTAGGCAGCAACTTTATGGCCAATGTACAGCCCCATAGTCTTGAACTTAATTAAAACGACAAGTGTGGCATTTCCTGCGGTTGCAAGGGAAAGTGCCCGGAGAGGGGGTGGTTTGGGTGGGAAGGGACGAATTGACCAGGGAGTTATGGAGGGAGCGGTTTCTGCAGAAAGCCAACAGGGGAGGAGATGGGAAGATGTGGCCAGTGGTGGGATCCCATTGGTAGACAAAAAAGCTGGAGAACATCAGCGGGTAAGGCAGCATCTGTGGAGCGAAGGAATAGACGACGTTTCAGGTCGAGACCCTTCTTCAGATTGATGTTGGGGGGTGGGGGGTGGGGGGGGGGGTGACATGAAAAAGAAAGGAAGAGGCGGAGACAGTAGGCTGTGGGAGAGCTGGGTATGGGAGGGGAAGGAGGGAGAAAGCAAGGGCTACCTGAAATTAGAGAAGCCAATGTTCATACCGCTGGGGTGTAAACTACCCAAGCAAATATGAGGTGCTGCTCCTCCAATATGCGCTGGGCCTCACTCTGGCCATGGAAGAGGCCCAGGACAGAAAGGTCAGATTCGGAATGGGAGGGGGAGTTGAAGTGTTGAGCCACCGGGAGATCAGGTTGGTTATTGCGAACTGAGTGGAGGTTTTGTGTGAAGCGATCGTCAATCCTGCACTTGGTCTCACCGAGGTTGATCATACGCTGAATAATCCAACCACATTTTTGTTTGGAAGTGGAAAGAAATAATAGAAATTGCATTCATTGCAACGTGTAAAAAGTGTTGAGATGCTGTATTATAATTTTGCTGCATGTCATTGTGGTATATATCATATCTTGATTGGTGAATATGTTTAGTTTGTGGCTTTATTTGAAGCAGAAATAATATGTGAGTGCTTCATTGAGCATAATTCCGACTGGTAACTACGCACTTCGTCCAAGCACATTATCGCACGCGTCATGCAAGCCGTCTTAAATGACCACCTAAACTGTCATTTGGCAACCTAAAAAGCTGCCAAGGTTGCCCCGCTGACAACAGAGAAAAAAAATTAAGTGAGTGCCCTGCAAGGTGTATAATATTTTTGACACTGTCATATGCCTTTCGTACATATGCTGTCACAACTCACTGTAGTCTCTAAACAACCCTTCAGTAATTTTCTTTGCCCTCCATTTCAGAATAATAGTGTTTTAAGCCAATAACTCGACACTAGCAGTGGCAATAAATAAATAAATACATAAAGCACAGCTTTCCAGCCCCTTATCTCATTGGCCACGCTCAGCTGCAAATCGGTGTCAATCTGGTGGACCATCTTCCTCTAGTCGTGCGGGTGGGGGATTGGGGGGGGGGGATCACAAGTGGAACAGCTTAGGGCCTCTCTTCATCTAAATCTAGCCCTGTCCATACCCCGCGGTGCCCAGCAGACTCAGAAATCCCCCAGGGTGCCTGTGGCCAGCTTGTAGTCCCTCTCTAAAACCACCTGGGCACGGACATAACTCTGGAAAAGAGGCAGGCAGCTGGCTCGGGCAAAGCCCCCTTCCGCCTGGCGCCATGACTCACGGATGGCCAGCTTGGCTGTCTGTGGCTCGTTTGTACATTCTCCCTGTGATCACATGGGTTTTCTCCAGGATCTCTGGTTTACACCCACATTCCAAAGACGTGCAGGATTGCAGGTTAATTGGCTTATATAAATTTCCCCTAGTGTGTAGGACATAGAAATAGTGTATGGATGATCGATGGCTGGTGTGGACTCGGTGGGCCCAAGCGATCGTTTCCATGCTGTATCTCTAAAATAAACTGAACTGAACCAAGATGAAAGGACAAAAGGTGTGAGATAAGAATAGAAGAAGTGAAAATTGTGGAGTTATAGGAAGGAATAAGTGGCAAGGAGATGGGGAGGGGTGAAATGGGTGTGCATCCAGCTGGGGGGACAGGTAAGATGGGGGAGAATGAGGTGGTTTGGAGGTAGTTAGCAAAATAGTAGAATTCATCGTTCATACCATTGTGTTGTAAACTTCCCAGCAGAATATGAGGTGCTGTTTCTCCAGTTTGCGTGTGGCCTCACTCTGGCAATGGGGGAGGCTCAAGTCAGAAAGGTCAGTATGGGAATGGGAAGGGGAGTTGAAATGGTCGGCAACCGGGAGATTCCGTAGGCCTTGGTGAACCGAGCGCAAGTGTTCAGTGAAATGGTCTCCGAGTCTAGGCTTGGTCACGTCGATGTAAAGGAGGCCACATCAGGAACAGATGCAGTAGATGAGGTTAGAGGAGGTGCATGTGAACCTGTGCCTCGCCTGGATGGACTACTGGGGTCCCTGGATGGATGTGAGGGCCGAGGTATAGTATAGCAATGCTCCAGTAGGTGTCGTGCGGTGGGAGATGGCAACCTTCATGTGGTCCACCCTGTTTCGACTAATGCAATCAACCCAACATGCACAAACAATGAGATCAAATAGAACAAGTTGACCTCCAACTTTAGGCTATGCACGCCATACGCAAGAAGAAAAAGTAGGTGTCGTGAAAATAATCATCTCTACCAAGTGACTGATAATCAAAAATATACATGAAATTAGTGCTCTCCATTAACTTGGTTACTTGTTCACTTTGTTGATGAAGGTTAAAAAATGAAAAAGCTAAATTCATTCATGATTTGTTAATTCTGAAATATAAATATAAATACTGGGAACTCTCAATAGGCTAATCAGCATATGTGGGACTGACAGTTGTACTGAAGATTCTTTGGCCTGATGCATTAAAGGACCTGTCCCACCAGCATGGGATTGCATGCGTCTAGCGCGACCAAACGTGGTGACTTGAGGCGTACGGCCTCGCGGGACGGTCCCACTTCCAACCGCGGAGCCGTCTGTAGTTGTGCAGGGCTGGTCCCGACATCATACTCACCAATCAGCTGGGCAGGAGGCGGGTTGACTGAAGTTGGACGCCGCACGGCGTCGGGTGGTTACGTTATCACGCAACGGCACGCTGGGCGATGACATCATCGCACAACGCCACGCGCTAGGCGTATGGCATCGAGACGCTGCGTACGGCATCGAGGTGCTGCGTACGGCTTCAATGCGGCTGCGGGCCGACAGGCCGTTGCCGCGCGGAATTTTTGGACAGTGTCAGTTTTTCGGAGCCCTGCGCGATGTCGGGACCAGCCCGCACAACTCCATATGCCTCCGGCGATCGAAGTGGGACTGGCCCCATGAGGCCGTACAGCTCAAGCGACCACGTTAGGTCGCGCTAGCCGCATGCAGTCGCATGCTGGTGGGACAGGCCCTTAACGCTGCTTCTCTCTGTCAAATGCTGAGAGAATGGAGCAGCTGGGCTTGTATACTCTGGAGTTTTGAAGGATGTGAGGGGATCTTAATATAAGATTATTAACTGTTTGGACACGCTAGAGGCAGGAAACATGTTCCCGATGTTGGTCCAGAACCAGGGGCCACAGTTTAAGAATAAGGAGTAAGTAATTTAGAACGGACGGGGAAACACTTTTTCTCACAGAGAGTTGTGTCTGTAGAATTCTCTGCCTCAGAGGGCGGTGGAGGTCGGTTCTCTGGATACTTTCAAGAAAGAGCTAGATAGGGCTCTCGAAGATAGCGGAGTCAGGGGATATGGGGAGAAGGCAGGAACGGGGCACTGATTGGGGATGATCAGCCGAGGCCAGTTCATTGGCTATATTTAAGAGGGAGTTAGATGTGGCCCTTGTGGCTAAGGGGATCAGAGGGTATGGAGAGAAGGCAGGTACGGGATACTGAGTTGGATGATCAGCCATGATCATATTGAATGGTGGTGCTGGTTCGAAGGGCCGAATGGCCTACTCCTGCAGCTATTGTCTATTGTCTATTTTCTATATTCTCTTCACAAACGCTGCCTGATCAGTCGAGTGCTTCCAAGATTTTCTGTTTTATGAGATACAAGGAACTGCAGATGCTGGTTTACAAAAAAAAGACAAAAAGTGCTGGAGTAACTCAGCTGATCAGGTACCACCTCTGGAGAACATGGCCTTCTGGATCTTCAGACAGAAGAAGGGTCCCGAGAGTCCCAACCTGAAGCTCCATATTCTCCAGAAATGCTGCCTGACCTACTCCAGCACTTTTACTGCTTTTATTTCAGATGCAAGAGGATTTGAGTGTGGGAGCAAGGAGGTCGTATTGCAGTTGTATAGGGCCTTGATGAGATTACACCTGGAGTATTGGGTGCAGTTTTGGTCTCCTAATTTGAGGAAGGACATTCTTGCTATTGAGGGAGTGCAGCGAAGGTTCACCGGGATGGTGGGGCTGACATATGATGAAAGAATGGATCGACTAGGCTTATATACTCTGGAATTTAGAAGGTTGAGAGGGGATCTTATGGAAACACATAAAATTCTCAAGGGATTGGACAGGCTAGATGCAGGAAAAATGTTCCTGGTGTTGGGGTGCAGGGGTCAAGATTTAAGAATAAGGGGTCGGCCATTTAGGAATAGAGATGAGAAATAAAACATTTTCATCCTGAGAATATGTGAATCTATGGAATTCTTTGCCACAGAAGGCAGTGGAAGCCGATTCACTGGATGTTTTCAAGAGAGTGTTAGATGTAGCTCTTAGGGCTAACGGAATCAAGAGATATGGGGAGAAAGCAGGAACGGGATACTGATTTTGGATGATCACCCATGACCATATTGAATGGCGGTGCTGGTTCGAAGGGCCAAAAGGCCTACTCGTGTGCCTATTTTCTATGTTTCTATTTCAAACAGGAGTGTGGGTTTATAAATTCTGTTTGCTGATTCTGGTCTGAGTCAGTACTGAACAGGTTTAGTACCCTGCCACAGGATATGGAGTAACGTACAAATAAACACCGCAACTCCTGGGGTCACACCGTACTTTTACAAATCGTATAAACTTTGATTCATCACCAGTTAGTTCAGAAGCTGACTCTTCATGACACTATAAAAGAGCTATTGATTTTATGTGTGGAGACATGGTGATTTCATGTCGTCACATCTGCCCGTGCTTTGATGTGGGCAAACTTGAAAGGCTGCAGTGCCTGCAAACATTAATGATTTGCTTTTTAACCATCTCCCGTTAACATGAAGATAGAATCAAACTATGTTTAATATGGGCGATGATTTCCATAATCTTGGAGTAAGAAACTAAATCATTCAACAAAAATAAATTACAGTCATTCGTGTGGGCTTGCTTCCAAGATTCAGACTAAAAAGTTAATTTACATTTAACTAAAGATAGACACAAAAAAGCTGGAGTAACTCAGTGGGTCAGACAGCATCTCTGGAGAAAAGGAATAGGTGACTTTTTGGGTCGAGACTCTTCTTCAGACTCAACATCATCTATTCCTTTTCTCCAGAGATTCTGTCTGA